>NC_140021.1:10080670-10295670 GCF_964263955.1 Coregonus lavaretus
TGAGATGCTCTGCCTCATACTTGTTTTGACAGCATGTCATTCATAAACACATTTTAGACAGTCCTGATGTTAAAAGAGCTATGCAGAATCTGTGTTCTGCTCTCTCTGCCTGGAAAGCTGTGATTCCAAAGCTGCCGTGTGTTGCTTCCTGATCTGACATCGGGAAGTGTTGCGGCTTGGCATTGGGGTGGAAACCCCTTAGGGAATCTTTGAGAGGGAATTGATATAATGAGTTTGTGTACATTGTGTTAACACATTTCTGTGTGTGTGTGTATTTGTGCGTGCGTGTGTGTGTGCGCATGCGTGTGTGTGTGTGTGTGCATTTGGCTTTGTCTGTGTGTGTTTGGTTGTATGTGGCTACACTGGGTTGGACTGGGTCTGGCTCTTTGGATGTGTGTCTGTGCCTGCCCGTCTGTCCCCCTCCTCCCCTCTAACCCCTCCCTAGCTCCAGGAGGCCAAGCAGATGGAGAGGGAGAGGCCCCGGCAGCACTCCCCAGTCACCCAGCAACAGGAACAGGAACCGGACTCACCCCAGCTCCAGCAGCACACCTACCCCCCAGCCAAGGGCGTTCCTCGGGAGGCCAACGGCCCCACCACCCCCTCTACACCCACACCCACCTCCACCCCCACCACTCCTACCCCAATCCTGGCCCCTCAGGGCAGAACAGCTGGGCCCGGGGATCCCCAGAAGGGCCAGGGGGCCACGGAGGAGGAGCAGGGGATGGTGTATGAGAGCCCGGACCCAGATAACGGCTCTGAGTTCAGCACAACAGAGAACCATCAGACAGAGGCAGCCGCAGCACAGAGTGAGTCTCACCTTAGAGCGAGCAGACAGACAGGGACACACTGTGTCACACACACTCAGACTAACAAATATAGGCACTCATGTTCAAGGTCATACAGACAGACTTTCACTGTCGCTCAATACCTTGCAGTATGTTTGAGGATAGACATTTCCAGGGGTATAGTGCTAGACTAGTATCTGTGGTGCTTTAGACAGTAACAAAGCCTCAACCTGGACATGTTTGTGTACTCAATATTGGTAGAACTCTGGGACAAAATATTTTGTCTGTGTTAAATAAGCATTTGATGAGATGGCTTTCTCTTTAGGCAGTAATGCACTAGTTTACAGAAAACCATTTCTGACAGCCCATAAGTGCTTTCATTAGTGACTGAATGAGAGAAGGGATTGAAAAGAGATTGAGAGGTTGGCACCAAGAGTGAGAAGAGATGCATCCAAATATTCAATAATCATTTTGTTAGCAAATTACTCAATGCTTTCAACACGAACACACACACACACACACACACATGCACAATTTATTCAGTGAAGATGTGATAGCTGTTACCAGTGACTACTGTTTATCTTGTCAACATTGACAGTTACAGTATCAAAGGCTAATGCTCAGCCTCACTCAGAGAAAACACTTTCTTTACTGTTTCCCATCTTAACATTTAAAGTGTATTGAGGTTCTTTTAAATGGATTTTGACAAAGTTTTACTTGTGTTGTGTTCAAGGTGCCGCTCAGCGTGACCAAGAGACAGCAGTAGAGGAGGAGGAGCCTAACTATGAGGAGAAAGCCCAGGAGATCGTCCAGAGCATCCTACAGGAAGTCGTCAACACCATCGTTGGAGGTAACTCTATGGATCTGAAATCAGATTTGTGTCTGCGGTCAGTTAAGTCAACAATGGAGTTTTACCGGTACATGGAATTCTGATACAAAATAATTTTAGAATGAGAATTTGCTTAAGTCTGGAGATAGTTTAGGTGTTACTGTGTGTTTACTTGTTTGCCCTAACTAGAAAGAGAGAGAGTTGTGTGTCTCAGTGCTATTTTGACCCTTTGCATACTAAACCACTCCAAAGGGCACTGCCTGAACCCTGCCCATCTGTGTTCAGATGCCAAGGAGCCCGCTGGCGAGACTGAGCAGCCCACAGAGATCACGGAACCCGCTGAGATCATCACCAAGGTAACGGAGGTCACAGAGGTGGCAGAAGATGAGGGGGCGCTGGGCAGCGACAGCGAGAACGTCCATGCCAACGGAATCCCCGGCACTCCCATCTCTGCCAGCTTCACCCCGTCGCTGCCCGACGACAGGCTGTCTGTCTGCTCCAATGATACACAGGTGAGAGGGATTGACCTGACTGTAACCATGGCAACACACTTCGCTCTACAAAGTGGGTTTGTGCTAGCCTGGGTGTCTGTTTCTGTTTCAACAGAAAAATACAACGGTTTAAATACCCAGTCCGATAACTTTTATATATGTTTATCCGTTTGTAAAAAGGAAAATGGAAGTATTTGGTAACATGAGGAATTAAAGAGGTGAGGGCTATTCAATCCCTCTGCTACTGCAGTCATAAAGGAAAAGATAAAGGCGGATACCTCGTCAGTTGACCAACTGAATGCATTCAACTGAAGTGTGTCTTCCGCATTTAACCCAACCCCTCTGAATCAGAGTGTCTGTCTTCTAGTCTGCTGGGGTTGATTCCTACATGATTCATAGATTATCTCCTCTCAGTTCCTCAGGTTATTATAGCTAAGGTTGAGCACTGTAATTATCTACACTCTTTGAAAAATGTGGCTATCTAGAACCTAAAAGGGTTCTTCGGCTGTCCCCATAGGAGAACCCTTTGAAGAACAGTTTTTGGTTCCAGGTAGAACCCTTTTGTTTCCAGGTAGAACCCTTTTGGGTTCATTGTAGAACTCTTTCCACAGAGGGTTCTACATGGAACTCAAAAGGGTTCTACCTGGAACCAAAAAGGGTTCTATCTGGAACCAAAAAGGGTTCTCCTATGGGGTCAGCCGAAGAACCCTTTTGGAACCCTTTTTCTAAGAGTGTACAATTACAGGTTGAACAGATACATTAATAGGAATAATTTATTTCACACTCTTTTTGTCAAGTGGGGAAATCATTTTAGAGGATAATTGACTCTTGATAATGGACTTTCGATGAAAGGTTTTTGATATAGACCATCTGTTTGTGTTTCTGCGTTAGGAGTCGGGGGCGACCACAGGCCCAGTACCAGGTGCTAAGTTCTCCCATATTCTCCAGAAGGATGCCTTCCTAGTGTTTAGATCTCTCTGCAAGCTGTCCATGAAGCCTCTGTCAGATGGTCCCCCAGACCCAAAGTAAGTTGAGTTCTTGTATCGGGACACTTATTATGGCTTTGTTTTAGAGAATTGAATAGAGGAACAGTAGCTATATTACCCTAGTAAGTAGGCTATTACAGGTTTATTTATGGAGTGTGTTCCTTAGTCGAATCATGTCTTGTGGAGGGTAGCCTAGTTATTAGTGGGGAGTGTTGTGATAGTTGGTTGGCGTGTGTGTTTGGATGAAGCATCACTCAGCTGATTATTGGTTCTGGATCACTTCCTGTGCTCCCTGTTTTTTCTCCCTGTATGGAACAGGAAATGACAAGGGAAAAAATATCTAATTAGATTTTGCCTTGATCCAATACGAGGGAGATTACATTTTGGTGTTCTTCTGTATGCATTTTCCAGCCCGTTACAGCCAAAGAGGCATCTGATTTGCTGGATCTGATAGCAGTTTTTACATAACAGGATTTCCTCAATCTGGTTTCTGTATGGTAACTCAATTCTGACTGGCTGTCTCCCGTCTCCATCATTCTCCCAATGGCCCATGTGGCCTAACACTCTATCCGCATTGGCTAGTGAGAGTTCTGGCCCAGTGTTCCTGTAGTGTTGTCAGGATTCTAAGAACACAAGAGAGATGTTCCGTCTTCTAGACAATGGTGGAATGGAACCCTGTTTATCACAGGCCTTTGTCAGGGGTGACAGGGAGGAAGGCGGTGCCACCAGAGGAAGGGCTGTGTGCAGTGTCTGTAAGACAGAAAGCCTTTTCACCAACAGAGAGATTTACTCCATGACTGGCCCTGGTGATACCCGGACGACACACAGGAAACCTGCTTTATCTGGATATCAGCTGTATAACTTACAACAGATGCTTTGAACAAGTATTTTTAGGGATTACAAAGGCTAAATCAGTATTGAATCCTGCTGTTGTAATTCGTTAATAAAGAATTCAAGTTTGGTGTATTAGCTTGTTTTTTTGTTACCTAAATTAGCTTTAAGGAAGCACACATGGACAATCCTCAACAGTCAAATGGTTTCATTTTCATGGCATGCTCAGTTCAACCCACTGACTATGAACACCACACACACACATATGATTTATGTTTTGCATATATAAATACATTTCAAACATTCAAAACATGCCCTCTGTAATTTGTCTTGTTGTTCATGGCTCAGGTATGTTTTGTTCCATTTGATTTTCTATGGTTCAAATTGTTGATTTGTTATTGTACTGAAAATGTACCCTGCCTACCTTCTCCGGGCCAAGCTGAAATGATAAAGTTGTGTAAGGTTTCCCCTGCGCTGCATGTGCCTGAGAGAATCAGGAGATACAGTGCATTCGGAAAGTATTCAGACCCCTTGACTTTTTCCACATTTTGTTACGTTACAGCCTTATTCTACAATGGATTAAATTGGTTTTTTTTCTTCATCAATCTACACACAACACCCCATAGTGACAAAGCAAAAACAGGTTCTTAGAAATGTTAGAATAAGGCTGTAAATAAGGTAATTTTTTTTTCTATTTTTAATACATTTGAAAACATTTCTAAAAACCTGTTTTCGCTTTGTCATTACGGGGTATTGTGTGTAGATTGATGAGGATTTTTATTTATTTAATACATTTTAGAATAAGGCTGTAACGTAACAATGTGGAAAAAATCAAGGGGTCTGAATACTTTCCGAATGCACTGTATTTCTGTATGCTACATTAATATGTCTGTCTGTGGAGGAGGGCTGGGGAACATTTACAGATAGGAAGCCAGTCACTGCAAATAAGACGACAACAAAATACATATTTTGGGTTCCTACTTCTCCATCATACAGCTGTTCAGAAATACGGGTTGGACTAATTGAAGGGGGAAATGGACAATATAATTATATAACTATAATGATCTATTAAGGAAATATGCCCTCTCTACACTGTAACATATGGTGTTTGTATGAAATGTGCAGATCTATTCTTTAAAATATTATTGGAAAAAGAAAAGGAGCTCTAGCACATCTAGCTAGGTCAGGCTCTTAGTATAGAGAAGGACATTAGGTGGACATCCCCAGATCCCCTGACTGCCACCAAACCATTAGTATCCTCAGTCAGTTGTGGGTCAACCAGGAAGTGGTGCTAATAACTTATGAATCAGATGGTGTCTCACAGTGTACCTGTTATTGATGCATCTCTGTCAGGGGAGGGCTGGCCATCTGGCATTTCGGCCTAATGGGCCTGTATAACTAGTTTTTTTGTTGTTGCACAAAATGATAATTATCTGGCTAGTAATGGAATCCTCAAGGGGAAAAATGGGCCGGTGTAGGGGGCTCAAGGAAGAAAATGGGCCGGTGTGTTAGAAATGCCTGGGCCATTTTTGGTCCCAGTCCACCCCTGATCTCTGTCTTCCTCCCCCCATAATGAATACATTATCAGGAGACACTTTATGTGCATATTAAGCTGATTGATGGCATATGGTATAAATCAAGGTAACGTTCAGCAGGCACAACGTTTTGGAACGTTCAGATATAAATATGCTGGAACAAACATGCATCTCTGACATGTAGAATAAGGAGTCATGTGGGCTCTATTCATGGCATTTCTATCTGCAATGTTCGAGATTGGCTACTGAACATATAAAGAATACTTAGTCCTGTTGCACTTGAATGTTAGAAGTCTGAATCAATGCCTCTTTCTGTCTCCTGCCAGGTCCCACGAACTGCGCTCCAAAGTGTTATCCCTCCAGCTGCTCCTATCCATCCTGCAGAACGCTGGGCCCATCTTCAAGACCAATGAGATGTTCATCAATGCCATCAAGCAGTACCTGTGTGTGGCACTGTCCAAAAACGGTGTCTCCTCCATCCCAAAGGTCTTCGAGCTCTCGCTCTCCATCTTCCTCACCCTCCTCTCCCACTTCAAAACCCACCTCAAGATGCAGATCGAGGTAGCTACCTACATTTTGGTTGTTCCTCTTTCGCAAAAGATTAAGCTGCTGATTTTGTTTTTTTGTTCCAGAAAGTGGACTGTGCAAACCGAGCTACCTGACCAGCTATTAGTCTCTCTGACCAGCTATTAGTCTCTCTGACCAGCTATTAGTCTCTCTGACCAGCTATTAGTCTCTCTGACCAGCTATTAGTCTCTCTGACCAGCTATTAGTCTCTCTGACCAGCTATTAGTCTCTCTGACCAGCTATTAGTCTCTCTGACCAGCTATTAGTCTCTCTGACCAGCTATTAGTCTCTCTGACCAGCTATTAGTCCAAATAGTATTTCCTTTCCTCCCCAAAGTCACGTAAACCTCATATTCCTCCTCATATTCCTCCTCATATTCCTCCTCATATTCCACCTCATATTCCTCCTCATATTCCTCCTCATATTCCACCTCATATTCCCCTGTGTAGCTCAGTTGGTAGAGCATGGCGCTTGCAACGCCAGGGTTGTGGGTTCGTTTCCCACGGGGGGCCAGTATGTATGCACTCACTAACTGTGAGTCGCTTTGGATAAGAGCGTCTGCTAAATGACTAAAATGTAAATATAATATTCCTCCTCATATTCCTCCTTTCTTGTCCTACTTGAAAACCAATCAACATGCAGGTCGAGACACTGGTCTGTTCTGTCGCTGAATAGCTGTCCTATCCCCATATGCCAATCGCTCCTGTTCCCTCTCCCAATGTTGTAAACCTCTCATCTCTCAATACAGCAGGCACCTGACACAGGTGATTCATGGGAGATTACGTTTATCACAGGGCACAGTAATGTAGTTCTGTCTCAGTGTGATTGAGTTTCAGTATTACCTGTTAGCTGTTGCTTCTGATTTGTAGTCCACTTCCACAGTGGTCTGGTTGTAATATTTCCTCAGGCTGAAGTTGATGACTTAATCTGCCCGTGACTGTTTGTGGCCATGAAGGAAATAATAGTATTTTCTGGAGACAGATGTTGGTTGAGATGTTCTGATTTCATAGTTGAGCGGTCAGCCTGCAGTGAGATGTATGTGTTTATGGCTTTGTTACAGTGGGTCATTCTGTTTATGAAGATTCATTAAGCTTTTCTCATCTCAACCTCTTTGTTTGCCTCAACTTTAACTGTCACGGTTTGTTTCGCTGCGCAGGTGTTCTTCAAGGAGATTTTCCTGTACATTCTGGAGACATCCACAAGCTCCTACGACCATAAATGGATGGTCATACAGACCCTCACCAGAATATGTGCAGGCGAGTGTGTGGTGTCAATTTGAAATGTTATCTGCGGTACAGCGCATCAACGTCAATTACAAGTCAAGTACCAACTGTCCCTCATCTCTCCTCCCTCAGATGCCCAGGGTGTGGTGGATATCTATGTGAATTATGATTGTGACTTGAATGCTGCTAATATCTTTGAGAGGCTGGTGAATGACCTCTCAAAGATTGCACAGGGCCGGGCAGGCCACGAGCTCGGCACAACACCACTCCAGGTAAGACTGACCAATGACTATACAAAAGTGTATTTCTTTGTTTATTTGCTCTAAAGTTGATGTAACATTTCTCTGTTCCCACCAGGAGTTGACCCTGAGGAAGAAAGGCCTGGAGTGTCTGGTGTCCATCCTGAAGTGTATGGTAGAGTGGAGTAAGGACCAGTATGTCAACCCCAACTCCCAGACCAGCCTTGGTAAGAGACTGACCAAACTACAGTTACCCTGAGGCTGATGGGGACTGGTGTACCACTGGGTTTGATTTAGATCCTGAGGAAAATGGTTTAGCCATTCTTCAAGTACACCGTTCTGCCTGCTCCTTTGTGGTTACCAGAATGATGAAAGGGTTTAGATGCACAGTTGGAGTCCAGCACTCCAGTACATGGAGTGTATTTGATATATTCCACTTACATCTCTCTGGCATCCCACATCCTACAGCTTCAGTTCTCCATATTAGCAATGGTGGAACCCTAGAGTGTGTATTTACCATATTTATAGTGGCAGATGCATGGGGGCATATTGTGCATATCTACCTTTTCCTGTAGAATGGTAAAACTATGAGCATAGGGGAGACGGCCAAGCTATGCCAAGGCTTTACTATCAGTCAAACCTGCCTGAGGCTGCCGTTCATCACTGGGGTTAACTGGGGTTAGATGGAAGAGTGGTATTCATCAATACAGCTATAGCATATTCCCTGAGACAGAAGACTAACGATTAGCATTCAACAGTAGCCTACAGATTGTACAGACCCTGAGAGGGAAGGTTAATTCAATACTGTACCCTGAGAGAGAAGGCTAGCGTTCATCATTACGGCTAGCACAGACCCTGAGAAAGAGAGCGATGGCTAGCATCCATCAGTGTGGCTAGCCCAGTCAGACCCTGACAGGACATGCTCTCCCTCAGCAGCACTGAAAGGCTAATATAATAAGGGCAGGCTAATACACCAGGGCAGGGCAGGCTAACTCAATACCCTGAACCGGTTGATGATGAAACGCCCTGGTGCGACAGACGGACAAGACCCTCTGTCAGTGCTCCTGGATAAGACCCTTGGCTTGCTTCAGAATGAGCTGAGGGGAATCATTCCTTTTAGATCCTTTAACCAAGTAGGAAAGGAGGGCTCTAACGAAGGGAGGGAAAGAGGGCTTTAACAAAGGGAGGGAAAGAGGGCTTTAACGAAGGCAGGGAAGGAGGCAGGGAAGTAGAGGCTCTGAGAGGAGTGCCAGATATCCCTACATATCCCCCTAGAGAGGATCCACAAGGCTAGCCTCAGGCTACCTTCTGGCACTCAGAGAGCTAATTCTACCAAGGCACGGAAGGCAGCTGAACCCATAAACAGCGCTACTGCTACAGGGGCTAGGGTTAGTCACCATGCCAAAGTACAGCCAACTCATTTAGTGACCATGCTGAAGTAGACAGTATGACTCGGTATTGGCTGCTGTGACTAGTCTCCTACGCTTTTAGGTTACTTCAAACAAAGGATGTTTTTCTGAGTCAGTGAAAGTGCATCCTAATTATGCAATTTTCCATGTAGATACTGTAGCTCAGCTAATGCATTGTGTTTCTGAAAACATGTTTTTACATAATTACATAGATAATACCTCTCCACTCTCCACTTTCTCTTAATTACGGTCTTTCCCTCTTTGTTCTCTGGTTGGCTGACTTCACAGGAAGAGCAGGTAATGGTAGAAAGATGTTGAGTGTTTGGTAGATTAGAGGGTGGAGGGGGCTACGGTGGCTGTGAGTAGTACTGTGTGTTATTTACACGCCTTATCTACCTTTTATTTGCATAATCTCATGTTACTTGCCTTCGAATGCTGTAGATTCTGGATAGATTTTGAGTTTTTAAAGCCAGCTCTGTGTACAATATTTGAAAAAGCTACAGTTGGTTATACTGTACGTTGTGATTAGAACTAGTAAACGTTAAAGAGAGCTTTGCTACCCTGGCTGTGCCACCCTCCTCCCTCTATCCTGGCTGTGCCACCCTCCTCCCTCTACCCTGTGCTCTGCTCTATGAAGCTGTTGAGTGGAGGAAGCACACTGCCAGCTCACATTACCCTGGTGTCCTGAATGTTTTAGAGAGTTTCCGATGGGTAATAAGATCCCTTACCAACGTCCAATGTCTCTTACAGCCAGACAACCACCATGGACCTGATTCACCCACAGAACAGTAGCATCAGACCTGCCTACTCTGTCCTGTCCCCTCAGGCTACACACAACACTACCTCCATGTTACAGTTACTGCACACTGCCTTATCTGCAGCCTACCTGGTTTATTAGATAACTGACCTTTTTTATTGTCTGTAATGTGTGTGTGTGTGTGTGTGTGTGTGTGTGTGTGTGTGTGTGTGTGTGTGTGTGTGTGTGTGTGTGTGTGTGTGTGTGTACAGATGTAGGCTCTTAAATTGACCACCCTGTTGCAGGAGAACTTTGCAGGAAATGTCAAACTTGTAGTGTATTTGAGGTTTTAAAAGGCTTCTGAAGTTTGTAATTTCCACTTTCAGACTTAATTTTAATCCACAAATTAATTCCCATTTCCTGTTGCTGCATGATTATTTTCCTGCTGTAGCAAACTGGCTCAAATTAAGATTCTACGTGTGTGTGTACACAGCAGACAATATACCACCAGACAAGGCCTCAGGTTCATCATGTTGTCTTTCTCTCAGCAGTGCAGACTCCCTCCCACTATTACTGAAGTCCCCAGAGACCTGGATCTAGAAACTCTAGGCTGAACACCCCTACTGGCTAAAAACAAGATTAGATATATGTTTCGATTGAAAACGTTCAGTGTTGCCTTGCCTGGCTGTGCTGGATTGCTGTTTGCGTTGGAGTCCTAACACCAACTACAGTTTTTGCTCATCTCTCTCAGACCATTGATTGTTCAATGTTCTTCTCCATCCCCAGGTCAGGAGAAACCCTCGGAGCAGGAGACCAATGAGACGAAGGCCCCAGAGACCATCAACCGCTACGGAAGCATCAACTCCCTGGACTCCACGGCCTCGTCGGGCATCGGGAGCTACAGCACACAGATGTCAGGGACAGACAACCCTGAGCAGTTTGAGGTTCTCAAACAACAGAAGGAGATCATCGAGCAGGGCATCGACCTGTAAGCCAGACTAGTGCAGCTTATACTGTATACCTGAATATATTCACCTTATCC
Source organism: Coregonus lavaretus (assembly GCF_964263955.1). Classification (NCBI taxonomy): domain Eukaryota; kingdom Metazoa; phylum Chordata; class Actinopteri; order Salmoniformes; family Salmonidae; genus Coregonus; species Coregonus lavaretus. The sequence goes on from NC_140021.1 coordinate 10,091,344, forward strand.
TGTATACACAGCTGAATATATTCACCTTATCCTGTATAGACAGCTTAATATATTCACCTTAACCTGTACAGACAGCTGAATATATTCACCTTATCTTGTATACACAGCTGAAAATATTCACCTTATCTTGTATACACAGCTGAATATATTCACCTTGTCCTGTATAGACAGCTGAATATATTCACCTTATCCTGTATATACAGCTGAATATATTCACCTTATCCTGTATACACAGCTGAATATATTCACCTTATCCTGTATGGACAGCTTAATATATTCACCTTAACCTGTACAGACAGCTGAATATATTCACCTTATCTTGTATACACAGCTGAAAATATTCACCTTATCTTGTATACACAGCTGAATATATTCACCTTGTCCTGTATAGACAGCTGAATATATTCACCTTATCCTGTATGGACAGCTTAATATACATTTACATTTACATTTTAGTTATTTAGCAGACACTCTTATCCAGAGCGACTTACAGTTAGTGAGTGCATACATTTTCATACTGACCCCCCGTGGGAATCGAACCCACAACCCTGGCGTTGCAAGCGCCATGCTCTTCACCTTATTCTGTATAGACAGCTGAATATATTCACCTTATCCTCTATAGACACCTGAATATTTTCACCCTATCCTGTATGGACAGCTTAATATATTCACCTTATCCTGTATAGACAGCTTAATATATTCACCTTATCCTGTATGGACAGCTTAATATATTCACCTTATCCTGTACAGACAGCTGAATATATTCACCTTATCCTGTACAGACAGCTGAATATATTCACCTTATCCTGTATAGACAGCTGAATATATTCACCTTATCCTGTATACACAGCTGAATATATTCACCTTATCCTGTATACACAGCTGAATATATTCACCTTATCCTGTATAGACAGCTGAATATATTCACCTTATCCTGTATAGACAGCTGAATATATTCACCTTATCCTGTATAGACTGCTGAATATATTCACCTTATCCTGTATAGACAGCTGAATATATTCACCTTATCCTGTATAGACCACTGAATATATTCACCTTATCCTGTATACACAGGTGAATATATTCACTTTATCTTGTATACACAGCTGAATATATTCACCTTATCCTGTATAGACAGCTGAATATATTCACACCCAGGGGTGCACAACTCCTTCTAGTGAGGGAAGTTGTCCTGTTTGTTGTCACAGTTTTAATTTCTCCCTGGCACTTAATTTATCAATTAATGCCATTGATTAAATTGCCAATTATGAATTAGTAAATTAGGACAAAATATACATGAAACACTATGGCTCTGGAGGGCAACTTCCTTCTCCACCTTAGTAAGCATAGCACTGTCTCTGTTCTCTGCTCCGTGGTCAGGTTCAACAAAAAACCAAAGAGGGGCGTCCAGTACCTCCAGGAGCAAGGCATGCTGGGAACCACCCCGGAGGACCTCGCTCAGTTCCTGCACCAGGAGGAGAGGCTGGACTCGGTAAAGAACCTTTTTAAATCTGTTTACCCAATCTACTTCAGTTAACTGCATTTCATTTGACTTGTGTGGATCCAAATACCCACTCTACCTCATTCAGCTATGTGCTCTCTGAAACTTTTACCTTTGAACCTGTGCCTTGTGATTAAGTAGAGTAGAGTGGTTGTTGCGAATGTAACAGCTAATAGGGGATCTGGGTGGTAAATACACAAATACCCATTCTAGCTCATTAAACTCTAAGTTTACACAGTTATCTCTCTCATCCGGCCTCCACACAGCTGCAGGCCCAGAGCAGAACACATCCATCACATAGAAACACCAAGGCACTTAGCTCCTAATGCTGAACCGCCAGCATTATCCTCCCACTCCAAGATTATTCCTGCGTCCTCCACCGAGTGCACATCAATTAGTATTTTAACGAGTGAAGCACTCTCCCGATTGATTGGCTGGCCTCGAGGGGGGTTCCGTGAGGTGATAATCGGCATTAAAGAGCGTTCATAACATCTGCTTTGGAACAAGAGGCCCTCAAACAGCGAGCCAGAGAGACTAGTCTTACAGCGCTGGGAGAGAACAGAGTCCTTTCCTCTCAGTTGGCTGTGTCTCTGAAGGAAAGGAGATGCTTGTTAGGACAATATGTGTTAATTGGCTTCCAATGAAGAGCACATGCATTATAGTCAAGCAAATATAACACTCAATATCTATTGATTGAACTCAACATCATTCTCTCTATCTCTTCCCCTTCTCTCTCTCTCTCTCTTATCATTCTCTCTCTCTCACTTCCTACCTCTCAGACTCAGGTGGGCGAGTTCCTGGGGGACAATGATCGCTTCAATAAAGAGGTCATGTATGCCTACGTGGACCAGATGGACTTCCAAGGCAAGGACTTTGTCTACGCTCTCAGAACGTTCCTCGAGGGCTTCCGTCTCCCGGGAGAGGCTCAGAAGATCGACAGGCTCATGGAGAAATTCGCTGCTAGATACCTAGAATGCAACCAGGGGTGAGTGTGGAGTGGTGTGGACTACCCTGGGCATTGTGGATTCGTAGACTTAGAAGAAGACTTCATATGTGATATCAAGCACATTCAAGGACATTGAATGGCAGGATTCAGATTGCTCTCTATTATGAATTCAGTGCATTCACTGAATATCTGTGTTGTCTAGCACAAATGCATCAATGCTTTATTCAGCTCCATTCTGTTTATCCTCTTCTCTCTCTTTCTCTCCTTCCTCTCTCCTCTCTCTCTCTCTCTCTCTCTCTCTCTCTCTTCAGGCAAACCGAGTTTGCGAGTGCAGACACTGCGTACGTCCTTGCCTACTCAATCATTATGTTGACAACAGACCTTCATAGTCCGCAGGTAAGACCGCAGCCGGAGCCAGTTTCTGGGAAGATGAACTGACAAAAACAATCACCTCAGCTGCGTTTAGAAGACATGTATCCATGGCAGACACACAGGGAACGCAATGCTAGTTATTGCAGACAGATAAACAGACAAATAGGCAGGCACAGAGTAGACAGACAGACAGAGTAGACAGACAGACAGACAGACAGACAGACAGACAGACAGACAGACAGACAGACAGACAGACAGACAGACAGACAGACAGACAGACAGACAGGCAGGCAGGCAGGCAGGCAGGCAGGCAGGCAGGCAGGCAGGCAGACAGACAGACAGACAGACAGACAGGCAGACAGAAAGACAGACAGACAGATAAACAAACAAATAGGCCGGCGCAGAGAGACAGACAGACAGGCATTCAGGCAGACAGACAGGCAGACAGGGTATGGTTATGGTAATACATCTCATATTTTACTTTTCAAAGGTGAAGAACAAGATGACTAAAGAGCAATACATCAAGATGAACAGAGGGATCAACGACAGCAAGGATCTACCGGAGGAATATCTGTCGGCCATCTACGACGAGATCGCAGGGAAGAAGATCGCTATGAAGGAGACCAAGGAAATTACTCTCAAATCCAACAAGCACAGTGCGTATCTCTGTCCCTCTGTGTCTGCCAGCACAAAATGTCATTACAGACTGAAATTGAGCGTGTCAAAGATGATTTTGTTCAGACGTCAAGACATGAAATGCCTATTTTGAGGTGTAATGGATCTTTCTCAAGTTATCAGCTTTAGATTTAACCGACGAGAGTCATTTTATATGATATCTTTGTGGAGATCATAGAATTCTTATCACAATCAAAGAGATATAAAGGGGATTAAGATATAGTTTGATTAGATTGTATTACTGATCGGTGGAAAAGTTTGAGATAGTGTCTGTTGTTCAATGGGGAAAGTTTCTGAGTGTATTATTTCCAGTTAGTGATGTTTATCATCTTCACGTGTTTGTGCAAGTGGCTTCCTCTCGTCTCCTCTATGATATGCACTGATCTGAAAATATAGGCAAAAGCTATATGGAGGAAGCATTTAATCTGATCCTGGATCAGGTGTAGCCAGTAAGAAGCAGAGACTGTTTGTTGATGTTTTGCCTTTACCTCTGTTCCTGGATCAGGTGTGGCCAGTGAGAAGCAGAGGCGGCTGCTGTATAACGTAGAGATGGAGCAGATGGCTAAGACAGCCAAGGCCCTGATGGAGGCTGTCAGCCACGTCCAGGCTCCCTTCACCAGCGCCACACACCTGGAGCATGTCAGACCCATGTTCAAGCTGGCCTGGACCCCGTTCCTAGCAGCCTTCAGTGTGGGCCTCCAGGACTGTGATGACACTGAGGTGGCTTTTCTCTGTCTGGAGGGAATACGCTTTGCCATCCGGATAGCCTGCATCTTTACCATACAGGTAATCTAGCTAGCACGCTAACATTGTATGTGTTCAAATGGTGTGTTTCCCAAACATTATTGTAATGTATTTATTACGTTTATTTGGCAGGGACAATGTACCACAGCACATACGTCCCAGAGTAGCTGACAGCTAATTTCCATCTGCAGTCCCCGGCAGCTGAACATATAAACATGACGACATTATGTACAAACAGACATTTAAACCCATTGATCTGGACATACAGTCACTTTACAACACAGAAATCAACACATTTCACATACGTCATATAAACAACATTGCTGTGGGACCTGATAATATTTGTAAAGCACCTATTCAAATGATTAAAATTACACATAGCCCAGTTATTACACCTATTTAGATTATACGTGTGTGTCTTAGTGTGTCTCGGCATGATCTAAAACCTTATGGAGAGAGTAATGCAGTACTGTCTCTCTCTCTCTCTCTCTCACACACACACACACAGCTGGAACGGGATGCGTATGTGCAGGCCCTGGCGCGGTTCACCCTGCTCACAGCCAGCTCTGGCATCACTGAGATGAAGCAGAAGAACATCGACACCATCAAGACCCTCATCACCGTCGCCCACACAGACGGAAACTACCTGGGCAACTCCTGGCACGAGGTCTGAACCCGCTGCCCACATTTCATCTCATTTTTCAGTCTAGTAATCATATTAGCTGCTATAGTATCACTGTCAGTATTGCTGTTCTAAGCTATATTGCATAATTTTGTCTCCATTTTGATTATTTTGATATGGAATCTATGTGATAAATATGTTTCTCTGTCAACTAATTAAGAGTGATGAATAGATATATAAATATATCTGTGAAAATGAATGAATAACTAAGGGAATGTATGGGTGCCTATGTCCCCCACCACCCTACAGTCGTGGTCAAAGGTTTTGAGAATGACACAAGCATTGGTCTTCACAAAGTTTGCTGCTTCAGTGTTTTTAGATATTTTTGTCAGATGTTACTATGGTATACTGAAGTATAATTACAAGCATTCCATAACTGTCAAAGGCTTTTATTGACAATTACATTAAGTTTATGCAAAGAGTCAATATTTGCAGTGTTGACCCTTCTTTTTCAAAACCTCTGCAATCCGCCCTGGCATGCTGTCAATTAACTTCTGGGCCACATCCTGACTGATGGCAGCCCATTCTTGCATAATCAATGCTTGGAGTTTGTCAGAATTTGTGGGGTTTTGTTTGTCCACCGCCTCTTGAGGATTGACTACAAGTTCTCAATGGGATTAAGGTCTGGGGAGTTTCCTGGCCATGGACCCAAAATGTCGATGTTTTGTTCCCCGAGCCACTTAGTTATCACTTTTGCCTTATGGCAAGGTGCTCCATCATGCTGGAAAAGGCATTGTTTGTCACCAAACTGTTCTTGGATGGTTGGGAGAAGTTGCTCTCGGAGGATGTGTTGCCATTCTTTATTCATGGATGTGTTCTTAGGCAAAATTGTGAGTGAGCCCACTCCCTTGGCTGAGAAGCAACCCCACACATGAATGGTCTCAGGATGCTTTACTGTTGGCATGACACAGGACTGATGGTAGCGCTCACCTTGTCTTCTCCGGACAAGCTTTTTTCCGGATGCCCCAAACAATTGGAAAGGGGATTCATCAGAGAAAATGACTTTACCCCAGTCCTCATCAGTCCAATCCCTGTACCTTTTGCAGAATATCAGTCTGTCCCTGATCTTTTTCCTGGAGAAAAATGGCTTCCTTGCTGCCCTTCTTGACACCATCCTCCAAAAGTCTTCGCCTCACTGTGCGTGCAGATGCACTCACACCTGCCTGCTGCCATTCCTGAGCAAGCTCTGCACTGGTGGTGCCCCGATCCCGCAGCTGAATCAACTTTAGGAGACGGTCCTGGCGCTTGCTGGACTTTCTTGGGCGCCCTGAAGCCTTCTTCACAACAATTGAACCTCTCTCCTTGAAGTTCTTGATGATCCGATAAATGGTTGATTTAGGCGCAATCTTACTAGCAGCAATATCCTTGCCTGTGAAGCCCTTTTTGTGCAAAGCAATGATGACGGCACGTGTTTCCTTGCAAGTAATCATGGTTAACAGAGGAAGAACAATGATTTCAAGCACCACCCTCCTTTTAAAGCTTCCAGTCTGTTATTCTAACTCAATCAGCATGACAGAGTGATCTCCAGCCTTGTCCTCGTCAACACTCTCACCTGTGTTAACGAGAGAATCACTGACATGATGTCAGCTGGTCCTTTTGTGGCAGGGCTGAAATGCAGTGGAAATGTTTTTTGGGGATTAAGTTCATTTTCATGGCAAAGAGGGACTTTGCAATTAATTGGAATTCATCTGATCACTCTTCATAACATTCTGGAGTATATGCAAATTGCCATCATAAAAACTGAGGCAGCAGACTTTGTGAAAATTAATATTTGTGTCATTCTCAAAACTTTTGACCACAACTGTACAGATAATGAAGTGTATCAGTCAGTTGGAGCTGGCCCAGCTGATCGGGACGGGGGTGAAGGCCAGGTACATCTCAGGGACGGTTCGGGGGAAAGAGGGCTTCATCACCAGCACCAAGGAGCAGAGCAACGACGAATACCTGGGCCTGGGTCAGTGCTTATCCCTTTAACGCATGTTTTGGTTATAAACTGGTGAAATAAATGGTAGTTAACAAGCAGGTGATGTGCTTGACTCAATAACATGCTTGGTAACATGCTTGACTCTGGAGATGCTTGGTAACATGCTTGACTCTGGAGATGCTTGGTAACATGCTTGACTCTGGAGATGCTTGGTAACATGCTTGACTCTGGAGATGCTTGGTAACATGCTTGACTCTGGAGATGCTTGGTAACATGCTTGACTCTGGAGATGCTTGGTAACATGCTTGACTCTGGAGATGCTTGGTAACATGCTTGACTCTGGAGATGCTTGGTAACATGCTTGACTCTGGAGATGCTTGGTAACATGCTTGACTCTGGAGATGCTTGGTAACATGCTTGACTCTGGAGATGCTTGGTAACATGCTTGACTCTGGAGATGCTTGGTAACATGCTTGGTAATATGCTTGACTCTGGAGATGCTTGGTAATATGCTTGACTCTGGAGATGCTTGGTAATATGCTTGACTCTGGAGATGCTTGGTAATATGCTTGACTCTGGAGATGCTTGGTAACATGCTTGACTCTGGAGATGCTTGGTAACATGCTTGACTCTGGAGATGCTTGGTAATATGCTTGACTCTGGAGATGCTTGGTAATATGCTTGACTCTGGAGATGCTTGGTAATATGCTTGACTCTGGAGATGCTTGGTAACATGCTTGACTCTGGAGATGCTTGGGAATATGCTTGATGCTGGAGATGTGACTGACTGTCCTGTGGTCCACAGCAGGTGGGACAGTAGACCGGAAGCAGATCCTCAGTATCCAGGAGTCCATAGGAGAAACCAGCTCCCAGAGTGTGGTGGTGGCTGTGGACAGGTAGTGTACTGTAGTGGTCTCTTATAGATCCTGCTGTATTACCATTGACTGGTTTGGAGTCTTAACTCTGCTATTGTTCTATCATTTGAATGAATGTACTGTAAATGTTTTAAACATGATTGATTAAGATTGCACTTAACGAGCTGTATAAGGCCATAAGTAAACAGGAAAACGCTCATCCAGAGGCAGCACTCCTAGTGGCCGGGGACTTTAATGCAGGGAAACTTAAATCCGTTCTACCTAATTTCTACCAGCATGTTAAATGTGCAACCAGAGGAAAAAAAACTCTAGACCACCTTTACTCCACACACAGAGACATACAAAGCTCTACCTCGCCCTCCATTTGGCAAATCTGACCATAACTCTATCCTCCTGATTCCTGCTTATAAGCAAAAACTAATGCAGGAAGCACCAGTGACTCGGATAATAAAAAAGTGGTGACGCAGATGCTAAGCTACAGGACTGTTTTGCTAGCACAGACTGGAACATGTTCCGGGATTCTTCAGATAGTATTGAGGAGTACACCACATCAGTCACTGGCTTCATCAATAAGTGCATTGATGACGTCGTCCCCACAGTGACCGTACGTACATACCCCATCCAGAAGCCATGGATTACAGGCAACATCCGTGCTGAGCTAAAGGGTAGAGCTGCCGCTTTCAAGGAGCGGGACTCTAACCCGGACGCTTATAAGAAATCCCGCTATGCCCTCCGACGAACCATCAAACAGGCAAAGAGTCAATACAGGACTAAGATTGAATCATACTACACCGGCTCTGACGCTCGTCGGATGTGGCAGGGCTTGAAAACTATTACAGACTACAAAGGGAAGCACAGCCGTGAGCTGCCCAGTGACACAAGCCTACCAGACGAGCTAAACCACTTCTATGCTCGCTTCGAGGCAAGCAACACTGAAGCATGCATGAGAGCACCAGCTGTTCTGGATGACTATGTGGTCACGCTCTCCGTAGCTGATGTGAGTAAGACTGTTAAGCAGGTCAACATTCACAAGGCTGCAGGGCCAGACGGATTACCAGGACGTGTACTCCGAGCATGTGCTGACCAACTGGCAAGTATCTTCACTGACATTTTCAACATGTCCCTGACTGAGTCTGTAATACCAACATGTTTCAAGCAGACCACCATAGTCCCCGTGCCCAAGGACACTAAGATAACCTGCCTAAATGACTACCGACCCGTAGCACTGATGTCTGTAGCCACGAAGTGCTTTGAAAGGCTGGTCATGGCTCACATCAACACCATTATCCCACATCAACACCATTATCCCATAAACCCTAGACCCACTCCAATTTGCATACCGCCCCAACAGATCCACAGATGATGCAATCTCTATTGCATTCCACACTGCCCTTTCCCACCTGGACAAGAGGAACACCTTCCTGTAGTGGAACAGGTTGAGAGCTTCAAGTTCCTTGGTGTCCACATCACCAACGAACTATCATGGTCCAAACACACCAAGACAGTCGTGAAGAGGGCACGACAAAGCCTATTCCCCCTCAGGAGACTGAAAAGATTTGGCATGGGTCCTCAGATCCTCAAAAAGTTCTACAGCTGCACCATCGAGAGCATCCTGACTGGTTGCATCACCGCCTGGTATGGCAACTGCTCGGCCTCCGACCTCAAGGCACTACAGAGGGTAGTGCATACGGCCCAGTACATCACTGGGGCCAAGCTTCCTGCCATCCAGGACTTCTATGTCAGGCGTTGTCAGAGGAAGGACCTGAAAATTGTCAAAGACTCCAGGCACCCTAGTCATAGACTGTTCTCTCTGCTACCGCACGGCAAGCGGTACCGGAGCGCCAAGTCTAGGTCCAAAATGCTTCTCAACAGCTTCTACCCCCAAGCCATAAGACTCCTGAACAGCTAATCATGGCTACCCAGACTATTTGCACTGCCCCACCACCCCCACCCCATCTTTTTACGCTGCTGCTACTCTGTTAATTATTTATGCATAGTCACTTTAACTCTACCCACATGTACATATTACCTCAACTACCTCAACTAGCCGGTGCCCCCGCACATTGACTCTGCACCGGTACCCCCCTGTATATAGCCTCCCTACTGTTATTTTATTTAACTTCAGCTCTTTTTTTCTCCACTTTTTTGTTGTTGTTTTATTTTACTTTTTTATAAAAAAAAGAAATGCATTGTTGGTTAAGGGCTGTAAGTAAGCATTTCACAGTGATGTCTACACTTGTTGTATTCGGCGCATGCGGCAAATACAATTTGATTTGATTTGATTCTGTTCTTGCAGAATATTCACAGGTTCTACCAGACTGGATGGTAATGCAATTGGTGAGTGTTCTAAATCGGAACTGAATTCAATGACAGTATCTGATTACATCCTTATCCGATGAGGATGTATTGGCATTGTGCCATGGTGGTCCCGATCGTTGACTAACGCTGGTTTCTCTGTGTTCTCAGTGGACTTTGTGCGCTGGTTGTGTGCTGTGTCTATGGATGAGCTGGCCTCGCCCACACACCCCCGCATGTTCAGCTTGCAGAAGATAGTGGAGATCTCCTACTACAACATGGGACGTATCAGACTGCAGTGGTCCAGGATCTGGGAGGTCATTGGAGACCACTTCAACAAGGTGGACATCATGGGATTTATTTCACTGCTTAAAGCAGGGGTACACAACTCTGGTTGTCAGGGTCTGCTGTTTTTCTTTTCTCTGCATTAATTGATCAATTCATGTTGTTGTTGGCTAGAGCAGTGTTTCCCAACTCCAGTCCTCCAGAACCCCCTAACAGAACACATTTTTATTGTATCCCCGGACAAGCACACCTGATTCAACTTGTCAACTGATCATCAAGCCCTAAATGAGTTGAATGAGGTGTGCTTGTCCAGGGCTACAATGAAAATGTGTACAGTTGGGGGTACTGGAGGGCCAGGGTTGGGCCACTGGGCTTGAGAGTCCACACACCTTAATCAGGTGTTAATCAGTCTTTGTAACATTGCCCTCAGGAACACCTGGCTTAAAAAATCAAATCTAAAGGCTTTAGTATTTCACTGATTTCTGCTCCGTTTCTCGAGTGGAGCATGTCTTATTTAGCAGGGCATGTTTTTGAGTGGGGTCTAGCTTATCAGGGAGGACAGAAGTGTTAAAATAGGCTATTACCCTTACAAAAAAAGATTGCAGTTTTGAAACTGCAGTAAAAGTGCTGTAACTGCAGTCAACTATGGTATTTTGGACGCAGTAATTGCAGTAAATAAAACAGTGTTATTTTGGCATCAGTATTTGCAGCATACTGCAGTTATACTGCACTCTAACTGCAATCTTTTTTCATAAGGGAAATATTAGAGATGGGCGGAGATTGTAAATGTTACAGAGGATGTTCAATGTTAGTGAGTGGGGTAGAGATATTAAACTTCTCTCTGTCTATCTGTTCAGGTTGGATGCAACCCCAATGAGGACGTGGCTATCTTTGCTTTGGATTCTCTCCGGCAGCTGTCCATGAAGTTTCTAGAGAAGGGAGAGCTGGCAAACTTCAGATTCCAGAAGGACTTTCTGAGGCCTTTCGAGCACATCATGAAAAAGAACAGGTAAAGAGGATGTTGCCTTAAACTTTATTCCTGATTTGAATCCTGTGAGTGTGTTTGTGTGTACGTGTGTTAAGCATAATTGCATGAATGTGCTTGTGGTTGTGCTTGCTTGCTTAGGTACGTGCAGGGGCGCAACATTCACTGGGGAAGGGGGGATATTGCATTTTTCTCCTCCCCAGTTTTATCAGTTGTAATGTGATATAAAACCAGCCAACGGTGTGCTTTAGGACCATGTGGCCGCCTCCGAGCGGTCGGGTAGGCTGTTTGGAGTGTTTATCCGACTGGATACATTTATTTATTTATAATTATGTCCCCCCCCACTTCTAAAACCAAAGTTGGGCCCCTGGGTACACGTATGGTGGTATATGTACACACAAGCTGGTTGCCTAGGCGCTTGGCTGTGGTAGTCTGGCCTCACAAGGTCTGTATTGTGTTGTACCTCTGTGGTTCACATTTCAGCACCTATCTCGCTTAGCGCTGCAGTCAGCCAGTCTCCCTGTACTCCCTTATGGAAAAAACACATGAATTTCACATGTGAACACGTGAAGTGTTCCGAATACAACATGTTTGTGATCACGTGAAATGAATGTGATAGCATGTGACATGTAAAGCAACATGTGATAACATGACACTACACATGTGATCACATGTGAAGTGTTCCAAAAACGGGAAATCATGTGATTTGAGCACTAGAATAGCACTCTGGCAAGCTCTGACAGATACAGTTGATTCAAATTGGAGGACTCAATCTGTTTTCATTGACGTGAAGGAGAACTACCAGTCCCAAATCCAACCACTGGCTTACTGTGAGAAGAGTGTTACAGCTCAGAGGAAATGGCAGGGAGCCACGTAAAGCCATGGATGCCCCGCGGTGCTATGTGTTCATTAGACTCAGCCTGTGTGTTTGTATAGTATGTTTGTGAGTGTACTTTTGTGCAGAGGCTGGTCCTCTCTCATTCTTCAAAGCACTGAAAAAATTGGCCAGCTGTTCGCTATGACAACAGTCGCCGTCGGAAACCAGCATGTCACAACATCCGAAAGGGAAGAATGAGACTGCCTGAATAAAGGGCTGTAGCATTGATGATCCTCCTCATAGACCAACTTTCTTTCACATACAGTATAACCCATATGTCCTCCTCCTGCTCCTCCAGATCTCCAACAATCAGGGACATGGTGGTGCGCTGTATAGCCCAGATGGTCAACTCACAGGCGGGAAACATCCGGTCGGGCTGGAAGAACATCTTCTCAGTGTTCCACCTGGCTGCCTCGGACCAGGACGAGAGCATCGTAGAGCTAGCATTCCAGACCACAGGGCACATCTCCAGTGAGTTACTGAGACAAACACACACACACACCTCGGGCTAAGAACTGATCTTTGATATCTGATCTGTATTATCTCTATCTTTTAAGATTTTATTTTCAATATGATGGTTTCAGTATTAGATTAATATTGAATCATCAATTTGAGGTTTAGTTTAGTATTTTTGATGACAGGGCCATGGAATGTAATTCTGATTGACAGATCAGTTAACTTTAGTCATCAGATTTCAATTTGATCCATTTCCTCTGATCTTCTTACATTTTAGTCATTTAGCAGACTCTCTTATCCAGAGCGACTTAGTTTTTTCTTCTCTTCTCTCAGCGAATGTATTTGAGAAGCACTTCCCAGCCACCATAGACTCCTTCCAGGATGCAGTCAAGTGTCTATCTGAGTTCGCCTGCAACGCCTCCTTCCCCGACACCAGCATGGAGGCCATCCGCCTCATCCGACACTGCGCCAAATACGTCTCTGACAGGCCCCAGGTCAGTTACAAACACACCCTGGACTGGGTTTATTACCAGGTCTCATAGTTAAGAGCTGAACCCAAATCAGTCATCGCTGAACATCAAATGGTACTGCCCACAGTTGTTCATGTTAGACCATGACTGGTCCCCAAACATTCATATTTTTCTTGTGACTGGTGCTTACTGCCAGTGCTTTTCCTCAAGGTCTCGTCCCTGTACTCTCCAGCCCCACTGCCTGCTTTCTATTTGTTTGTGTGGGGGTGGATGAGAGGAGGGGGTTAGGTGTGTGTGTGTGTGTGTGTGTGTGGCGCGAGATGAGTGGCCGCATGGGCAGCAGGGCAAATTCAGGGAAAGCTTCCAGTGAACCGTACATACGGCTTAGACCAGGGGTGTCAAACGTACGGCCCGCGGGCCGGATCAGGCCCGCAAACGGGTTTAATCCGGCCCGCGAGATGATTTTAAAAAAATAAAAAAATAAAAAAAAAAATTTATTTTTTTATTAATTTTTATAAAAATGCGCTGCAATTTGTCAATAAAATAAACTGCTGTTCCAATTGCGTCCACTGGATGGCGCAATAGCAATTGTGTTAAGCAAGCAAACTGTTTATACTGGGGCAGAGCAAGTAGGTCAAGCACGTGCAGCCAATGAGCTACTTTGTTTTGCCCGCGATATTTATTACGGCTTCTACTTTTAACATTATGTGCTTTGGCACCCTCATTGCCCCAATATGTCTCTGTCAAAAAAGAGAAAAGTGGACGCAGAGTGCAGAGTGTTCCAAGAAAAATGGTCTTGTGTGTTTGTGTGTTCTTTGTCCTCAGAACTTTCAAATAACTTGAGGTGTTTTATGATTAATAGTTATGTTGTGCTTTTGGACACTGTCCTCAGGCTCCAGCTTTATGTTTATATGTTTTTATGTTGATGTGCTATTGTTTTTAATTGATTTTATTTTATTTGTATATTTAACCTATTCTTGACTCTGTGGTTCTTGCACTTGTTTGGGGAACAGGATTTCATTATTTTTTATCTACATTTCTGCCTGAGAAATGACACCCTGATATAGTTCTGTGATCTGTGAAACAGTTCTGTTAATCACTGAGGCATTGTGTGTTTGTGTGTTCTTTTTCTTTAGAATTTTCAAATAAACTTGACGTGTTTTATGATTAATAGTGATGTTGTGCTTGTACTATTTTGGACACACTGTCCTCAGGCTCCAGCTTTATGTTGTATGTTGATCGTATTAAAACAAAGAAAACAATCTGAAGTTGTTGTTTTTAAGTTATATATACCATGATTTTTCCGGTCCGGCCCACTTGGGAATAGATTTTCCTCCATGTGGCCCCTGAGCTAAAATGAGTTTGACACCCCTGGCTTAGACCGTTAAAATGTTAGTTTGTTGGCGCTTGTCCGTGTATCACACATCAGGACATGGTGGTAAACGATCCTGTTTTCTCTCTGGCAGGCGTTCAAAGACTACACCAGCGATGACATGAATGTAGCCCCAGAGGACCGGGTGTGGGTGAGGGGGTGGTTCCCCATCCTCTTTGAGCTGTCCTGCATCATCAACAGGTGTAAACTGGACGTCAGGACCAGGTGAGAAGAGTTTCAGTCCTGTGCCATCCTAGATGGGAATATTAAGTCTGAACTGATGGTTTGGGTGTACTGTTCAGTAAAAGTGTGTGTGTGTGTCAGGGGTCTGACGGTGATGTTTGAGGTGATGAAGACCTATGGACACACCTTTGAGAAACACTGGTGGCAGGATCTGTTCAGAATCGTCTTCAGGATCTTTGACAACATGAAGCTACCTGAGCAACAAACTGAGGCAAGTTTCCACATCCCAAACACCCATTCACCAAAGACCCAGCTTTATCTCACGTGTAACCAACGCCTATTTCCATATGTACACCATTGGTTCCACAATTTACAGCACCAATCCATGTGTTCAACTAGTATCCAGTACCAACTGCTACAATGACTAGATGATGCCCAGAGGCACTGGTGTAACCGTGGTAACCCTTCTGTGTTGTTTTGGTCTGCCAGAAAGCAGAGTGGATGACGACGACCTGTAACCACGCACTTTACGCCATCTCTGACGTGTTCACGCAGTACTTTGAGTCGCTCAGTGACGTCCTGCTGGATGACATCCTGGCCCAGCTGTACTGGTGTGTTCAGCAAGGTGAGGAATGACAGCCACCTTCAGTCCTAGGCTTATACTGAGTACACCTCAATCCAGTGGAGGCTGCCGAGGGGAGGACGGCTCATAATAATGTCTGGAACGGAGCAAATGGAATGGCATCAAACACCTGGAAACCATGTGTTTTGTGTATTTGATACCATTCCACTGATTCCGCTCCATTCATTACCATGAGCCCGTCCTCCCCAATTAAGGTGCCACCAACCTTCTGTGCCTCAATCCCTCTTATGCATATTTCCTATTTTTTCTTTAAGGAGTGGGGCATTTTTTGGTTTATTGGATAGGACGGAGGTAGAGAGGATCGATAGAGGAGTGTAGTGAAATAGCAGTAGGATGGATTGGAACCCATGTTGCAGCAGAATATGTGATCCAGAGGCTTATGGACTGCTAAACCACCGTAGCACACTTCCTCTTATTTTCAATCCCCTTTCTGTCCCGTTCTCCTCCTCTCTCCACATTAATAGACTCTTCTTTCTCTCTCCCTCACTTATTCTCTCCTCTCTCTCTTCTTCCCTCCTCTCCCTCTCGGCCTAGATAATGAGCAGTTGGCCCGGTCAGGCACAAACTGTCTGGAGAATGTGGTCATCCTGAATGGAGAGAAGTTTACTCCGGAGACCTGGGACAAGACCTGTAACTGCATGCTGGACATCTTCAAGACCACCATCCCACACGCGTAAGCTACTGATGCAGGCTTTATTCATATCGCTGAGATTCAGCTGGGAATATTGTCCGTGATGATTGTGTTATTGCTGACCATAGTGATGTAAACATGGAGCGCACTGAGATCATATGAAGAAACATCCAATAAGAAGGGATGGGAGAGGAGGTATTGAATGGACCTGGTCACTTCTGCCATTGTTTAGTTAATAGAGTGATATCTGACTGTCTGTGTATGGTATAACACTGTCATGCTGTGTAGAAGTAGAGTAACACTGTCCTGTCCCATATTGTTCCTCTGTCAGGCTGTTGACATGGAGACCGGCAGGAGCAGAGGGAGATCCCATGTCACCACAGGACGTATCAGACAAACAGCTGGTATGGTTCAAACCCTGACTGTACTGTAGGTCTTCCATTCAGTCTGCTATCTTATGCCTGATTAGACCGTACAACAACATGACCCAGAACCATGCAGACAAAATAACTTCTCCCCATGTGCCCTCAGGACTCAATTTCCCAGAAGTCAGTGGACATCCAGTCCCATTCCGAAGACCCGCATTCCATCAACAGTGCAGAGAGGGTTGCCATGGAGACCCGGCGGCAGAGTCAGTACAGCGTAGGCATGTATGAGGACGGCCC
Organism: Coregonus lavaretus; assembly: GCF_964263955.1. Classification (NCBI taxonomy): domain Eukaryota; kingdom Metazoa; phylum Chordata; class Actinopteri; order Salmoniformes; family Salmonidae; genus Coregonus; species Coregonus lavaretus. The sequence continues at coordinate 10,107,925 of NC_140021.1, forward strand.
CAGAAACAGGACCCCAACAAGTTACTGTCTCTCTCACTTTTACCACTTTTACGCCTTGTACCACTTGAGTGTTTTTCAACCTTATACTCATTGTGTGTGTGTGTGTGTGTGTGTGTGTGTGTGTGTGTGTGTGTGTGTTCCACAGAGATCCAGGAGCAGAGGTTATTTTCAGCCCTACTCATTAAGTGTGTGGTGCAGTTGGAGCTGATCCAGACCATAGACAACATGGTCTTCTTCCCTGCAACCAGTAGGAAGGAGGATGCTGAGAACCTGGCTGCTGCACAGGTAACGTCTCACTCCCACCCCTACGTGGAGGATGAGATTTATCACTGGTTCAGAACTTTGGGGAAGGACACATTTCTTGCCAAAATGTTTGTTCTTGCCAGATTAATTTTTAGTAGTTTGGCTGGATGGACTGATCATTGAAAATATGAAATGTATCTACTGCAGCGTTTCCCAAACTCGGTCCCAAGGGGTGCACGTTTAGGTTGTTGTCCTAGCACTACACAGCTGATTCAAATAATGAACTAATCATCAAGCTTTGATTATTTGAATCGTGCTAGGGCAAAAACCAAAACGTGCAGCCCTTGGGGTCCCCAGGACCAAGTTTGGGAAATGCTGATCTACTGTATGTTCTTATTATAGTAGATGTTAGGGAAGGAGGAAAGCATTATCATTGACAACAAAGATGTGAGAAGGCTCTGTATGTGTATAAAGGTTGTGTATGTGTGTTGGTCCTCTCCAGAGAGATGCTCTGGACACAGCAGATGTACTTGTGGAGACCCAGGACCAGGGAATGTACCGCTACCTGACCTCAGAACAGCTGTTCAAGCTGCTAGACTGCCTGCTGGAGTCCCACCGCTTCGCCAAAGCCTTCAACGCCAACAATGAGCAGAGGACCACTCTCTGGAAGGCAGGTGGGTCACTACACCAGAACAGAGGCGGCTATACCAGCGTCCATCTGTGGCTCTGCAGTGCACCACCCAAGGAATCTGCTTGAATGACATGATGTAGAAGAGTGAAGTTATGAGTCTCAAATGGAACTCTTTGAACAATTGGAACAATGGCCCCCGTTTGTACTCCCTAATGTTGATTGGCCTCTCTGTGGCTGTAACGGGCAGTAACCTTTCTCTCTCTCTCTCTCTCTCTCTCTCTCTCTCTGTCTCTCTGTCTCTGTGTCTGTCTGTTCCAGGTTTTAAAGGGAAGTCGAAGCCCAATCTGCTGAAGCAGGAGACCAGCAGTCTGGCGTGTGGCCTGAGGATCCTGTTCCGGATGTACGCTGACGACAGCCGTCAGACTGCCTCGGAGGAGGTCCAGAGACGGCTGCTCAAGTAAGGAAGGACCGCCACGCCCCACCACCATATCACTGAATGGAGGCTGTCAAACTATACAAATGCCCTCTGCAGTTCTGTTCTGCTACTTCCTGTTGTGTTCTGCTCCTTTCACCATGTCACGACAATCCCTAATCATCCTCTCACTGCACACACAACCCTGTAATGGTAGTCAATGGTAGTCACATATGTCTGAAGGATGCCCAGAATGTGCTCTCGATTTTCACAAAATATTTTATAACTAATTTGCTGCTTTGTTGTGGATGGAACTCTCTGCAAACGTTACTTTTATTGAAATCCTATAAATGGAACATCTGGATTTAAGAACCAGGCAGGCAGCAATCTACCAGAACAAACAACTTTCATTATTTTTCATGAAGGGGAGCAAGGGCATGTCAGACGCCTTCTATTTCTGAAGGGCTGCTGGGAGAGGGCAGGGTTTCATCAGTCCATGTAATTAGAGGGGAGCAGGATTTATTGGGGACACACACACACACACTTCTCGATACGACACCGGTGATCTGTCCTGACCCTGATCACCGCTGTCTGAGAGACTGAGACAGAGTCACGCCTCTGTTTATGCCAACTAGGGAATAGAGGAGTCACAGTCGCTGACGCAAAATGTAATTATCCACCAAAGCGGGAGGGGAATCAAAATAAATTGGTCCTGAAAGAGAATGATTGAGTCAGATTGTGTTGATGTCGCTGTATCGCCAACAGTCGATGACTCCCACTCTCTCCACTCATTTAGAGCGCCCGTCTAAATGTGACAGATATCTGAAATGGTCTGGAATGGATAGTGGGTATTGTATATGGATCCACAAACAGACAGGATGCCGCTGTTATTACTGAGTCAACACAGTTGTCATCGCCTTGTCTCTAATTAGAGTATCACAAAGTAGCTATCATCTTGTCTCTTTCAGATTTACTTTGTATTGAAGGCAGTGTCTAGGTTAGCAGAAAACTCTTAGGTTGTCGGTCTCTATGTGCATTTGTGTGTGTGTGTGAGAGAGAGAACTGAATTGCACTGTCATAAAGATGTGCAACAAACTCACACACACCACACAAGCATAGCATAGCATGCTAGAAGAGAGGGCAGCAGTTATGCAGGGTTGATTATGGCAGTGTTCTTAAGAGAACTAAGCAGATTTGGGAGGTGATTAGGTCATGGAGAGTAGGGGAACTGTGAAGATGTAAAGAGAGGAGGTGATGGGGAGGGATGAAGGGCTGGTAGATGGCGGTTCTGAGGAAAGGTCCAGGGTGAGGGCTAGAGGACAATGCTGAGGTCACGGCTGCTCCTCTCCCTGTGGCTGGTCAACTCGGCAAATCATTTCATGTTGGCAGTGAAATTAGTCTTGGTGCTAATTAATTAGTGATCACATCTTAATTCTGTGTCACTGAACAGTTTTCATATGGCTAATGAGTCACTTTATCATGATATCTCCCTTTTTCCCTCTAGTGTGTGCAGTGAGGCAGTAGCCTACTTCCTGACTCTAACATCAGAGAGCCACAGAGAATCCTGGACCAACCTGCTCCTCCTCTTCCTCACCAAGGTCCTGAAGATCAGTGACGACAGGGTAAGGATCTCAACCATTAACAACATTGACAGGCCATTGATTTGGTCAAGTCATTGTCAGTGACATGTTCAAGGAGCCCTAACCCCGTCTTCGTATGGATATCAATCTGTATGAAGATGTTTTATGTCTCTCTTTTGGTCCCCAGTTCAAGGCCCATGCGTCCAGGTACTACCCTCTGCTGTGTGAGATCATGCAGGTTGATCTTATCCCAGAACTGCGGTCCGTACTGCGGAAGTTCTACCTACGCATCGGGTTCGTGTTCCAGATCGCCCAGCTACCTGACACCTCCCAGCCAGAACAGGAACCAGAACCAGGGCTTGAAGTGGAGGTGGAGAGAGGGAAGGTGGCTGGAGAGCAAGCCCAGTGATGTTGCACTTGTAGCGGGCTGGCACCGAGACCTCTGTATAAGGAAGCCTGGAACTCTGGAAGTCCTCCTCCCCTCTTGCCTTGGGTTTGTCTACAAACCATTTAGGACTATGGTCTCCCATCCCCCAGGGTACTACGAGGGGTGCATCTGACCAGACTTCACCCCCTCTGGATTTGGCAGTTACCCAGAATCCCCCACTAACAGTACAGGAAACTTCCAGGGATCTCTACTGTGAACCTGACTGGTCATGTGGCAGGAAATGACCCCTCTCTCATTTCAGAGTAGGTTGAAGTTGCCCCTAGAAGTTGATCGAAGGCCAGTTTTTGCATCCCCTTATGGTTAAGGTTAGGATATTGGGAGGTCAAGCTGATCTTAGATCCTATGGGCAACTTCTACCCGAAGCCCCTCATATCACTGGAAGAATGGCTTGGCATTGTATGAAGATCTGATTCTCCAATTATACTGACGACTGCAGAATAACTGTGATTATACAATTAGCCTACCCACCTTTGACTCAGAAGAGTCAAATATATTTCAAAAGGTACTGCTTCTTGAAATGACTGTATCCTTAAAAGCTACTCTTGAGAATGAAATGGCTACAATGCAAATTACGAATATTCAGTAATATGAAACATGACATTTCTTACTCAATAATAATTCTGATATTTTCCTGGCTGCACCACTGATGGCTAACGTTAGCACCAATAGCCCTGTGGATGAAAAATGAACTACAGAAATGCCGCTTTGTAATGTAATCTCATAACACTGGATTTTATTAGGTTTTATTTTTCTCTGGATTCTGCTGCACTTGATTTCTTTACTGAATGCACTCGATTTCTGCTTTTGTGATTATTTATTTTGACTGAACCATCTGTCCTGCAGTTTGTCCTATGCGAGATTTGTAATTGAACGACGACGCGACAAAGTTAAGGGTTAAATTATTCCATTTGCTATGTTCTGAGACTTTAACTGATAGTCGATAACTGGGGCTCCTCCTAAAACTGGAAAAAAAGAGAGCAACTAGGGGGCCCTGTTCAGGAAGTTCCAACATTCAGATAGAAATGTATTGTGTAGATATGATTCTGTCATGTACTACAATGAATTAATAGATCTATATACAACATTTCTATCTGCAATGCTTCTGAATAGGCCCCTGGTGTGCGCTGCTTCTGAATCACTGGTCTGTTTCCATGTTTCAAGTTAGTTTTCACTCTGTGTACAAATTTGAATAAATTAATAATATATTTAATTTCCTTTTTCTTTCGTTTGGGGACATGCTGTATGTATAGAGTAAATGAAGAATAATGTTAACTGTGCTTTAAAAGAAGACTTGTGGATGGGATGCAATCCTTGCTCACGGATGTAGAAAACAAAATGTATATGGTACAGCAATGTAAAGTTTTCTATGTTGAAAAAAGATTTCTGTACAAGTTCCTGTACAAAACTGGTCATCATCCGACATTTTAATCAGGTTATAAGTCAATAAAGTTTTTGAACTTGATCTGTTTGGCCATTTTGATTTGATTGGACTATATGGGTCGTTCCACCAATTCCATGCCTTTTTGAGAAGTGTAACTTGGCCCCCCCCCCAAAAAAAAATAAAAATCCACCAAATGTTTACATTGTCAGAGGACATGTTCAACTTCATAAAAAAAGTGTTCTCATCTCAAGGTTAAATAAAAAAGTTACAAGGGTAACTGCATATTAATTTGCTGAGTCCTGAGTGGCGCAGTGGTCTAAGGCACTGCATCGCAGTGCTAACTGTGCCACTAGAGATCCTGGTTCGAATCCAGGCTCTGTCGCAGCCGGCCGCGACCGGGAGACTCATGGGCACAATTGGCCCAGCGTCGTCCAGGGTAGGGGAGGGAATGGCCAGCAGGGATGTAGCTCAGTTGATAGAGCATGGCGTTTGCAATGCCAGGGTTGTGGGTTCGATTCCCACGGGGGGCCAGTATAAAAATATATATATATATGTAGTCACTAACTGTAAGTCGCTCTGGATAAGAGCGTCTGCTAAATGACTAAAAAAATAAAAAAATTAAAAATATTAAGTGCCAAATAAAGTAACAGGGTTGATTTCATCTTCAAACTGGCATTCTCAATGATTTTAAATGCTTTATCCATGTGTGGTTGTATTGTTTTAAATTGTCTAATCTTAATCAGCCATAAATCCCCTCGTGACCAGGGGAATGGAATCTTGTGTACAACAGGGAGTGGCAATTGAATGCAAGCTTCACAAAAACATGAACTTGCTAAAACATTTCTAGCCTGTCTATGGGTAACAGGGTTGATGAGTTATGCGTGACCCGCTCAGTTTTCTACCACAAAACACCAGAAAATAGTAAAAAGAGTCTTAACCAGCTTTTACACTATGATTTGACTAGATGTTCAATGTCGCTTTTGAAAACAATAGTTTCACCATATTAAAACAAGAGTTCGGTTCACGTAATAGGGTTGACCTTAAAATGAGGGACAGATGTATGATGGAGAAATCTTGGGATTAAGTGGGTTAATCTTCCTAGAAGTGACATAGGGTTGATGGAGGGACATGTCAATATGCTGAATTTATTACAGATTTATTGAATTCTCCATGTTGTCTATATTAAAGGGCACTTGATTTAATATAACAGGCTTTTAAAATTCAATATTGGTGCACAATTTCTACTTATACACTTGAAGTCGGAAGTTTACATTCACTTAGGTTGGAGTCATTAAAACTAGTTTCTGGTTAACAAACTATAGTTTTGGCAAGTCGGTTAGGACATCTACTTTGTGCATGACAAGTAATTTTTCCAACAATTGTTTACAGACAGATTATTTCACTTATAATTAACTGTATCACAATTCCAGTGGGTCAGAAGTTTACATACACTAAGTTGAATGTGCCTTTAAAACAGCTTAGAAAATTCCAGAAAATGTCATGGCTTTAGAAGCTTCTGCTAGGCTAATTGACATAATTTGAGTCAATTGGAGGTGTACCTGTGGATGTATTTCAAGGCCTACCTTCAAACTCAGTGCCTCTTTGCTTGACATCATGGGAAAATCAAAAGAAATCAGCCAATTTCCAAACACCTGAAGGTACCACGTTCATCTGTACAAACAATAAACACCATGGGACTACGCAGCCGTCATAACGCTCAGGAAGGAGACGCGTTCTGTCTCCTAGAGGTGAACGTACTTTGGTTCGAAAAGTGCAAATAAATCCCAGAACAACAGCAAAGGACCTTGTGAAGATGCTGGAGGAAACCGGTCCAAAAGTATCTATATCCACAGTAAAACAAGTTTTATATCGACAACCTGAAAGGCCGCTCAGCAAGGAAGAAGCCACTGCTCTAAAACCACCATAAAAAAGCCAGACTACAGTTTGCAACTGCACATGGGGACAAAGATTGTACTTGTTGGAGAAATGTCCTCTGGTCTGATGAAACAAAAATATAACTGTTTGGCCATAATGACCATCGTTATGTTTGGAGGAAAAAGGGGAATGCTTGCAAGCCGAAGAACACCATCCCAACCGTGAAGCACGGGGGTGGCAGCATCATGCTGTGGGGGTGCTTTGCTGAGGGAGGGACTGGTGCACTTCACAAAATTGATGGCATCATGAGGAAGGAAAATTGTGGTTATATTGAAGCAACATCTCAAGACATCAGTGGGTCTTCCAAATGGACAATGACCCCAAGCATACTTCCAAAGTTGTGGCAAAATGGCTTAAGGACAACAAAGTCAAGGTATTGGAGTGGCCATCACAAAGCCCTGACCTCAATCCTATAGAACATTTGTGGGCAGAACTGAAAAAGCGTGTGTGAGCAAGGAGGCCTACAAACCTGACTCAGTTACACCAGCTCTGTCAGGAGGAATGGGCCAAAATTCCCCCAACTTATTGTGGAAAGCTTGTGGAAGGCTACCCGAAACATTTGACCCAAGTTAAACAATTTAAAGGCAATACTACCAAATACTAATTGAGTGTATGCAAACTTCTGACCCACTGGGAATGTGATGAAAGAAATAAAAGCTGAAATAAATAATTCTCTACTATTATTCTGACATTTCACATTCTTAAAATAAAGTGGTGATCCTAACTGACCTAAGACAGGGAATTGTTACTAGGATTAAATGTCAGGAATTGTGAAAAACTGAGTTTAAATGTATTTGGCTAAGGTGTATGTAAACTTCAACTGTAATATCAAAGGGATGCACGCAAAAGGCACTCTTCGTGGAACGACCCATATGAGTCTGCCTCAAGAGGAAAGGATTGAGCTCCAAGGACCAGCCTGGACAAAGGCAAGATTATTAAAATAATTTATTTTTAAAACCCCAAATCTTTCTATATATTATCACATCTTTACTTGATACATACAAACATTAACATCAGATTGACATTTCACGTTTTAAATATACATTCATTCTGCCAAACTACAGTCGTGGTCAAAGGTTTTGAGAATGACTAATTTTCAAAGTCTGCTGCCTCAGTTTTGATGATGCCAATTTGCATATACTCCAGAATGTCATGAAGAGTGATCAGATGAACTGCAATTAATTGCAAAGTCCCTCTTTGCCATGAAAATCAACTTAATCCCAAAAAAACATGTCCACTGCATTTTAGCCCTGCCACAAAAGGACCAGCTGACATCATGTCAGTGATTCTCTCGTTAACAGAGGTGAGAGTGTTGACGAGGACAAGGCTGGAGATCACTCTGTCATGCTGATTGAGTTAGAATAACAGACTGGAAGCTTTAAAAGGAGGGTGGTGCTTGAAATCATTGTTCTTCCTCTGTTATCCATGGTTACCTGCAAGGAAACACGTGCCGTCATCATTGCTTTGCACAAAAAGGGCTTCACAAGCAAGGATATTGCTCCTAAATCAACCATTTATCGGATCATCAAGAACTTCAAGGAGAGAGGTTCAATTGTTGTGAAGAAGGCGTCAGGGCACCCAAGAAAGTGCCAGGACCGTCTCCTAAAGTTGATTCAGCTGCGGGATCGGGGCGCCACCAGTGCAGAGCTTGCTCAGGAATGGCAGCAGGCAGGTGTGAGTGCATCTGCACGCACAGTGAGGCAAAGACTTTTGGAGAATGGCCTGGTGTCAAGAAGGGCAGCAAAGATGCCACTTCTCTCCAGGAAAAAGATCAGGGACAGACTGATATTCTGCAAAAAGTCCAGGGATTGGACTGCTGAGGACTGGGGTAAAGTCATTTTCTCTGATGAATCCCCTTTCCGATTGTTTGGGGCATCCAGAAAACACCTTGTCCGGAGAAGACAAGGTGAGCGCTACCATCAGTCCTGTGTCATGCCAACAGTAAAGCATCCTGAGACCATTCATGTGTGGGGTTGCTTCTCAGCCAAGGGAGTGGGCTCACTCACAATTTTGCCTAAGAACACAGCCATGAATAAAGAATGGTACCAACACATCCTTGAGAGCAACTTCTCCCAACCATCCAAGAACAGTTTGGTGACGACCAATGCCTTTTCCAGCATGATGGAGCACCTTGCCATAAAGCAAAAGTGATAACCAAGTGGCTCGGGGAACAGAACATCGACATTTTGGGTCCATGGCCAGGAAACTCCCCAGACCTTAATCCCATTGAGAACTTGTGGTCGATCCTCAAGAGGCGGGTGGACAAACAAAACCCCACAAATTCTGACAAACTCCAAGCATTGATTATGCAAGAATGGGCTGCCATCAGTCAGGATGTGGCCCAGAAGTTAATTGACAGCATGCCAGGGCGGATTGCAGAGGTCTTGAAAAAGAAGGGTCAACACTGCAAATATTGACTCTTTGCATAAACTTATTGTAATTGTCAATAAAAGCCTTTGACACTTATGGAATGCTTGTAATTATACTTCAGTATACCATAGTAACATCTGACAAAAATATCTCATTACACTGAAGCAACAAACTTTGTGAAGACCAATACTTGTGTAATTCTCAAAACTTTTGACCACGACAGTACATTCAAAAGATTAGCATAGTCACTTACATCAGCAGACCAGACCAGACCATTTACATTTAAGTAATTTAGCAGACGCTCTTATCCAGAGCGACTTACAGTTAGTGAGTGCATAAATTTTTCATACTGGCCCCCTGTGGGAATCAAACCCACAACCCTGGCATTGCAAACGTCATGCTCTACCAACTGAGCTACAGGAGGCACCAGAGCCTATCCTTCAACCATACCGTAGCCCTACTCCTGTAGCGCTGAGTGGTGCAGCTCAGGACCCAGTGCTGTAATTCTTCAGTCTACTGGCTTCACTCTGAGCAGAGCAGACACTCACTGATGCTGTCCTGCTCCTCCTCACTACATAGAGCCGTTGTAGCCTGAATACCAGTCTCTTTAGCTAGAGGATTCCCGTTTATTTCATTTTTATCACCAGCCAATGTGATCACATCACACCAGAGAAGAAGCTGTCGACATTCAAACTTCCCCAGCAGTTCATTGTGAATGCTGTAGCCTATTTCATATCCAGCAAGCAAGAGCAAGGCGCTTCTTTCCTCAAATATATATATATATATTAAAAGTTTGGACACACCTACTCATTCAAGGGTTTTTCTTTGTTTTTTAAATGTTCTACATTGTAGAATAATAGTGAAGACATCAAAACTATGAATAACACATGGAATCATGTAGTAACCAAAGAAGTGTTAAACAAATCAAAATATATTTTATATTTGAGATTCTTCAAATAGCCACCCTTTGCCTTGATGACAGCTTTGCACGCTCTTGGCATTCTCTCAACCAACTTCACCTGAAATGCTTTTCAAACAGTCTTGCACATATGCTTAGCACTTGTTGGCTGCTTTTCCTTCACTCTGCCGTCCGACTCATCCCAAACCATCTCAATTGGGTTGAGGTCGGGGGATTGTGGAGGCCAGGTCATCTGATGCAACACTCCATCACTCTCCTTCTTGGTAAAATTGCCCTTACACATGATAGTCCCACTAAGCCCAAACCAGATGGGATGGCGTATCGCTGCAGAATGCTGTGGTAGCCATGCTGGTTAAGTGTGCCTTGAATTCTAAATAAATCACAGACAGTGTCACCAGCAAAGCACCCCCACACCATAACACCTCCTCCTCCATGCTTTACGGTGGGCACTACACATGCGGAGATCATCCGTTCACCCACACTGCGTCTCACAAACACACGGCGGTTGGAACCAAATATCTCCAATTTGGACTCCAGACCAAAGGACACATTTCCACCGGTCTAATGTCCATTGCTCGTGTTTCTTGGCCCAAGCAGGTCTCTTCTTCTTATTAGTGTCCTTTAGTAGTGGTTTCTTTGCAGCAATTCGACCATGAAGGCCTGATTCACACAGTCCCCTCTGAACAGTTGATGTGATGTGTCTGTGACTTGAACTCTGTGAAGCATTTATTTGGGCTACAATTTCTGAGGCTGGTAACTCTAATGAACTTATCCTCTGCAGCAGAGGTAACTCTGGGTATTCCATTCCTGTGGTGGTCCTCATGAGAGACAGTTTCATCATAGCACTTGATGGTTTTTGCGACTGCACTTGAAGAAACTTTCAAAGCTCTTGAACTGTTCCGTATTGACTGACCTTCATGTCTTAAAGTAACGATGGACTGTTGTTTCTCTTTGCTTATTTGAGCTGTTCTTGCCATAATATGGACTTGGTCCCCCCCACCTTGTCACAACACAACTGATTGGCTCAAACACATTAAGGAAAGAAGTTCCACAAATTAACTTTAACAAGGCACACCTGTTAATTGAAATGCATTCCAGGTGCTACCTCATGAAGCTGGTTGAGAGAATGCCAAGAGTGTGCAAAGCTGTCATCAAGGCAAAGGGTGGCTATTTGAAGAATCTGAAATATAAAATATATTTAGATTTGTTTAACACTTTTTTGGTTACTACATGATTCCATATGTGTTATTTCATAGTTTTGATGTCTTCACTATTATTCTACAATGTAAAAAATAGTAAAAATTAAGAAAAACCCTTGAATGAGTGAGTAGGTGTGTCCAAACCTTTGACTGGAAAAATGGCATTCTCCCATCCAGCTTCACCTGGAATGCTTTTCCAACAGTCTTGAAGGAGTTCCCACATATGCTGAGCACTTGTTGGCTGCTAGTAAAAATAAAGAAAAACCCTTGAATGAGTAGGTGTTCTAAAACTTTTGACCGGTAGTGTATATATTTTTCAATGCTCAAAATAAGTGACCAAACTATTGTATATTGCTACTTCTGCGACACGCATTGGGCTAGGCTACTGGTTCAAGAGCTATAAAAGGAATACAGAGGATGGAAGAGAGCCCAGTGGAGATGCCAGCGGAGATGCATGAATTGCACAAGAAGTGAACAGTTTAGACAGAGATGTGTAAATTAGAAGTTAATTCATAGGCTGGACTATTAATCCACCAATTTTAATTCTATATGGCGGCAAATTTGAGCGCACCCTATGTTCCGGAACGTTGTCATGGAAAATATGAATGTTGTTTCCAACTACCAATCAGCAAATGCGCCGTAAATCCGGCTACATATTGAAAGGCCAGTCTCTTTGGCAATGGCAAGGAGTGGAATGTTAGCTAAAGAGACTGGTACCCAGGCTAGAGCCGTTGTATACAGAGACTGAAATATCTCCGCTACTACCTCTCTCATCTCCATTAGGATGTCTCCTCTGGGGGCTGTATAGGTTCAAAATGTACACATACATAAGCTACATTCATATTTTTTTCTGAGTAAAAAGCACAAACATGGATGTTTTTTGCACTCTTCTGATCCCGAGACAGAAATGGCCCATGTTAAATTTGTAAAATGAGAAATGGGGATCGACTGCATATAAAAAAATACACCTCTTTGGCTTTGAAATCAACAGGCTCTAGTCAGAAGTAGTGCATTATAAAAGGGATCCTATGTGTAGATGACGGGTCAACAGACCTAAAAGGTCACAGGTCATCCATGGTAGGTAGAGGGCGCGTCCCGTCCAAGATGTCTCTAGTAACTGGCCTCTCTCTCCGGTTCTGACCCGCCCCTAACCGCTTCAGCGTGTCCGATGTGCCAGGTCGCAGCCAGGGCTCCGTTGCAACAGTCTCCACAGACACACGCCTGTCCGGGTGGTATGGGGTGGACCGCAGCGAGAGGTGGTCCCCTTCATCGGCTGACAGCCCTCCTGGAGACCAGAGAGACTTGTCATTCACACAGACAGACACCTGATAGCCCAATCCTAACATGAGATACTTAGATTTGCATTTATCATGCAATTTATTTTATAGAGCAATCTACCAACGGCCTCTATTAAGTTGCAGCCGTGAATGATTTGCAGTTTTTGGTGCGTTAAGGCTGAGGACAACCTTGTCCTCTCTACCTCTATTCAGTTATATATAGAGCACAGGAGGCTGCTAAGGGGAGGACGCTCATAATAATGGCTGGAATGGAGTGAATGGAATGGTATCAAACACATGGAAACTGTGTTTGATGTGTTCGATACCATTGCATTCATTCCGTTCCAGCCATTACTATGAGCCCGTCCTCCCCAATTAAGGTGCAACCGGCTGCCTGTGATCTATAGCCATGCCATCATAGAATGCTCTGCCACTAAAGGTTAATGTATGACAGCGCCTCTCCTCTTTCTAAAGATCTAATTTAATTGTACTATATGTAACAATATGAATATGTATATATGACTAGTGTGTAAATAGTATTTTTGTTGTTTCTTGTCATCTTTCCAATATATAACTATTATTTAATTTTTTATTTAGAATTGAATGTCCTTGTTTATAACTGTTCTGTACTTTGTCATGTATTTGTATGTGGACCCCAGGAAGAGTAGCTGCTGCATGTGCAGTAGCTAATGGAGATCCTAATAAACTAAACTAATAAAGTGGTGATGTCACAGAGGTCAAAGGTCACTCCCTGTCTCTCTCACCTGATCTCCAGTCGTGGTCGTTGAGGTCATCCAGTCTGCGGATACGTCTCTGGTTGCGGTCCTTGACCCCCTCAATGTTCAGGCTGGTCACAGAGAATAGAGACTGGGCGTCCAGTTTACCCTCGTCATCCCTCTGACCCCCGGGAGTCACCATGTCCTGGACCACAACATGGAAACATCACATCTCTCAGTACAGCAGAACGGGTTAATAAAGACCACAGAGAGAATATGCACTTGTCCATGACACAAACTGTTCATATCCCTCTTGTTAGCGGAGAGAACACTTTGCAGTTTTAAAGCTAATGTGATATCTGAGTGACTCAACAAAATCGATGGGATAAAAAATGTTAGCTAACATGGGCTAGTTGATCAACTGGACATTTCTGAATTACGTAGCTCTCTAAGGTCTGCAATGACTGACATGACAAGAGGAAAACTGCTGCTGCACTACCCAACTTCAGCAAGTTCCTTCCCACCAGAGAATGTTTGTTCATTTCCCCTTATCTTCTAATTCTAAGGCCTAGAAAATAAGGACGGTTGTGTATTATCTTGACTAGAATCTTCAGAATCCTTTCCCCAAGGCCTTTCTCAAATGGAGGACATTAATGGACTGGTTAAAGAGCTGTTGAAGTGGCACTGTAATTATGCGATGTGGACTCTTCTGAAGCAACAGGCCCTTGACTCCTCTGGAATAGACTCTTACATCCTCAAAGTCTCTTCTCCTCGCGGGCCTCCTGCTCTCCCTCTCCTGGGCTGAGGGCTGTCTGGACCTCAGGTTAACCTGGGCTTGCCCTGGGGATGGGGACCCTGCATCACCATTGGGGTAATCTGAGGACACGGCACAGTAACACATTTACAAACAAACAAGGTTGGATGACTGAATTGCTATTATTCCAAGTCCCTTTAAAAGTGAACATGCTACAGCAGTGGTAAAAACATGAAGTGAGGGCAATATTGGGAGAGTTAACACTGTATAGCAGCTGCAGCACATTCCCTGCTACCCCCACCCTGCAGCTGGCACAGGCTCTCTGCCCTCTCTCAGGATTGGCACTAGCTGTGTGGCCCCATTGGCTTGGCATGTGCCGTGTTGGCACTGGCAGCTACCCAGATCGTGCCCAATGCCCCTCCCCTCAATTGGCTGCAGTGTAGTGTGTGTGTGTGTGTGTTCATCCCATATCCACCTCAGTGTAATACTGTACCCCAATGTATCACTATTCATTCCTTTCCAGTAGGCACATCCTCAGGAGAATATTTGTTCGGTCACCGACAACACCAGGCCACACCTCCTCTACAGAAACAGGCCGTTTGACCAGCAGGCTCACCAATAAAAGCACTCTCTGACTCCAATAAAGAGACTCTCTGGTGGTCTCGGCCTGGCTTCTCCCTCTGACAAGATAGACACAGAATAACAGCCAGTCAGACACCTATAAAAACCTCAAGTTGGACCAAGTCAGACAGATGAGTTTCCCCAGCCAGGAGAGGCCAGAGGAAACTGGATCATATGTAACAAGAGTGAACTCACAGGATGATGATGAGGCTGTCGCTCCACAGACGGCTCAAAGTAGTCTGTCAGGATGGGAGAGACACAATAAGAACAGTGTGTGTGTGTGTGTGTGTGTGTGTGTGTGTGTGAGAGAGAGACTGACCTGACTCTCCTCCTCTCCTCATGATCCTGATCCTGCGTTGTTGCTCCCTGAGCAGAGCCTGCTGCTGGATGTCCAGACTGTGTTCATCACTGGGGGTGTCGGGGTACACGTGACGCACCTCCTCACGAGATGCGCTGTCTATAACAAACATGGGCATACACAAACACACACACCTTAGTCACTGCCTTCAGGATTACCACATCCTCACCACGACAGATGTCAGGCAGTGCAGCGGTGGTCATGTGTACTGATGCAGCACTAATGGTGGATTCAGATTAGCCTATCACAGTGGATTTCCTCCCACACCAGCCAATCAGATGGACTCTCTCTGGCCAGTGCCCACTATGATGAGAAGCTCTGTATTACAGTAGTAGCTCAGCTGTGGCCAAGATTAAACTGATAGTCGACACTGACCTTATATGGGGGGGCGGGGGGACATCTAGACCTAATTCTAGTGGAAAACATCCTTTATTGTCAACCCCTCCCCTCCTCCATCCATCTACACTGAGTGTGCAAAACATGAGGAACTTTAGGACGTCTTTTCATGACATAGACTGACCAGGTGAATCCAGGTGAAAGCTATGATCCCTTATTGATGTCACTTGTTCAATAAATTCACTTCAAATCAGTGTAGATGAAGGGGAGGAGACAGGTTAAAGAAGGATTTTTAAGCCTCGAGACAATTGAGACATGGATTGTGTATGTATGTGTGCCATTCAGAGGGTGAATGGGCAAGACAAAAAAGATTGAAATGCCTTTGAACAGGGTATGGTAGTAGGTGCCAGGCACACCGGTTTGAGAGTGTCAAGAACTGCAACGCTGCTAGGTTTTTCACACTCAACAGTTTCCCATGTGTATCAAGAATGGTCCACCACCCAAAGCACTTACATTTTAGTCATTTAGCAAACGCGCTTATCCAGAGCGACTTACAGTTACAACTTGGCACAACTGTGCAAAGCATTGGAGTCAACATGGGCCAGCATGCTCCAACGAATCAAGGCTGTTCTTAGGGTAAAAGCGGGTGCAACTCAATATTAGGAAGGTGTTCCTAATGTTTTGTACACTCAGTGTATACTCTGAGGCAGTGCCATGGTGACTCAGCTACTCTGCAGTCTAGACACTGAGCAGTGAGCTGCAGATGGACTATGAGGAACATAATTGTTGTGTAAAGACATGACAAGCATACTTGAGCATGACTGTACCCCAATTTCCCATGCCTTATCCCATTCTCTGCAAAGGGAGAGGAAGACATAGGCCGGCTCTGAGGTAGGCCTCTGGTGAGCTATAGTACTGGAGGCAAGAGACTTTCTGCTCACACACAACAGCAATGTGTTTCCACTCACTGGAGTATACACACACACTGGCGGACTTACCATTAGGCAGAGGAGGCAATTGCATCAGGCCTCACATGAAGGGGCCTCGTGAGCTGGGCATATTTTATATTTTTATACAAATAAGGAGAAATCCACCATGCTCCACTTGAGGCATAATAAATAAATAAATCATAAAAACAAATCCCCACCCAAATCGGTCTGTTTAAGCTGCATCTAAATCCACCGCATTCGCCAATATCGACCTTCCACATCTGTGGTGGAAGGTTGGCGAGCTACAGTGGCGTTTGTCAGACCAGGAGACATCCTGAAAACATCTGTAGCGAACATGAACACAATGGTGTTCTCCGCTTTGCTCTCCGTCCCCCACAAGTGCCACGGGACTCGTCTGAAGGGACCAGGCTGAAAAATGAATAGGGCATTTCCATGTAAAAGGTATACGGGTAATTCCACGGTAAAAACAATTAACATTTTCCGGAGATTTCTTATATCTCTCAGATATAGGACAGACACTGAAAACACACTGTTACATCAAATCATTTTTATACCTACAGGGGTCCTAAAATTCCAAATCAAATAGCTAAATGATCCTTGGTATGACCATCTTAAAACATTTCTATATGTCAGCTTAGTAGAAACCCAGCCCCTGGCCCTTAGACTTCACGGGGGATACAATACACATTTCTTTAGTAAAAAGACACAGGATACAGTAAGTGCTGCTGATAATTCTACCATTGTCGTCAAGGCAAAGGACATGTATGTGTAGCCCATGTATCTGATGCTGTCTGGCTAAAAATATTATGGCATGTCATACTATTTTTGGCCAGACAGCATCAGATACATGGGCTACACAGTAAGACAGCTTGGCGCTGTTTCGCTCGCTCGGATGCTTTCTCTGGTAAGATAGTTTCAGCCACTTACGAATTGGAGCAAAACTGGTAGATGCACAGTTTGGATGCTGGAATTATTTTGGATGAACATACAAAGGTAACTTACATTTTGAATTGATTTGTTTGACAGTCAGATGAAAACATCATGACTGGTTGTGTTCATGGCACATTAAAAGGTAATACATTTGTACAGTTAAATTACGTCTTTACTACAAATCCCATAAAACAAATATGGGGGGGTGGGCTCAGACTGGCCTCTGCCTGCGGCCTCCAAATCTGCCCCTGTATACATAACACACAGGCATACAATGTTGTCATCGCCCTGTAATGTACAGGCACACCCAACTGACCCATCGCCAAGCCTGCCCCAGAATGTTGGCCAACCAATCGCAGCGGACAAACTCATGTTTGAAACACATGAAAGCCATTGAGGGCATTACAAAAAAACTGAGAATGGTAATCCAAAAACAAATGGTTTAAATGGCTAAATAATGTAACAGTGGTACTTGCTACTGTGATTCCTGAAATGCAGAGACTGTTGGAGTATTTTTAGAATCCGAAATTATACTTTTGTTATATTGTTTGCTAGCTCAGCTGGTTAGCTAACTAGTTCTCAGTCTTATTGACCACCCAACATTGCTAACGCTAGCTAGGTAGCTAGCAAGTTAATATAACTTGTTTTTTCGAAATGTAAGCTAGCTAGCTAAGTTAGCCATGTTATGAATACAACCCTCACCTGCTGTCGACATCAGGATACGATTTGAGAGAGCACTAGTTAGCTCCAAAAGTGGTTAGTAACTTTGGCATCAGCCTTCCAGTGGCTACCCACACTACAATATTCATTTTACCAGGTTCCCGTGAAGCGATTGTACTCAGTCCACCACAACATACCCGAAAACCTCCTGATTAGCAAGGGGTAGTCTGTGTTTAATTTAATTGTGTATTAAAAACAGTTTGAGATCATTGTGGGGGGGATTTCACCAGTGGTTAGATGGGGGAATGGGGAAAGGTTGTCCGAGGTTGCAACAGTAACCGAGTGGGACAGAGCTTAGCGAAGAGTCAGTTGTTGTTGTACATAGATAGAAAAAAGGAAACGTAGGAGCCCAAGCCCTAACACGCACATTTGTGAATGTTTGCGAGTCTTAAGTGTTCTCTGGACCCCCAAATAAACTCAGCACTGGGAATCCATTCAAAGCCCATTTCCTTTGTTTCAGCCCTGTGTTCTATTCCCTCTGTGTTTATGCTTCCAAACTGTCCGTTACTGATGGATGGCTTTTATGATGAGTCACCCCATGACCTCATGAGAGTAATGCCATAGCGTGATGGAAAGGAGACGGAGCACCGAGGGCTTGATGAGGGCTGCACATCCGGCCAAGCTAAGCAGAATAGTTGAGCCATGATGCCAGAGTAGTTCATTATGGTGTGTGTTTCATTTAGCTCCATCAACAGCGTCATAGCAGAAGGATTCCTCTGACCATAAACAACAGGATTCCACAATGACAGTCACCTTGGCAACTAGAGAACACAGAATCCCTCAATAAATGTTTTAAAAGATCTGTTAATTTACAGAGCAGATGGGCAGCAGCAGGAATGGACTAAGCCTTGGTAATGGATCATAGAGTTATTCATATAGAAACATTGGGTATAGGCTTATAAATGCATGGGATGTACAGTGTATTTACTTTTTCCACATTGTTACGTTGCAGCCATATTCTAAAATGGATTCAAATTGGGTTTTTTCCCCCCTCATCAATCTACACGATAACCCATAATGACAAAGCAAAAACAGGTTAAGATATTTTTTGCAAATTTATAAAAAATTTACAACTGAAAAAAATCACATTTACATAAGTATTCAGACCATTTACTCAGTACTTTGTTGAAGAACCTTTGGCAGTGATTACATCCTTGAGTTTTCTTGGGTATGACGCTACAAGCTTGACACACCTGTATTTAGGGAGTTTTTCCCATTCTTCTCTGCAGATCCTCTCAAGCTCTGTCAGGTTGGATGGGGAGCGTCGCTGCACAGCTATTTCCAGGTCTTTTCAGAGATGTTCGATCGGGTTCAAGTCCGGGCTCTGGCTGGACCACTCAAGGACATTCAGAGACTAGTCCCGAAGCCACTTTGAGTTGCTTAGGGTCGTTGTCCTCTGAAGGTTTTCATCAAGGATCTCTCTGTACTTTGCTCCATTAATCTTTCCCTCGATCCTGAATAGTCTCCCAGTCCCTGCCGCTGAAAAACATCCCCACAGCATGATGCTGCCACCACCATGCTTCACCGTAGGGATGGTGCCAGGTTTCCTCCAGATGTGACGCTTGGCATTCAGGCCAAATAGTTCAATCTTGGTTTCAGACCAGAGAATCTTGTTTCTCATGGTCTGAGAGTCCTTTAGGTGCCTTTTGGCAAACTCCAAGCGGGCTGTCATGTGCCTTTTACTGAGGAGTGGCTTCCGTCTGGCCACTCCACAATAAAGGTCTGATTGGTGGAGTGCTGCAGAGATGGTTGTCCTTCTGGAGGGTTCTCCCATCTCCACAGAGGAACTCTGGAGCTCTGTCAGAGTGACCATCAGGTTCTTGGTCACCTCCCTGACCAAGGCCCTTCTCCCCCAATTGCTCAGTTTGGCCGGACGGCCAGCTCTTGGAAGGGTCTTGGTGGTTCCAAACTTCTTCCATTTAAGAATGATGGAGGCCACTGTGTTCTTGGGGACCTTCAATGCTGCAGAATGTTTTGGTACCCTTCCCCAGATCTGTGCCTGGACACAATCCTATCTCGGAGCTCTACAGACAATTCCTTTGAACTCATGGCTTGGTTTTTGCTCTGACATGCACTGTCATCCGTGGGACCTTATATAGACAGGTGTGTGCCTTTCCAAATCATGTCCAATCAATTGAATTTACCACAGGTGGACTCCAATCAAGTTGTAGGAACATCTTAAGGATAATCAATGTAAACAGGATGCACCTGAGCTCAATTTCGAGTCTCATAGTAAAGGGTTTGAATACTTATGTAAATAAGGTATTTCTGTTTTTTATTTGTAATACATTTGCAAACATTTAAAAAAACCTGTTTTCGCTTTGTCATTATGGGGTATTGTGTGTAGATTGATGAGAATAACAAAACAATTTAATCAATTTTAGAATAAAGCTGTAACGTAACAAAATGTGGAAAAAGTGAAGGGGTCTGAATATTTTCCGAAGGCACTGTATGCTGTCAATTCACCTCTATATTTGATCTGGGGGAGGGCATCAATAAGAGAATGAGAAGTGAGAGGGAGAAGATGCATGTCCAGTTATAGTATAAAGAGTGTATCATTGACTTACCTCTGTATTTGAGCTGGTTGAACTCCCTGATGTTCTGCATGTTGACATGGGCAGCTGCAGCAGCCGTTCCAGAGTTGGGTCTTCTGGATGACCCCTGGGCTCTGATGCGTGCCATCTCCAACACGTCCCCATGGGGGCGCCCTCTGTGCCTGGGCACAACACAACCAAGTATGGAACATCAACACGCCACAGTCGCCACTATAAAATATGCATGTTTTGTTTACAACCATACACCGACGAGAGTACAGCTTACAGAACAAACAAGTATCTGGTAAGTCCTGGTTTTTAATTTAAAACATGGATTACAGTGTATTGTTCCAGGGATGAGAGTCAGAATAAAGCTTTAGCACCTGGGCCTGTGGATGTTCGACACTTTCAAGTGCTTCTATCAAACCCGAAGCAGGCATGATGGGGTATTCAGCATAGGCTGCTTATACGACCTGAGGAAAGCCTTCTAACTGGCAGAGGCTCAAAGATGTATTCTCCAGTGCTTTTAAGGTGCACTAGTGTTTGCATACACGCAGCACTTTGAAGAGCCATGCGTGACCAGAGCAAAGTTATGTTATTGAAGCCAAGGGTATTCACCATTCATGAAACGTTTGTTCCTCCTGAACATAGCCTGGGCAATAAGGGCAAGACTGTTCAAGGTAAATGGTTTAGGTTTGTCAACGTTGTCACCTACTGTGGCCCTGGTGTTACTGTAAGGGGTGTGTCTGTCCTGGTGTAAACAGGTGTGTCTGTCCTGCCTACCTGGTGTAAAGGGGTGTGTCTGTCCTGCCTACCTGGTGTAAACGGGTGTGTCTGTCCTGCCTACCTGGTGTAAAGGGGTGTGTCTGTCCTGCCTACCTGGTGTAAAGGGGTGTGTCTGTCCTGCCTACCTGGTGTAAAGGGGTGTGTCTGTCCTGCCTACCTGGTGTAAAGGGGTGTGTCTGTCCTGCCTACCTGGTGTAAAGGGGTGTGTCTGTCCTGCCTACCTGGTGTAAAGGGGTGTGTCTGTCCTGCCTACCTGGTGTAAAGGGGTGTGTCTGTCCTGCCTACCTGGTGTAAAGGGGTGTGTCTGTCCTGCCTACCTGGTGTAAAGGGGTGTGTCTGTCCTGCCTACCTGGTGTAAAGGGGTGTGTCTGTCCTGCCTACCTGGTGTAAAGGGGTGTGTCTGTCCTGCCTACCTGGTGTAAAGGGGTGTGTCTGTCCTGCCTACCTGGTGTAAAGGGGTGTGTCTGTCCTGCCTACCTGGTGTAAAGGGGTGTGTCTGTCCTGCCTACCTGGTGTAAAGGGGTGTGTCTGTCCTGCCTACCTGGTGTAAAGGGGTGTGTCTGTCTCCTCTCTGTTACTCTGCAGCAGCTGCCCCTCCAGCCGTCTCTGTTCGCTCTGCAGCTGCCTCCGCAGCGTGGACAACTCACTGATCACACCCTGCTGCTGATCCTCTGGCAGGGAGATGGACAGGTAGAGACAGACAGACCGTGGAGAGAGGGAAAGAAACATAGTTGAGAGAAGGGTTTTATGTGATGAGAGAAGATATCAGTAAAGTCAGGTCTTTTCTCCAGTATTTCTTTGAGTGGTCTATCTCAGGGTTTCCCAAACTCGGTCCTGGGGCCCCCCTGGGTGCACGTTTTGGTTTTTGCCTTAGCACTACACAGCTGATTCAAATAACCAACTCATCATCAAGCTTTGGTTATTTTAATCAGCTGTGTTGTGCTAGGGCAAAAACCAAAACGTGCACCCAGGGGGGGCCCCAGGACCAAGTTTGGAAAACCCTGCTCTATCTAACCTGTGGCTCGGAGCTGGTTTCTCCTGGCAGGTACAGGTGGAGAGTGTGGTGCAGACATAGAACGTTCCTGGGGACACAAGGAACAATGAGAGTAAGTGTATGTGTGTGTGTGTGTGTGTGTGTGTGTGTGTGTCTCTACAGGGGTTAGGGTTAAGGTTACGGCTAGGGTTAGGGTTGAGCCGGGGTGTGGACATGAAGCAAGGGTTAGGGTTGAGCCGGGGTGTGGACATGAAGCCTCTGCCCAGACTTTGCTGAAGCATGCCAGATCGTACAAAGCCTGGATCGGTATTTTACATATCAGCTAACAACATCGTATCAAATCAAATCTTATTTGTCACATGCGCCGAATACAACAGGTGTAGACCTTACCGTGAAATGCTTACTTACAAGCCCTTAACCAACAATGCAGTTTGAAGAAAATAGAGTTAAGAAAATATTTACTAAATAAACTAAAGCAAAAAATAAAAAAATAAAACACAATAAATTAACAATAATGAGGCTATATACAGGGGGTACCGAGTCAATGTGCGGGGGTACAGGTGGCACATCTAGCCACTGGGATTTTTGCCCATTCTTCAAGGTAAAACTGCTCCAGCTCCTTCAAGTTGGATGGGTTTAAGTCATACCACAGATTCTCAATTGGATTGAGGTCTGGGCTTTGACTAGGCCATTCCAAGACATTTAAATGTTACCCCTTAAACCACTCGAGTGTTGCTTTAGCAGTATGCTTAGGGTCATTGTCCTGCTGGAAGGTGAACCTCCGTCCCAGTCTCAAATCTCTGGAAGACTGAAACAGGTTTCCCTCAAGAATTTCCCTGTATTATTGCCATCCATCATTCCTTCAATTCTGACCAGTTTCCCACTCCCTGCCGATAAAAATCATGTGTTCTCTGGGTGATGAGAGGTGTTGGTTTGCGCCAGACATAGCGTTTTCCTTGATGGCCAAAAAGCTCAATTTTAGTCTCATCTGACCAGAGTACCTTCTTTGATATGTTTGGGGAGTCTTCCACATGCCTTTTGGCGAACACCAAATGCGTTTGCTTATTTTTTTCTTTAAGCAATGGCTTTTTTCTGGCCACTCTTCCGTAAAGCCCAGCTCTGTGGAGTGTACGGCTTAAAGTGGTCCTATGGACAGATACTCCAATCTCCGCTGTGGAGCTTTGCAGCTCCTTCAGGGTTATCTTTGGTCTCTTTGTTGCCTGATTAATGCCCTCCTTGCCTGGTCCGTGAGTTTTGGTGGGCGGCCCTCTCTTGGCAGGTTTGCTGTGGTGCCATATTCTTTCAATTTTTTAATAATGGATTTAATGGTGCTCCGTGGGATGTTCAAAGTTTCGGATATTTTTTTATAACCCAACCCTGATCTGTACTTCTCCACAACTTTGTCCCTGACCTGTTTGGAGAGCTCCTCCAGAGTTATTTTTTTCATTTCACTTCACCAAATAAAAAATCCAAATAAAAATCCAAATAAAAATCAATTTAAATTACAGGTTGTAATGCAACAAAATAGGAAAAATGACAAGGGGGATGAATACTTTTGCAAGGCACTGTACATGAAGCTAGGGTTAGGGTGACCAAGTGACTTACGGACAGGGCCCTAGAAGAGAGCTGGCTGACAGCAGAGGGAGGTCTGGGAGTGAGGTGCTGCTTCCCCAGTCTCTTCTGCAGGGCTGGGATAGGTGGTGACGGATCCCTCTGGCTCTGCATAAAGGACAAAGCACAACTCCCATTCAGACGGCTCAATACAACATCAAGTGTTTTTTTGTGGTATTTTACCCCTCTTTTTCTCCCCAATTTCGTGGTATCCAATTGGTAGTTAGTCTTTGTCCCATCGCTGCAACCCCCGTACGGACACGGGAAAGGCGAAGGTCGAGAGTCGTGTGTCCTCCGAAACACAACCCAACCGAGCAGCACTGCTTCTTGACACAGTGCCCGCTTAACCCGGAAGCCAGCCGCACCAATGTGTCGGAGGAAACACAGAGTCAGCGTGCACTGCGACCGAGTAAGCGTGCACTGCGCCCGGCCCGCCACAGGGGTCGCTAGTGCGCGATGGGACAAGGACATCCCTGCCGGCCAAACCCTCCCCTACCCTGGACGACGCTGGGCCAATTGTGCACCGCCCCATGGGTCTCCCGGTCGCGGCCGGCAGCGACAGAGCCTGGACTCGAACCAGGATCTCTAGTGGCACAGCTAGCACTGCGATGCAGTGCCTTAGACCACTGTGCCACTCAGGAGGCCCCCAGTATCCAGTATCTTGTGAACATGTTACACACCTCTGCCTTCCGCGCCTGTCTTTCCCTCTCAACCTGCTGTCTCAGGGTCTCGCTCTGACGCTCTTCCTCCTCCCTGCTCTTCCTGTCCGCCTCCTTACGGCGCTCCTCAGCCTGGCGGATCAGCTCTTCATTCTTGGCACTTTGCTAAAGCAGGGGAAAAGACAGGGCCCAGTTTCAATACTTGGACAATGCATCCTTCAACCAATGTGTGTTCATGTATCTAATATAAAATGATAACCTCCTCCTCACCTCGATCTCCTTCCGTTTCTTCCCCTGCTGCTCCTCCTCAAACTCCTGCTGGATAAGAACCCTCTGCTCTGCTAGCCTCTTCTCCTCCCTCTCCTCCTCCATCCTTTCACGGTCCCTCTCCTTCGCCTCCTTCCTCCTCTTCTCCTCGATCTGTCCGTCACAAAACAAACAAAACTGTTCATCACTCTGACCGTGGTTTGTGAGCACAGCCTGGACGGGCTCTTTTGAACAACAGACATCTATCAAGAACCTTTCTGTGGGTCTTGTTTGATCCATAGTATCCACAGATCAATAGCATGGTTCCGTTATTACTCCAGAGGAGCCCGTGGAGGTGGGTGTTCTCCCTGGGTGTAGGCTGAGGGCTGTAGGGCCAGGTACCTGCTGCTTCAGGTAGTCTTTGTATGTGTCCTGCTCCTGGAGCTGCTTTGGAGTAGGCTGATCACTGAACACGTTGCTTCGGGCAAACTGAGACGTCTGGGCAAAGGAGAAACCTGCAGGGACGGATGGAGAGGGGTGACTCATCAATTCACACACAAAAGACTAGGAAAGTGAAAACTCTGACATTTACAGAGTGCCTGTGAGAGTTGGGCTACCTGATATTCCCCTGGGGGTAGGTCCCCCTCCTCCTCCAATCCTGCCTACAGAGCCCTGTGGCCATCTCCTGTCCCTGGACTCTGGGTTCACATATGCCTCCTTGTTGGTCCTGTGCATTCTGTTCAGATCACCTGGAGGCATGGTTATCAGCTACAGAGACACTTTTAATGTAGTGGTGACACAGCTTCAGCTAAAGTGCCTCCTCGCACAAGGGCCAATGCAATGATAACAGAGATGTTGACAGAGCAATAACCCGGAGGCTTAGACTAAATCAAGTGACTGAAAACTAAGGTTTCATAGACAAATTCAGAGAAGTTATCATTTTGGTTTTACAGTCAATATATATATATATATATATGAATAAACCTAAATCTAACAGTGAAGACAGAACAACTAATGAGGACTAATGACTATGATGTATAAAATCAAAGGTGACATACTGATGAGGTTTCCCCTGTCGTCTTTGAGAGGGGCCCCTCCTCCCCCCTTCCCCCAGGGGTCATATGCCTTCATCTCCGCCTCCATCTTGGCATCATAGCGATCCCTCTCCTCCCGCTCCTGTCTTTTTCGCTCCTCTCTTTCCTGGATCTGTGGCCAGAGTTGGAAAGATGCCATCAAGTACTGGTCATTACATTTCATTTAAAAAATGTCAGTTAATTTGAGAGATATAAGAACATTCTCTATTCCAAAGCTCTTGTAACTTAAGTTTAGAAATCTCTTCTAACAGAAAGTTAAGGATACCTCTCTATTTTACATCTCAAAGCAATAGAGGGTTGAATAGTGATATTCCTGCTGTACTCCCTTTACCTTGGAAAAGTGCTGACTCCACTCTCGCCTGATCTCTTCCTGTCAAAATATTGCAGTCTGTCACTAATCTGAATTATTGGTTTCCTGTTCCTCTGGCATCAGCAGAGGGAAACACAACAGTCTGACGCTGATAGCTAGCAGAGTTAGCATCTCACTGAGCCGCCCTCCACCTTCACTCTCACAGGGTCGTGTTCAGTAGCGCACAACACAGCAAAACATTTATCTTTTCCCAAATATGCAGTTATTGGTGCACATAATAATGCTGTGATGACTAAGAAACTGGATCAATATTTAATGGTTTATCCTTCACTAAAACTGGGCTTAGTCAATCTTGGCCAGTCGTGAGTCCACAGAGATGGCCAGCAGATATGACCAGCAGAGAAGAGAAGAGAAGAGGTGAAGTGAAGGAGATAGAGAGAGGGAGTCAGTAAGGTGAGGTAAGGATGAGAGGACAGATTTTTCTCTCAGTCTTTTATCACACTAATGAGAGTACGGCTAACCCACCCCTCCATAACACTTACCCCACCTCCATACCACAGCTGGGGAGAAAATGAAGCCCAGGTGTGAGTGATTTATGGTGTATGAAAGGTGTGGTTGGCTGGAGACCCCCGGAGTATTTCACACATACACGTCTCATTGTATCATAATGTCCTGTGATATTGTTTATGTCAATGGGGTTTTCCTTGTTTAAACAAAGTTTAAATACATTTTCAATGTGTAGCCTACCTGTTGTCTCAGTGCTTCCTGGTAGTTCAACACACTCTCCTTGGACTGCTTGGGCCTCTCTCCTATAGCTCCGACACCCAGCCCAGCTCCAGGGGGGGCCACATCATGCCGATTGGCTCCTCTGGAGAAAGACATTTAAACATTATGGGTAACCCTATCAACAAAATATCCCTAGTTGTCAGAGACATTTGCCTACACACAGCTCTCAATGCTTGCTTAGGGTGCCCTCTTCTGGTTCTTTAAATAACTCAAAACTGAAGTTACATTTACATTTTTACATTTTAGTCATTTAGCAGACGCTCTTATCCAGAGCGACTTACAGGAGCAATTAGGGTTAAGTGCCTTGCTTAAGGGCACGTCGACATATTTTTCACCTAGTCAGCTTGGGGATTAGAACCAGCGACCTTTCGGTTACTGGCACAACGCTCTTACCCACTAAGCTACCTGCCGCCCCCAGGTTGAGTTACTTAGCAATGAGCTGTATGAAAACACATTGGTGTGTGTGTGAGTGGGTGACTTGTGTGCAGGTCTCTAGACAAAGTGGAAAGTTATGGAAGTCCTGTACTAAGGACACCCACCGGGCCCCTTGATGTCCAGGTGGAGGCATCATTCCTGGAGGCAGATTTGGGAAGACCATGGGCTGCCCTCCACTTCCCCAAGGTCCATCTAATGGGAAAGATGGGAAAACACAATATCAGTTGGATATCAATCAAACACACACCAAAAGTCTCCAAAACATTGTTAGACCTTTACTGCATTAACGACGGAAGCTACAACGGGTGTTCTCAAGTTATGTTAGTAGATTGCCATGTTTTGGCACAGAGCTGTAGCACTCACTTTTGCACCCGGCACACACACACACACAGCCCTGGATCAGAAGAGGCTGGTGAGGGGAGGATGGCTCATAATTAATGGAATGGAGTGGTACCAAACACATGGAAACCATGTGTTTGAGACCATTCCATTCATTCCGTTCCATTCATTCCGTTCCAGCCTTACTATGAGCCCGTCCTCCGCATTTAAAGTACTACCAGCCACCACTGCCCTGGATGGATACTTTCCCATTTCATAAAGTATAGTGAGTATTGGCTATTGAACAATAGGAGGCATTTATCCAGAAGTGGAGCATATTAGATCCAGTTGCTCACATACATCTGGACTGGGAGTCTGTGGAACTCATTTCCAATAAGCTGTCTGTCCATGAGCAGTATAAATCATGAGCGGGTCATATGAGCGTTATGGGAAACCGTGCCAAGCCCTGTTGGCCCTTGATCTGGTGATATAGTGGCTTCATAATAAAATGGTAATGACCCTCCATGGAGAGCTCCAGGGGGTTTATTTAAGGCTTGGTGGATGAGTCACCGCTGACAATGGAGTCACCAGATATTCCCAAGAGAATTAAATAACAGTGAATCACAATTGTCTGCAATAAATCTGTCTCATTTTAAGGATAGACAGACCCTAAACCTCTGAGTGCACAATATTACAAAATAAGAAGAGAGAAAAGGATTATGGTCACATCCTGTCACAAGGCCTCTTTCCTAAAACACTTAGTACAGTATATTTGGGCCAGCTGTTAACTGAGATACTAACAGTAGGGCACATTTGGGTCCAGAGGATTTCTTGTTCCATAGTAGTAATAGGCCTCATCATATGGAGTCCTGTAGGCATCAGTTAGAGTGGGCGGCAATGGAGGAGGTAAGCTAGCAATTCTGGAAAAAGCGGCAAACACACAATCGCACACAATTTTAGTATACACATTCAAAAAATACAACAACTGACCAAGTAAAGATTGACTTTTGTTACCCCTTCTTGTTTCACTGTACCTTGGGGCGATTATCTCTCCCAGGGTACTAGAGAGGCTCCTGTGGAAGTCTTCATTGAGAGGGGCGACCCCAGGCACCCCCATGCCTGCCCCTGCTCCCACTCCAGCCCCCATCCCTAACCGCGGCCCCCCTGCCCCTGTTAGTTGGCCCAGGACGTTAGTGTAGTCCATTGGAGGGGAGGGGAAGGCAACACGGGGCCTCCCAGGGGGACCTCTCTCCTCTGTGCCCGCCTCGGGCCTCTCCTGGCGGGGCCTGGGACTAGAGTTGGTCCCCAGGGCATCCAGGCCTACTCCGGGTCTATAGGGGACGTCACGTCTCCGGCCCTCATATTCGCGGTTCACCGCCCCAAACTGCTTAATGCGGTCAGGCTGGGAGTAAAGGTGGAAAGAGACCCTGTGACTCATGGTGGTCA
Organism: Coregonus lavaretus; assembly: GCF_964263955.1. Taxonomy (NCBI): domain Eukaryota; kingdom Metazoa; phylum Chordata; class Actinopteri; order Salmoniformes; family Salmonidae; genus Coregonus; species Coregonus lavaretus. The sequence goes on from NC_140021.1 coordinate 10,136,924, forward strand.
GAAATGATGGAACACATCAGGGTGAAAGTTTCTAGTCATTGTCTATGGTAAAGTACAAAGTAATTCAGATATGATGCCAAGTCTTTTATGAAAACGTAAAAACCCAAGTAAAAACAGTCACACTTGTCACTGGTAATTAGTGAACAAACAAACATCTTGGTATGACATATTTGTTTGTTCCTCCAAAGCTTGAAATACATGATTTACATTCTGGCACTGCTACAAATGTTAAGAGTACACATCCTTACAATATTGTTACCACCACAGCATATTTGTTTAGCCATGACCTTACATTCTCTTTCATATGATTAACCCTACTCTCAAATGTCATACAGTATGCATTTCAAGGACAGGCTGTATGCAATACATCCTCGAAAAATATGCTTTTATTCATTTAACTATCTAAAACTTTCCTGCGCAACCCTTTTACCTGTTTCTCTGGATCATTAGCCCCAGTGGCAGCAACCCTCAGCTCAAGATCCTTCTCCCTAAAAAAATATATATTAAAAAAGCACAGTGTATAACCCAACATAGGTCCTATCTGACAACTAACTTGGCCCATATTGGTGTGAAAGATACCATGAAATCTCCCAGTGTTAAACTCACTTCTTTTTGTTCCTCTGCCCCTCAGCCATCTGTTCCAGTAGCTCCTGTCTGTAGCGGTCCTTCCTCCTCTGTGTGGCCACATCCCCCTCTGTTGCCCCTGACAAAAATCACAACACACAACAAATAGCCTTACAACTTAACAAGCATGTGTTTGAGCAGGGATGGGCAAACTTCTTTGCTCGAGGGCCACATCGGGATTTCAAAATTCAACGGAGGGCCGCACAGACTTCTTTTTGACCGATTTGTTTGTCAAAATCAATGTGGGTCAGAAAAAAGGCAGTTATTTGAAAATATATAGGTCCATTATAATTGATACGTTTTAGATGTTCAAGTTTGGCCTGGAGTATTTTTTTTTACCCATAATAATCATGTTCACCCCCCCAAAAAAATTTTTTTTTTCACGTTTCAGTTAGTTCATGTCTAGGACAGGATTAACTTTAATGTCCCAGAGGAGGAAATTATCTTAGACACAGCTGTATACAAAATAGAAATTGTACATTACACGTTACCCATCATTCACATTGCGCATTTCTCATATAGCCACATACATAATACACATCTAATGTTATTAGTTACAGCTACCGGTATATAGATATAGCCTAACTGTATCTAAAGATCAGACCTGAACACACACACATGCTAAACATGCATTAAATGAGAGTGGCTCCTACCGATCATGAGTCCCGTGAAAAACTCGGCCTTGTCCTTGTGTGCTGCAGACCTGGATCTCTCGGTGGTCTTCATGGACGCTGGCATCACAGCACTGGAGAACAGTTACACCGTTACATAGACAGACAGTAGCTAGGTAAACGTCTGCAGTTCAGTTCACCCAATCAATGAACCACCTCATAAAACACACGGCCTAACCAATCAATACTCCTTGCAGCCCCACCCAAGTCAACCCGCACCTCACATCACACACTACCACAACAGATCCCAGTGTCTGACTGCAATCTTCTCTTTCCCCAGTGACCCAGACACTAAGAGTAAAGACCCATCACATCACCAGTCAGATCAATGCAGCTCCACTGATGGAATTGAAGTGAGTGTCTGCCTGGGGCTAAAACCTCAATAGCAGTGAGAGGGAATGCTTTCTTCCACAGCTTATTGATAGTGGTTATATTTAGAAGCACAGAAATGGTATGAAAATCAAATCCAACGGAAGAACAAAATATTTTATGCAATAAATGCAATAAAGAAACAAGCTGGGGAGTCGGGACTAAATATAAATCTTGTGCATTACAGTTCTGCTTCCTTTGTAGTCTTCCTCCGCAATCAATACAGGAACAGATCGATAGAGAGGTTTTATACACGTGGTGGCCAACTCAGCTAAAGTGATTACCTTAGTGGCCATTTAATACATTTTCCCTCAATTTTAGTTAAGGAAAAAGGCCCTGACTAATCTAATGAGTTTAATTCCAGTGGGTCACTCAGTACTTGGGTTTTGGTGTCACCGACTGGGTCTTTCTGATCCGGTCTCTGAAGTCCTCTTCATGGACAACAGGGGGCTCCACCTCCCTCCTCTCCCGCAGAACTCTGCCATAGGAGAAAAAAAATACTATTTTAAAAAAAGGTCCACTGCAGCTGTTTTTATCTCACCATCAAATAATTTCAGAATAAAAATTAAGTACCTTACTGTGATTTTTTTTTCAATTAAAAAATGGTCAAAAAGAAAGAAAAATAGCTTTTTGGCAAAGAGCAATTGCTCAAGGAAGAATTTTGCTAAGACTGTCTGGGAGTGGTCTGAGTGTGGAGGGGAAAACTGAAAACTAGCTGTTATTGGCAGAGAGGTTTGGAACCCTCTTTCCTATCGGTCTATTAATTAATTTACAGCCTGGTGATGTTATTAGGCAGGCCAAAACTCCATCCCACCAAAACAGGCTGACATTTCAGGTGGTCTTTTCAAACAGCTCTTACAATAAAAGGCCATTCTCATAATTGTCACAATTTCACAATATTATTCCAACCCCATAGTGTGGGAATATATATAAAACACAGGAATATTCCATTTTTGACTGCACTGGGCCTTTAAACAGGAAGATTACAATGATCCTTATATATTTACACAGAGTGTACAAAACATTAAGAACACTTTCCTTGAGATGCCCCCAATGCTTCCTTCCCACAGTTGTGTCAAGTTGTCTGGATCTCCTTTGGGTGGTAGACCATTTTTTAAACACACGGGAAACGGTTGAGTGTGAAAAACCCAGCAGCATTACAGTTCTGGACACAAACCGGTGCTCCTGGCACCTACTACCATACACCGTTCAAAGGCACTTAAATATTTTTTCTTGCCCATTCACCCTCAAATGGCACACATACACAATCCATGTTTCAATTGTCTCAAGGCTTAACATTTTTATTTTTTTACCTTGTCTCCTCCCCTTCATCTACACTGAATGAAGTGGATTTAACAAGTGACATCAATAAGGGATCATATCTTTCACCTGGATTCACCTGGTCAGTCTATGTCATGGAAAGAGCAGGTGTTCATAATGTTTTGTACACTCAGGGTATTTCTTTACAGCGGCAGGTGGTTTGCCGATAGAAAAAAAAACATACAGTGGGGAAAAAAAGTATTTAGTCAGCCACCAATTGTGCAAGTTCTCCCACTTAAAAAGATGAGAGAGGCCTGTATTTTTCATCATAGGTACACGTCAACTCTGACAGACAAAATGAGGAAAAAAAATCCAGAAAATCACACTGTAGGATTTTTTATGAATCTATTTGCAAATTATGGTGGAAAATAAGTATTTGGTCAATAACAAAAGTTTCTCAATACTTTGTTATACAGTAATCCCTCGTTTATCGCGGGGGTTACGTTCCGAAAATGACCCGCGATAAGTGAAATCCGCGAAATAGAAAACTTTTTTTTTTTACAATTAGCAACTATTACATGTATACAAATACAGTGACTCACGTGTAGGCCGTTTCACTGCTCTTCAGACTGGGCCGCTGCATCCTGACTGCGCTCTGCAGTGTTCTCTTCTTCTGAAGCCCGCGGTGCAGGTGTGTTTGTTCGGGAGAAGAACATAGTGATAGGCAGCTGTTGTCGCTCTTTTTTCTTCTTTGCAAAAAGATCCTTGTACACCGACATGCCACCATCGATTACGTTGGAGAACTGTAATGAACGGCTCATCAAAGGGTCCCATTCCTCAGCTACTCGCTTAAGTTCAGTGGCCATTCGCACCATGGTTGCTAAGCGACCAAGCGTTAGTCCTTCCTCCTCATTGACTGCTGCTGTCGTCCTTATGTTTTTTTCCTCCTTCTTTATGTAACGAACGGAAGATTCATTGATTCCGTAATGGCGAGCAACGGCTGCATAGCTTTTACCTTCCCTTAGCATGTCCAGAAGTTTAACTTTATCTGAGATAGGTAGCATCTTCCGCCGTTTGGGCCCATCCGCAGGTGCTTTTGTCGGTCCAGGCCGTTTCGTCGACATTATGGGTTTAGGAGATGTTCGAAATTACAAGATAATTTGGCCAACTTAATGTAAATTTGCCAAGCTGTTTTATGTACGTACACATAACTGCACGAGACGACAAAATGATAGCACAATTCGTAGCATGTTTTGATACAAGAAGCGGGAGTGAGTTTTTAGCGAATCAGAATGCAGAGCACAATGCACCAAAAAAAAAAAAATGCATTATGAAAATCCGCGAAATAGCGAATCCGCGATAAGTGAACCGCGAAGTGGCGAGGGATCACTGTATACCCTTTGTTGGCAATGACACAGGTCAAACGTTTTCTGTAAGTCTTCACAAGGTTTTCACACACTGTTGCTGGTATTTTGGCCCATTCCTCCATGCAGATCTCCTCTAGAGCAGTGATGTTTTGGGGCTGTCGCTGGGCAACACAGACTTTCAACTCCCTCCAAAGATTTTCTATGGGGTTGAGATCTGGAGACTGGCTAGGCCACTCCAGGACCTTGAAATGCTTCTTACGAAGCCACTCCTTCATTGCCCGGGCGGTGTGTTTGGGATCATTGTCATGCTGAAAGACTCAGCCACGTTTCATCTTCAATGCCCTTGCTGATGGACGGAGGTTTTCACTCAAAATCTCACGATACATGGCCCCATTATTCTTTCCTTTACACGGATCAGTCGTCCTGGTCCCTTTGCAGAAAAACAGCCCCAAAGCATGATGTTTCCACCCCCATGCTTCACAGTAGGTATGGTGCTCTTTGGATGCAACTCAGCATTCTTTGTCCTCCAAACACGACGAGTTGAGTTTTTACCAAAAAGTTCTATTTTGGTTTCATCTGACCATATGACATTCTCCCAATCCTCTTCTGGATCATCCAAATGCACTCTAGCAAACTTCAGACGGGCCTGGACATGTACTGGCTTAAGCACGGGGACACGTCTGGCACTGCAGGATTTGAGTCCCTGGCGGCGTAGTGTGTTACTGATGGTAGGCTTTGTTACTTTGGTCCCAGCTCTCTGCAGGTCATTCACTAGGTCCCCCCGTGTGGTTCTGGGATTTATGCTCACCGTTCTTGTGATCATTTTGACCCCACGGGGTGAGATCTTGCATGGAGCCCCAGATCGAGGGAGATTATCAGTGGTCTTGTATGTCTTCCATTTCCTAATAATTGCTCCCACAGTTGATTTCTTCAAACCAAGCTGCTTACCTATTGCAGATTCAGTCTTCCCAGCCTGGTGCAGGTCTACAATTTTGTTTCTGGTGTCCTTTGACAGCTCTTTGGTCTTGGCCATAGTGGAGTTTGGAGTGTGACTGTTTGAGGTTGTGGACAGGTGTCTTTTATACTGATAACAAGTTCAAACAGGTGCCATTAATACAGGTAACGAGTGGAGGACAGAGGAGCCTCTTAAAGAAGAAGTTACAGGTCTGTGAGAGCCAGATATCTTGCTTGTTTGTAGGTGACCAAATACTTATTTTCCACCATAATTTGCAAATAAATTCATAAAAAATCCTACAATGTGATTTTCTGGATTTTTTTTCTCAATTTGTCTGTCATAGTTGACGTGTACCTATGATGAAAATTACAGGCCTCTCTCATCTTTTTAAGTGGGAGAACTTGCACAATTGGTGGCTGACTAAATACTTTTTTTCCCCACTGTAGCTTGTAGATGGGGTAGTGCTGGATCTTATCAACTCTCCTGTGATGCACCTGTCAGGGCTGTGATAAACTATGTTCCTCTCTCTTCTCCCAGTATACTCTGGCTCTCGGCTCTGTCTGGGTCTCCCCCTCTCCAAGAACTCAAACTCCTCTTCTTCCTCCTCAGAGTTGTACTCATCCCTGCGCCTACTTCTCCTCCTGGGCCTCCTTCTCTCCCAGCGCTCCAGGGAGTCCTCTGGTCTGTGGAGCTCCCAGCGCCTCCGCCCTCGTGGGGCCTGACCCTCTGTCCCCCTGTCGGTTAGGGTTGCAGCGTCCCTCCTGGATGGGAGTCGCTCCCAAGGCTGGCCTCCATGGTTAAGTTGGGTGTTATGCTGGGCCTCTGGGATTCTTTCCCAAGGCAGGCCTCCACAGTTAACCTGGGTGTTATACTGGGCCTCTGGGATGGCTGGGGGAGAATAAAGTACAGCTGGACTCACAGTCTCCGGGGCCTGCACCTGTGAATCAGGAAAGAGATGTGTTAAATGATCAAAATGTGGCAACATGCTGTAGAATCTTAGTCAAATGTAGCCAATAAACAGGAGAATCAAACGTAAACTCATTAAAAACACATTGAATAAGTCGAGAGATATTTTCACAAAAAAGACCTACATCATATTCAAGGTGTGCAAATCTATTGTTACCTGAGAGGCATTTGAAGATGGACTCCTTATGTGCCCTGACCGTCCTTTAAGGAAGAGGTTGTATTCCTTCTGTCTTTCATCCCTTAATTTGTCCTGGAGGAAGAAAACACAAACTTGCCCATCCTCAAATCACAAGCCATTGAGTCACTTAAAAAAAATCTATTGAAGAGTATTCTTCTTAGCTTCATTTTTCCAGGTATACACAGTGTTAAGTTAGCTACAGCAAGCCAACATACACAAGTGTCAACTAAAGTAGTTGCTGTGGGACACCAAATCTTATCTTGCACAATCAACATTGGGAAACGAACGTAAACCACTAATATATCACTCCTTAAGTCATGCCAAGGTAAAAGTGCCTCTTGGAGCAATGACAGAGGGCTTGGTCGGTATGTTAGCCTGGCCATGGTGACCTAGCATTTTGTTTACGCCCACTACAGTATCTCCCACACACACACACACACGCGCACGCACACACAAGAGTAAATGGCTACCTTAGCAAATCTCCTCTCACCAATGGGTAAGGAGAGGCCTTGAGCCTGTGGGCCGGGCTCCCCAGCGTGTAGATCCTTTTTCTAGAGTTAGAGATTGGAAGGGTCAGTGTGACTCGGGGAATAACAAAAGAATGAGAAACTAAAACTTGACAACCGATTTCTGTTTAGGGGCAAGAATATGTATAAGATCTGTTTTAAGAGATGCTGTCCTGTAACAATGGTTCCAACCCAAACTCTGTTCTTCAAAGGAAATTCCATTTTAAAGGCTGCTTTCAATAACACCTCAGCTGATGTGATGTGGACAGTTCGAGAAAGGGATTCCCTACCTTTCTTCCCTCGCCAGTAAATTCCTGCACGTTTTTGGGAGAACTAAGACATTGCATTTAGAAACGTACAATTATCTGTATATATTCTACATACGCATCATGGTGCCTTAGTAAGGAACAGTATAATAGATTATGTTCTAAACCTTTCCAGAAATAAATCTCTCACTGTTGCCGCTTGCTACAGACCCCCCTCAGCCCGAGCTGTGCCCTGGACACCATATGTGAACTGATTGCCCCCAATCTATCCTCAGAGTTCATACTGCTTGGTGACCTAAACTGGGATATGCTTAACACCCCAGCCAACCTACAATCTAAACTAGATGCCCTCAATCTCACACAAATTATCAACGAACCTACCAGGTACAACCCTAAATCTGTAAACATGGGCACCCTCATAGATATCATCCTGACAAATGTACCCTCTAAATACACATCCGCTGTCTTTAACCAGGATCTCAGCGATCACTGCCTTATTGCCTGCGTCCGTAATGGGTCCACGGTCAAACGACCACCCCTCATCACTGTCAAACGCTCCCTAAAACCCTTCAGCGAGCAGGCCTTTCTAATTGACCTGGCCCGGGTATCCTGGATGGATATTGACCTCATTCCGTCACTAGAGGATGCCTGGTTGTTCTTTAAAAGTGCTTTCCTCTCAATCTTAAATAAGCATGCCCCATTCAAAAAATTCAGAACTAAGAACAGATATAGCCCCTGGTTCTCCTCAGACTTGACTGCCCTTGACCAGCACAAAAACATCCTGTGGCGTACTGCATTAGCATTGAACAGCCCCCGCGATATGCAACTTTTTAGGGAAGTCAGGAACCAATATACACAATCAGTTAGGAAAGCAAAGGCTAGCTTTTTCAAACAGAAATGTGCATCCTGTAGCACTAACTCCAAAAAGTTTTGGGACACTGTAAAGTCCATGGAAAATAAGAGCAGCTCCTCCCAACTGCCCACTGCACTGAGGCTAGGAAACACTGTCACCACCGATAAATCTACAATAATCGAGAATTTCAACAAGCATTTTTCTACGGCTGGCCATGCTTTCCACCTGGCTACCACTACCCCGGCCACCAGCTCTGCACCCTCCGCTGCAACTTGCCCATGCCCCTGGATTTTTGTTTTAGATTCCCTCTCTCACAGTTGAAGTGTACCTATGATAAAAATTACAGACCTCTACATGCTTTGTAAGTAGGAAAACCATGTATCGCAAGATCTAGGCCAACAACCTCCTTCCCTCAGTAAGAGCATTGAAGATGGGTCGTGGCTGGGTCTTCCAGCATGACAACGACCCGAAACACACAGCCAGGGCAACTAAGGAGTGGCTCCGTAAGAGCATCTCAAGGTCCTGGAGTGTCCTAGCCAGTCTCCAGACCTGAACCCAATAGAAAATCTTTGGCGGGAACTGAAAGTCCGTATTGCCCAGCGACAGCCCCATAACCTGAAGGATCTGGAGAAGGTCTGTATGGAGTAGTGGGCCAAAATCCCTCCTGCAGTGTGTGCAAACCTGGTCAAGACCTATAGGAAACGTATGATCTCTGTAATTGCAAACAAAGGTTTCTGTACCAAATATTAAGTTCTGCTTTTCTGATGTATCAAATACTTATGTCATGCAATAAAATGCAAATGAATTACTTAAAAATCATACAATGTGATTTTCTGGATTTTTGTTTTAGATTCCGTCTCTCACAGTTGAAGTGTACCTATGATAAAAAGTACAGACCTCTACATGCTATGTAAGTAGGAAAACCTGCAAAATCGGAGTGTATCAAATACTTGTTCTCCCCACTGTATATCCATACTGCCCTGCCTTTCGAAAGTATTTGAAAGCCAAGTTAACAAACAGATCACCGACCATTTCGAATCCCACCGTACCTTCTCCGCTATGCAATCCGGTTTCCGAGCTGGTCATGGGTACACCTCAGCCACGCTCAAGGTCCTAAACGATATTATAGATCGATAAAATACAGTACTGCGCAGCCGTCTTCATCGACCTGGCCAAGGCTTTCGACTCTGTCAACCACCGCATTCTTATTGGCAGACTAAATAGCCTTGGTTTCTCTAATGACTGCCTCGCCTGGTTCACCAACTACTTCTCAGATAGAGTTCAATGTGTCAAATCGGAGGGCCTGTTGTCTGGACCTCTGGCCGTCTCTATGGGGGTGCCACAGGGTTCAATTCTCGGGCCGACTCTATTCTCTGTGTATATCAATGATGTCGCTCTTGCTGCTGGTGACGCTCGGATCCACAGTGCCATCCGTTTTGTCACCAAAGCCCCATATACTACCCACCATTGTGACCTGTACGCTCTTGTTGGCTGGCCCTCACTACATATTCGTCGCCAAACCCACTGGCTCCAGGTCATCTATAAATCACTGCTAGGCAAATCCTTGTCTTATCTTAGCTCACTGGTCACCATAGCAACACCCACCCGTAGTCTGCGCTCCAGCAGGTATCTCTCACTGGTCATCCCCAAAGCCAACACCTCCTTTGGCCGCCATTCCTTCCAGTTCTCTGCTGCCAATGACTGGAACGAACTGCAAAAATCTCTGAAGCTGGAGACTCTTATCTCCCTCACTAACTTTAAGCGTCAGTTGTCAGAGCAGCTTACCGATCACTGCACCTGTACACAGCCATTCTGAAATTAGCCCACCCAACTACCTCATCCCCATATTGTTATTTATTTTGCTAATTTGCACCCGTATCTCTATTTGCACATCTATCATTCCAGTGTTAATACGAAATTGTAACTATTTTGCATTATGGCCTATTTATTGCCTTACCTCCATAACTTACTACATTCGCACACACTGTATATATATTTTCTGTTGTATTTTTGACTTTATGTTTTGTTTACCCCATATGTAACTCTGTTGTTTTTTATCGTACTGCTTTGCTTTATCTTGGCCAGGTCGCAGTTGTAAATGAGAACTTGTTCTCAACTGGCTTACCTGGTTAAATAAAGGTGAAATAAAAAAAGTATTATAATAATAACTACTGCAAACCTGAGCCACATATCTTCTGTAGTCCAAACGAAGCTCTTGCTGAAGTTTTTGCTTCTTCTGCTCATATTCTGCTCCCAACTGCAAACTTAATCCTGAACTCTCCTCTGGAAAAAAAAACAGACGTTAAACATTAGCTAGTGCTGCATATCACTACCAATTCCACAGACAGACAACAAACCACACCTTGCCCCATGACAATTCATGATGATGGTGGTGGTCATAGAAACATAGGCTGCACTGTACCTCTGCCAGGGTTTGGAAGTCTTCTCTGAGTTGATGCCCAGTCAAATGGAGCAGCGTTCTCCTTTACAGAGTTTACATTGTCTGCCTTTGTCTGTTGCAGTGGCAAAATAAAGATCACATTGGCCATTTACTTCAATCATTTATGTTATAAAATCATTGACAACATTTGAGGCAAGCATTTAACATGAAACTAACATTTGGCCAAACATTTGGAGTTTGCAGCCATTTCTCATTATTGCATTGGAACCATTACACACCTTGATTGTCATGTAAGGTGGATCCTCCTCTTCCAAACATGCCCTCTCTTTAGCCACTTTGGTTATCTGTTCCTCCAAAAAACTGTCTAGGTTATCCATTTCTACATAAAATACAAATACAGGCAGGCTGTCAATCAACAATATATTGTTCAAATATAAACCTTTGAACGAACAGTAAAAGCTGAACAGTTTGTTTGATGCTCGAAATGAGAAATTAAAAAAAGCTAGGCTCAGAGCATCTATCTTTCCGTTGTTAGGCAACCACGATACACAAAGCTAGCTGATTAACTTTAGTTACAGTCCTTGCGAATGTTAGAAACTTGTCCCAAAACGTAAAATAATTATAATGCAACACGTTTAGGGAAATATTAACCCAAACCAACATGGTAGCTTACCGCATGAACAGTCTTTGTGGCAAACAAAGAATGATGAAGTGCGCTGTTGAATGAATGTGCATCAAGTGGTGCTGCTAATGCAGCAGGGTCGCGAGACTTCGCACTGCCACAATAACTTCAATACGTTTTTTATCAGGTTGTTTTTAAGAATCAAAAAATTTGCTTCGCAACTCTAACAATATTAACAAATTGACATTATTTAACTTTCAAAACTAAATTAAATGTACTAATTACTTTGTTTCCAAATAACAAATCAGTAAAAAGCGTCTGCATTTCACACATTCCCCAGAAGATGTCAGCATTTCGATTTGTATCACGTCGTCTGCTGTGTTGTTTGGACTAAACCATCACGTTAATGGGTGTTTTTGAGCTGTTGGTGAATAAAAGCATGAGTTTATCTGTTAAAGGCCATGCATTTCTGGCTTAATTTGATAGTTTCCTATGTAGCTATCATCATTAACTTAACAAAAATAATACGGTCACCTTATATTTTGATTTTAAAATGTGTATGTCCTCCTTTACCACAGCATGGTACAGACCAGTGTCATGGCTCCCTGAACAAGTAGATGAGCAAGAGATACCGTTTTTTGATGATGTTATTATTAGCTAGCTAGAGGTTTTTGAAATATTAAGCGTTTGATAACACTCTAGTTTTCTCTCTAGTTTTTTTCTCTAGTATTACTTTATATTTTAGAGAGGTATTGAAACTAGTTTGTCAAAATGGCAGGGAGTAGCATGGCACAGAAAACATGGGAGCTACAAAACAGTATGCAGGAAGTTCAGAGCATAGATGAAATCTATAAATATGACAAAAAACAACAACAAGAAATCCTTGCTGCGAAGCCATGGACAAAGGAGTAAGTATATATTTATAGATTGTCAGTTGCTTTTCTTTGCAACTGCTTGCTAGTTCTTTGTTGGACTGAGTTAACGTAGCTTGACCAGCTAGCTGCTAGCTAAATTAGCTAGCTAGCTAGTTAGCATGTCAACAATGAGAATTCTCCCTACATTGCAAGCTAGCTAGCTAGTTAGCTGGTAGTGCTAGCTAGCTGAACTGGCAGTAACAAATGCATGTCATTGTTCCCTATGCATAATTCACATTACTATGATTGCTGTCCCGTAGTCATCAATACTTTAAGTACTGCAAGATCTCTGCTCTGGCGCTGCTGAAGATGGTGATGCACGCCAGATCCGGGGGCAACCTGGAGGTGATGGGGCTGATGCTGGGGAAAGTGGACGGGGAGACCATGAACATCATGGACAGCTTTGCCTTACCCGTGGAGGGCACAGAGACCCGGGTCAACGCCCAGGCTGCGGCTTATGAATACATGGCTGCCTACATTGAGAATGCCAAACAGGTAATATGACTGACTCCTGGAAGGGAGGGACATGTTTTTCGTCCTCAATGTTGCAGAAAAGGATTGATCAAAACATCTGATATTTTAGGGAGAACTGTGTCCATTGTTTTATCACAGTGGTAACATATTGGACACTATGTTGGAACTATCTCTTCATTGACTTGATGCTGATGCCTTGCCATTTGTGAACTGTCAGGTTGGTCGGCTGGAGAACGCCATTGGCTGGTACCACAGTCACCCAGGTTACGGCTGCTGGTTGTCAGGTATCGATGTCAGCACTCAGATGCTCAACCAGCAGTTTCAAGAGCCCTTCGTGGCAGTGGTGGTGAGTACAGTAAAAGCTCAACCTCCTGCCCCAACCTCAGCCCATAGTTCAATAGCTCAATACCCGCAAAATACAAAATGTTCGAATTTCCATTTGCCTTTTAATAGACTGTTTCCTAAATACAGTACTTTGGTTTTCTTTTTGCGGGTACAAGGTCATGCATGAGTAACTGAGAGGGGTGCAATCAGGTTTAGGCATCCCTTTAGTGGTTGTTGATGTATGGTAGTAGTTCACCAAGAGGCACGGGCAAATATTAGGCTTTTGTAACAGTAGATGCTATTTGCACTTGATTGGAACCGCAGGGCTGCAGTGCCAAGGGCATAGGGTAATTAAGTGTGTACTTTGACTACACTGGCAGCAGTGGTTAAGAAAAAAACGTCACTCCTGGTGGCCAGCTTGGGGTGATCTCTAGAGACTGTCTGACCTCGGAATGCATTTTCCTGTTCTACTGTATCTCGTTCCCTCCCAGATCGACCCCACTCGCACCATATCTGCAGGGAAAGTAAATCTTGGCGCCTTCAGAACATACCCCAAAGTAAGGAGTAAAATGTGTTTCTCGCAATTATTTCAGTCTTTAGCTCTATTACATGTAACATTAGACAAGTTGGGGAAAAAATAAAATAACTCATAAATACCTAATATATCATTTATTATACAGTATTTATTATCCATACAACATGGAACATTTATTTTTAAGATTTTCTTGTATCTACTGTATAAGAAATAATATTATGATTAATTGTCAATCTTGTGTTAAATGTCTCCATTTGAAAAATGTGTTATTAGTGGCTAATTCCTTAATGGATAGCTGAGTGTCTCTATCAGATTGGGAAAATATTTTAAGACTATTTTAAGATTTCCTCTCTGTAAATATAAATGTATCAATGAGTCTAAAAATTGTCTGCGTTGTTTTCAGGGTTACAAACCTCCTGATGAAGGACCCTCTGAGTATCAGACCATTCCCTTGAACAAGATCGAAGACTTCGGTGTGCACTGCAAACAGTGAGTCCTGTTGAACATTTAAACTGGCAGAATGTTTAGGCACACAAATAATCTTAAGCATCATCTTGCAAATTTTCTAGGTAAACATGACAAGTTACTTCAAATAAAAAAAAATGTGTTAGGGTTGATGTGGCCTATAGCACAAGTTCAAGTCCTTATGATGTAATAATGCCTTAGTAACACTGTGGTAAATAAAAGGTAATATTTTCTTCATTTAAGTTACATTGTGTAATTATTCACTAAGTGCCGTGGGGTTTTGTTTGTTTAGGTATTATGCCCTGGAGGTGACTTATTTCAAGTCTTCCCTCGACCGAAAATTACTGGAGCTCCTCTGGAATAAATACTGGGTCAACACTCTGAGCTCTTCAAGTCTTCTGACGGTAAGTGTTTGGAATATAACTCTTAATCAAGCAATGTTCAATTTGTAGAACACAACAATTAGATATATAACAATTCAATACGGAATCAAGGAGCAGCTGAAGTAGAGGTGCAGATCTTGCATATGAATACAAATCCCTCTGTTTATTTAGATTGTTATTAATAGCCATTTTATATGGCCAGTTGGGGGGATTATTTGTTTTATTATTTTTTGAAGTCCATTGTACAGATTTACAAACATGGGTTAATTAATATGACTGAGGCCACCATGTTAACCTGCAAACAAAGAATCCATGCTTTGGAGATGTGATGATACAGATGTCGCTGTCGTTCACTGTGGATCATCTCCCTCGTCGCCAATACATTCTAGAGATTGAAAGCCCCAGTGAATTCCCATTGTGGATGCCGCCGCTCTGGCTAAACAGTCTAAAGGCAGCGGACTATCCAAACAGTGGACTCTGGGCATTCTGGATGAAGATGGATTGACTAGTTGTCAGGAATCGGCTGCTCCATTGGCGAAGGGCTTTGTCAGTCACTACACTGTTACCACAGTCTGGGCCCCTGTCATTGTCTCCTAATTGCCTGCTCCATGGAAAACACGGCCTCACCTTAGGCAAACCTTTTCACCGAACCCTTTTCACGGCGACTTGGCAAGCCATTTAAGCCTTTATCAAGTTCAGCATACTTGTATTGAATGTCTCAGTAGTGGTGAAGAAAATAGGTGATGGTGAAATTGTGCATGAACATTCTCCCTGGTTAAGGTGTGTGTTTAGATAGCCCACACACGGACCGGTATATAGGCTACTGCTTCCACATGCTTTGATTAACTTAATCGTATGTGTTCGTCTGATCATGGTACATGACAATATAACATATAGGTACATAATCCAATGTGTGTGTCCTTGTGTCCCCAGAATTCAGAATACACCACAGGCCAGGTGTTTGACCTGTCTGAGAAGCTGGAGCAGTCGGAGGCTCAGCTGGGAAGAGGAAGCTTCATGCTGGGCCTGGACACACACGACAGGAAGTCTGAGGACAAACTGGCCAAAGCTACACGAGACAGGTAAGGCAACACAATATAGATCATGTTTATTTGGGCTTACTTATTGATTTGGCATTCAGGCCCAGACCTCGGGCTATTTAGTGATTGATTCATAGCATGACACTCTAATATTGTCATGGTAAATCGTTTTTTGACATAGAACCATACATCACCGTATGTTTTGTTTAGGCGGAGGTATTGACTGACTGGATACTTTTAAGTTATACAATATCTGTATTATTACAATATGTTTTGTAACTATTTTGATCACACATTATTTGTGTGTAGATGTGATAGGAATGATTAGTTACTTTTTTAGCTGATGGCATGTCCTACCTACCTATTCAATGTCTGCTTATTTATACAATAGTTGGGATTTCTTGAGTTTCTCCCGTGAATGCAACACCTATCTGTTAATTCATCTGACCTGTACGTAACTTTACTTTTTTCCCCTGGCTATTCAAGCTGCAAGACAACCATTGAGGCAATCCATGGTCTGATGTCTCAAGTCATCAAGGATAAACTCTTCAATCAAATCAACACGTCTGCCAACTAAGCCCGAAACAGCCCAAGTGAAGTTCACCCCTCGTGTGTGTATTACTGTGTATGTTTAGCATTTAGATTATTGTTAGCAGAATGATCTGTCACTTATTATCTGAGGAAAGTTTCTTAGTTTAATTTCTTTAGTGTGAATGATTGATCTCAACTTATGTGTGTGCGTAAATAAATAGTGGTGTTACAGTGTATCTACATTCAAGTTTTCTTTCCTTGACTTCATTTAAGTATTCCTGAGGTTGGTGAACCATATTGTTTTAACTGAATTGCTTCCAGCTTTAGTTAATGTAGTTTTTCTTCTTTTTGAATGCTTGCAGACATTTGAAAGGTATGCTCCTTTGGGTTCAACATGACACAGCACTGTGCCATTTTCATGTCCCATGGCTGTTTGGCATTGGCTGTAGTAGAGTACAACCTAACACTTCAACAAAGACCATGGTTACATATTTCTCCATAACAAAAACTACAACCAGTCAGCCAGTCATTTCAACTCTGGCCAGTCATAGCATTACATAATGGAACAACAAACTCAAGCCGCTGCATCGGCTCGAATGTAAACACTGGCTGGCATGGTCGAGACGTCTCCGCGGAGCGGCTCTCGGTGCAGGTTGTCTCTCAATGGTACACAGTCCTTCAGGGTCGCAGAGTCGTCAAGCTGCGCCACAGCAATGATGCAGCACAGAAACAGGAGGCATGCACACTGGAGTCTATTCACACAACCCGTCTGCTCTTCATCAAAGCAGACACTGTCTGCCTTTCCTTACACAGCAGCCCTGGCACATTTTCATGTAATAATACATTTTTTTCTTGTGGTATTGTAATGGTGGAATGTATGTTTTTGATGCAGCATTGCAGAGGCAGGGAACCATATTTGGGGCACATTGAATGGGTTGGCATTCTGTCATGTACATGGGCTTTGGCACCAATTCTTGTAATGATTTTTTACATTATTATAATTGGTGAAGTGTGTATCCTAATGTGGTGTTTTAGAAAGAGGAAACTTATTGAATTATGTTTAATGCAATTTGTGAATTTTGGAATTAACAAGAGTGAACAATTGGCTTTCCCCTCACATGGTCCATTGAATGCACTGTAGCTAGTGGTTTTGCCAAACCTTTAAGTGCATTACAGTACTGTTACGGTAAGAGCTAAATACTGTTATGGCTAGATGCTCAACGAGTATATGGAATGTGCTTTCTTAGTAATGGTTTTACCTAATGCAAGGTTTGTAAAATGATCATTTAAATATAAGACCAGTGTTCCGTATTGGACATTGGCCTGCATGTAAATCTTATGATCAGCACCAGATGAACATTTATATTCTTCACTAACAGTGGAAACTAGTAAATGTGAATTCCAATGAAAGCCAACCGACAGCCAAGCATTCAATACTATTACAATGTAAGTTACTGAATTAACATTTATTTTCATTAAGCGTACTATTATCCAAATCGTCCATGAAACAGTAGAATTCAGTGAATTCATTGAAAATGAATTGGAATAATAAACAGGGGTGATGTAATACTGATTTTAAAAAAGAACTGAAGTTCTGAGAACAGAGGATTGATAAGGCTTATGATTAAGCTATTTATTACTGGGCCCTTATAGGCCCTGTTTACTTTGGATCTCAGAACACGATCAACAAGCATGGTGTAGTGAAGGGGGTTGGAACTCACTCGTTGCCCTAGAGGGGAGCTATGTTGGGGGGGAAAGAAGGGCCCATAGCACTACATTTCCTCCTTGCCAAGTGCTCTGCATGCATAAGTGGAGGCAAGTCATTCAGTCGCAGGAAGCCCGGGACCTGACATTATATAACAATGCACGGGTCACTGCTGAGACTCACCGAGCCAATCGCATTGTGACCCCGGCCTGCTTGGTACATTATACACATCATTCCTGGGAGCAATGTGATCTTGGCTGGAGAGAAGGGGAGAAGTGGGACAGCATTCAGCCCAGAAAGTTGGAGAAACTGATAAACATGGTGTCGGGTTACCTCATGTACAAGTCTGCAGGCAATAGAGGCCTGACCTCAGGGGTAGCTGCAGGATCTTTACTAAATTCACTCTGTTTTACTGTTTATGTGTGTCTGTCTGTTTGTCTGTTTGACATATTCCACACTCTTTGTTCTTAATTTAACCTTTGACCTCATATAATCCTGGATCATGGACATAAAATGTTTTACATTTCACCACTGAAAAGGCAAAACAGTTTTTATTTCAGAGGTCTACAATACCACACAAGTAGCTGATCATTAGAAATGTACATAAAAGACCACATGATTTATGGTGTTTGAATGGAATCGTTTTCTGACAATTTCTGAAGAAAGGAAAAGTGCTGAAAGGAATTCTGGCTTTCTCTATATTTATCCAAGATTTTTTAATTTACTCAGCCAGAAAAGTCTGGCCCAAAATATGTTTTTCATGAGGATGTGACAAGGTAATAAAGAGTGAAATGCAATCCAATTCACAAATGTTTTGGATGCAAATATAACAATTTGGAAGATCTTGATACAAATGGCAAAAACTGTGATAGACTCAAACTGTCATTTATTCCGAGGTGATTTTACATACATTTACACAACTAAGTTTGATTGTGATCAATTAAATTATTGATATGTATGAATTCATGTATAAATTCATTACGTTGACTTATGGTTCGCAGAGAAATGAACAATCTAAAGGAAATGTTTTGTTTTCTTACCTGCATGCTGACTGCAGCAATAATGTAATGCACTGCAAAGCCAATTAATTTCTGCCAAAGCCATGTAATTCATCTACCACTTCCTTTGTGAATTCCAATGTTTGTTCTAGATCCAGTTACGTTTGGGTCCATATTTAACTGAAATGTACTATAAGAAAAAGGAAATTAATTTATGTCCTCAAGTTTTGGGGCACAGTCATTTTTTTTCACATTAATAACAACCTGTGTTTTGGTCATTTTTCACAAAACTGTCAGAATCGGAAAAAAAATGTTTTTGTAGTTAAATATAACAGAGCGTTGACAATAATTAAATGCGTGTATACAGGCAACCATTGTAAGTAATTAGTAATGAGCAGAATAGCAATCTATCTTTCTGACTGCAACTGCACATGGTGCACAATTTGATTGACACTTGTGTAAACCATTGACACAAGGTGTAAACAGCTCATGCTCGAAAAACTCAACTAAATCCATGGTTGTTAATTAGCATACTAGTAAGCAATCTGCTACTATTCCAGGATAATAGAGAAAGGAAAGTAACAGTATGCTGCATAAAATATATTTTTATTGCAAAGGCAAGGATGTAGATTAGCTACGCAGTCCTCTTTGCACGCTCGTCTGTGTTGTTCCCATGGCAACCATTCCCAACAAGGATATCCACACACAAGGGTAAACTTTCTCCTCATCTCATCCCGCATCTTTAGCATTAGTCTCTTTTATCATCAAATTACAAGGACACGTGCATATACTACAGTGGTAGGTAGATTTATATGTACTTTGAAAGCCTGTTTTTTGCTGGCTATTGGTGACAGCTTTGTTGAAAGGCTAAAGTTAGTTGCATTGCTAGTTTGATGTTTGTGCCTACCGTTAGCTACAGTAGTAGTAACAGTTAGCTAGTTAGCTAACGTTAGTTGCTACAGAAAATTAATGAATGTGGCTTTGTGTTTATCCTGTAAGTTAACTGCTGCTTGTGTCAGTTGTTTTGAACATGATTAACTGCTGTCCGTCCAGTCCCGAGGGCTTCACTGACCTTGCAGCTGCCGAGTGGAGATCTCATCTCAATCGATCAGAGGCACTCTTCCATGTCAACTCAGCCTCATGCCCTGAGATCAAGTTTATGAAAGACCTGCTGTCACACTCAGCTCTGTGTGCGTGTGTGTACCGCTGGAACTGAGGAAGATGTGGAACAGGAATAAAGCCTTGTTCAGATGGCCTGCTTGGGGAATAGATGGCCTGCTTGGGGAATAGATGGCCTGCTTGGGGAATAGATGGCCTGCTTGGGGAACAGATGGCCTGCTTGGGGAACAGATGGTGTGCTTGGGGAACAGATGGCCTGCTTGGGGAATAGATGGCCTGCTTGGGGAACAGATGGCCTGCTTGGGGAATAGATGGCTTGCTTGGGGAATAGATGGCCTGCTTGGGGAATAGATGGCCTGCTTGAGGAATAGATGGTCTGCTTGGGGAATAGATGCCCTGCTTGGGGAATAGATGGCCTGCTTGGGGAATAGATGGCCTGCTTGGGGAATAGATGGACCTAATTTCCACAAATCTAGTGGTCATCCCACCTTTGCCCCTCTAATCCGTAATGTCTGGTGTAAAGCTAGTTGGGAGAATAAGAATGACCTGCTAATGCTTTTAGCAGCAGTTACCGGTGCTGACTTTGACAAATGCTATCAGCTTCCTTTTACACACATTCAGTTTCATTTAGGCATAGCAATATTCCACTTTACTTCAATGAGCACCTAAAATCACAAATATTTCATTGGGGAAATATATATTTTTGAATAGGACAGACATTTTCTGTGGCATAACTCCAATGATATGTTTTTTCCTTCTGACTCATCTCTTTACAGATAGTTCATGTGTTTCCCTTGTTCAGATGTTTCTAGTGGTTGTTCTGTAAACGCTTGGCTGAAGCTGAAAAGGATCCACTCTGAAGCAGGGTCTGTGACGAGCCATCATGGTCCGCCTCACCATAGATCTGATTGCCAAATCCAGCAACCATTTCAAAAACAAGAGAAGCTACTCCCTCCCAAAGTACCTCAAGAAACTCACTCACCTGAACTTCTCCAACAAGAACATAGAGGATATTGTAAGTACGAGATCACAAGACATACTACAGTTACCCAAATTAATATAGGCTAGCTATGTTCTGTTTCTGTGCTTCTCTCTTTTAGCTTCTAATGGTAAAGATATCTTCTTTGTTTGTTGCAGGATGATCTCTCCATGTGCAGAAACCTCACAGTCCTCTACCTGTACGACAATCAGATCAGCCAGATCTGCAACCTGGGCTTTGCCTCCAACCTCACTCACCTGTACATGCAGAACAACAACATCACTCACATAGATAACCTCTCCAGCCTGCAGAAGCTCTCCAAACTGTGAGTAGGAGCTTGTCCAGTTTAAATGGATACTTTAGGATTTTGGCATTGAAGACTGTAATCTACTTCCCCGGAGATAGATGAACTCAATGATACCATTTTTATGTCTCTGCGTGCAGTTTGAAGGAAGTTGCTAACTAGCGTTAGTGCAATTTCTAACTAGTGTTAGCACAATGACTGGAAGTCTATGGCAACAGCTAGCATGCTAGCTGTTCCTGTAGACTTCCAGTTACTGTGCTAACGCTACTTAGCATTGGCTCGTGAAAATAACTCTAACTTCCTTCATACTGGACAAAGAGATAAAATCCACGAGTTCATCTATCTCTGGGGAAGTAGATAAAGGGCTTCATTGTCAAAATCCCAAAGTATCCCTTTAAATGTATGATGTCTGTGGTAAAGCTTTGGAGATCCATTAAACTGTCTATGACTGTCTGTATGCATGTGTCCATGTTTCTCCATTCGTCCGTGTTTTTGTCTTGGCGTGCATGCGTGTGTATCTCTTACGTTTGTGTGTGTGTGTGTGTGTGTCTCTCTCTGTGCCATATCAGGTACCTGGGGGGAAACAGCATCACAGTGGTGGAGGGGTTAGAGAAGCTGGGGGATCTGAAGGAGCTCCACCTGGAGGGCCAGAGACTGCCCAGTGGAGAGAAGCTGCTCTTTGACCCCAGGACTCTCCTCTCCCTCGCTGTAAGACACACTAAAGCTTACCGTATGCTTCCCAGTCTAAACATTTTGCACATATATTATGAATACATTTTGTGATGTTTTTGTTCATTTTGGTGTTCAGCAGCATTTGGCAGTTTTTTTTCCGGCTGTTCGAGCACACAACATTTTTTCTTGAGGCAAGCCGAAGTTCGGTAGCCGAAGTCTACGCCCCTTCGTCGGTGATTGGGCAACAGTAGGGATTCTTCAATGACATGTTTGTTGTCATTCAACGAGAGATTACTAGTTTTCATGCACACTTTTTCACTTGACAAATACTGCACCGAACATCTTAGATGAAAATTTGCGCGACTAAGAACTCATCGCCAAAAACGTCAAAATGAATGACAGATTCATTGATTTATCTTAGATTAATAATGACTATTTTGAGGAAGTGTAACTGTATGTTGTTGAAAAAACGAAGGAAGGGAAGCGCTGCTAAGGTACACAATAGTAGATTTTGGTAGACAGAAGGTGCTCTTTGGTAAAAGGGGTAACTGTATGTTGTTACTAGGCTATCTTTAGAGGGACAAAAAGTAATATTGGCACTTTTTTCTTGTTTTTCAAGCAAATGTTTTTTTAAGGGAGTATGCGAGGCACAGACGTTCGCTTCGCCTAGCCGAGTTCTGCTAGGAGCAAACCCAACCTAGTATGCGGACGCCTTAACACACCAACCACATCACCAACCACATCCTATAGTAAAGGAGATTGTTTCAGCTCATTTCACACCACAATTGACAACTGAAATGCTAGTTATGCACCAAGATTCCACCATCAATCTCCCGTGGCTCTGTATCGGTAACGTCATCATTTCCACCCTCTTGAGCAATAAGACCATATATGTTCACGACCTGCATTATGTGCTTGTCTGGCAAAGGTCTCTCAGATTTCCATAAGGCCAATGGTCCCTGTAAAAAGCGGTATTGTGCTGGGTTTGATGATGTCAAAGAGAGCTCTGTGGCACTTTCTGGTCTCACAGATCAACCAGGGCTGTTTACTCCTCAGGCCCTGGGTAAACAAACTGCAAATCTCACATTCTTGTTTATTTTGATAATTAAAGAAATTGCAGTGCAAATGTAAGAGCGCCAGCTTTTTATCAATGGCTCTAGTTAAAGGAACTGAAACTAAGACCAATATCACATTTCAACAGCAGTATTTAATAGAACCATTATAGAACCAAAGCAATCTGTTGAACCATTTTACAGACGTAATCAAGGGACATTAAGATATACTGGTTGTAAATATTATTCAAGTCGTTTTTCAAATGTTTCACTTATCTTTGCAGGAATCTCTAGGTGTCTTGAATATCAATAAGAACAACCTAGATGATGTCAGAGATCTTGCCATTCTAAAGAAACTCACACATTTCTTTGCTGCAGACAACCAGCTACAGGACATGCAGGTATGAGCTCCTACGTTTCCTCATGAAAGCACTGCTACTGATGGAGTTAGCTAATACCAGTCACCACTTACTCTACTCTTAACCTATGTGACAAAAGTGTAAACTGTGAGCGTATCGTGCGATCGAAAAAGAACCCACACCACATCACAGAAACGGTGTGTGCCGCAGTGTATTCAAATCAACACGCTGACTATAAGCAGATCAGGGTAACATGAACAGTGATGTGTGAAATGATATGGAGAGCAGGGTGCTAAAGAACCAAATCCTGCAAATCCCGCCAGAGGTTCACAGTCTCTGCGACTCGCACAGGGTCAGAATTATTCAACAAATCAGCAGCCTAGTCCCCCAGGACCGCCTTCGCTGACAGCTTTAAACAAGCGCAAGTTTCTCTCCTTCCTTAGGAGGATGATTTTTTCTCTTTCTCTGTGAGTACAGCATTTGATACCTCCTCCCCAGCAGCACCACTGAACTTGATGGGAGATTCATTTGAAGCAGAGATATGGTTTCTGCTCGCTGTGTTGACCTTGAAAAACGACCTGCTGTGTGTTCCTGTGACTCCACTTCTGAGGAAAATACTTTTTTTCTCTCTCTTTATGGATCTGAAAGGCTAGATGGTTGAATTCTTTTAAAAAGGATGTCTCTTCATCCACGCTATAATGTGACTTTGGGACACAGCATTGAAAGCACACCGTTAGCATGGGTAACATTGGCACTCAACACAATGCCATTCCACTGAGCAGAGCAGCCCTCTGCAGGTAATGGTACATGAATCAGAGGGAGCTCTCATATTCTCATATTTAGTGGATATCTCCTTTAATTTATACAACCCCTCTGCCATTATTGATCCTGCAAAGACAGCACCATGAAGGATCAATCCCGCCTTCAACCCAGTGGGGGCAGAATCCAGAGGAAGCATTATAGATTTTAAAAATATATTATGACAGGCAGTCAGCCAGGGTGACAAATGGGCTGGTATCTACCGAGGCCGTTCACACGGCACGGGGCAGAGAGGACCAGAGAGGATGGACATAACTGGCCCATCATTAAGTCCAGTGAGGAACCAGGGCCCAGCAGCTTAGCCCCGCGCAGTGCTCATCCAGCCCGGGTCTCGGAGCCCCCGCAGGGGATGCAATTTGGCGCTGAGCTGCTCCTCGCCGAGGCCCTTGTGAGTGACGGCCCTGACACGATCATTTATCAAAGCCTGGGAGTGTGCTGCGCCGAAGGGGTCCCCTCTGAACTGATTGCAGTGCAGGCTGGAAAAGTGGAAGCGCTTTGGCCGAGACAGGAAAGCAATGAACAATCAGAGCGCGTCCAGAGAGTATACATATTTCCAGGCTTGGATTAATGTGCCTTTAGATAAACATACACTGCAGGACAGGCAACACGCTGGAAGAGCCCGTGGAAGGCGCCCGCAGGGAAAACTTGTTAGTCACACAACACCATTGTTTAATTGTTGTTGTTGTTTTAAACAGCTGATGTGTTGTTTACACCTTTTCCCTTGGATTTTGCTCTTGGCAGTGCTACCTTTGAATTATGTGTTGTTGTTTTTTTAGCTTATAGTATGATTTTCCCACCGGAGAGTGGTTTGTTGATTACATTAATTATATGACATCCTATACATTGTTGAAAGTACAGTCCGTAGACGCATTATAAATTGATACTATAGAGTGCTCCATTTTCACTTCCTCAAAGGTTAAAGTGCCATTTTGTTTCCCACACTTTGTCTTGTAAATACTGTACAGAGCCTCTGCAATATAGTGTCCGACACCTTTACATTTGGAAGTACAGTATGTTCAGCATAAGTATCTCCGTATTTTTCTTGTATTCTATTTAGGATTTAGAGTTGGTGTTCAGCCAATGGCCTCAGCTGCATCGAATGGATTTGAGTGGGAATCCTGTGTGCCACAAACCCAAGTACAGAGATAGGCTGATAACTGTGTGCAAAAGACTGAGTGAGAAAATTGTTTTGTACCCCTACCTAATGATCATAGGAATTGTATTATGCATTTTACATTATATGATGTTTCAATAACTAATGCCTTTGACCTAATTCTCTACAATTACAGAAAATATTTCAGCTCTATAACACACAGGATTTAATTTAATTGTAGACTATGATAATATTGTTTTTGTAGACGAACTTGATGGGAAGGAAATTAATGAGTTGTCCAGGCAGTTCCTGATTAACTGGAAAGCGTCGAAAGACGCCAAGAAAAAACTGAAGGATGAAAGAATTATGACCGGCCAGATCACCTATCCCTTTACTGGTAAGATAATGTACTGTTATATCTTTTTACATCATTCTGCTAGAGAAATATACAAATATCAAATAAATATTTTAAAAGAGACACTCACTTTGCACTTATGAAACATGCATATCCCATGTTACAGCCTCACACACTTTGCTCCAAGGTCAACCACGCTCTCCCTACTTTGGTCCTGCTGTGTGTATGTCCGAAGTATCGTTAGAACTGTGACATCGTGTATGTATGACTCGCTTTGTATGACTCGCTTTGTTTGTGTTGCAGCAGACTTCCACATGGGCCCCCATCCTTCATCCAACTATAACTACGCCACCGTCCTGGGAAAGAGGAATCCTCCGGAGTGTGGGAGACCCAGCAGGAAGGTCCGCTCAGAACACTCACAACTGGACAGTGCAGCAATGAGGTGCCGTAACAATCTATAGTCCTATCACCCATATGAAACATTCATTCCACGCACTTTTAGAAAAAAATACTTGCTGGACGTTGCATATTTATTAAAAGGGGAAAAAGTACAGTAGGTGGAATTGGGGGAAAAGTGGTCAGTGCAGCAGGAAAGGTTTTCAGATCAAGATATCGTCAGTGCCTGTCACCAGTACAATCAATACCAAAAAAATGTATTTGGTAATGTATTGTTACAGACAGTCTTAATACATCAATATGGGACACAGAATTGTGGAAACATTCAGTGTTTTTAGACTTTTCGATATGACAGATTTAGAATACAGTGGCTCTTCCCACCCATGTCTGATAATTGATTAATTTATTCTTTAATTCAGACAAAAATTTGAGGCAAATGTATATTGTATCTCAGTTTGAATAAGAAATGTGTATTTAGTTGGAATAAGTGATTTTAACATCAACACGTTTCACTTAACTGCTTGTTTCCTTCCATTTTGATATACATGCTTGACGATTGGCCTGCTATTTGTCAAATGCTCTTCTTTCTTTTCATGCAAATAAACAGTTTCCTTCCCTGCTGTCGGCCTGGTGTTGACCATCAGTACAATATGAACAGTTCATACAGGGCTTTCTCTTTAATAGCCAATATACATACACTACCATTCAAAAGTTTGGGGTCACTTAGAAATTGACTTGTTTTCGAAAGAAAATCATTTTTTTGTCCATTAAAATAACATCAAATTGATCAGAAACATTGTTAATGTTGTAAATGGCTATTGTAGCTGGAAACTGCTGATTTTTTATGGAATATCTACATAGGCGTACAGAGGCCCATTATCAGCAACCATCAGTCCTGTGTTCCAATGGCACATTGTGTTTGCTAATCTAAGTTTATCATTTTAAAAGGCTAATTGATCATTAGAAAACCCTTTTTTTTCCCACGGGGGCCAGTATGAAAAATGTATGCACTCACTAATTGGAAGTCGCTCTGGATAAGAGCGTTTGCTAAATTACTAAACTGTCAACTGTAAACTTTTGCAATTATGTTAGCACAGCTGAAAACTGTTGTGCTGATTAAAGAAGCAATAAAACTGGCCTCCTTGAGACTAGTTGAGTATCTGGAGCATCAGCAATTGTGGGTTTGATTACAGGATCAAAATGGCCAGAAACAAAGAACTTGCAAAGAAAAAGCCATATCTCAGACTGGCCAATAAAAATAAAAGATTAAGATGGGCAGTCTGAGATATGTCTTTTTCTTTGCAACTCTGCCTAGAAGGTCAGCATCCCGGAGTCGCCTCTTCACTGTTGACGTTGAGACTGGTGTTTTGTGGGTACTATTTAATGAAGCTGCCAGTTGAAGACCTGTGAGGTGCCTGTTTCTCAAACTAGACACTAATGTATTTGTCCTCTTGCTCAGTTGTGCACCGGGGCCTCCCACTCCTCTTTCTATTCTGGTTAGAGACCGTTTGCGCTGTTCTGTGAAGGGAGTAGTACACAGCGTTGTACGAGATCTTCAGTTTCTTGGCAATTTCTTGCATGGAATAGCCTTCATTTCTCAGAACAAGAATAGACTGATGAGTTTCAGAAGAAAGTTATTTGTTTCTGGCCATTTTGAGCCTGTAATCGAACCCACAATTGCTGATGCTCCAGATACTCAATTAGTCTCAAGAAGGCCCGTTTTATTGCTTCTTTAATCAGCACAACAGTTTTCAGCTGTGCTAACATAATTGCAAAAAGGTTTTCTAATGATCAATTACCCTTCTAAAATGATAAACTTGGATTAGCAAACACAACGTGCCATTGGAACACAGGACTGATGGTTGCTGATAATGGGCTGTACGCCTATGTACTGTAGATATTCCATTAAAAATCAGCCGTTTCCAGCTACAATAGCCATTTACAACATTAACGATGTCTACACTGTATGTCTGATCAATTTGATGTTATTTTAATGGACAATAAAATTGCTTTTCTTTCGAAAACAAGTAAATTTCTAAGTGACCCCAAACTTTTGAATGGTAGTGTAAATTGCTTTATACTTTTTCATACCACATCCCACTCAAATATGAAATATATATATATATAAGAGGCTGATGATCACTTACTGGTCAGCTCTCTCTCTGTTCTCCCAGGCCACGGAATGTGAAGATCCCAGTGAGTGCGGGGCTGCTTAGTGATGTGGCCGACTCTGCTAAAGTCTGCGGCCTGTGAGACGGACATGCCAGCTCTGCTAACACACACTCTGATGACGCTCTCATTGCAGAGCCACTAACACACACATACATACACTCTGGTGACCCTCTCACCACTGACCCTTACCTTACACATAACACATATTCAGTGCTTGACTTGGGCAGGAGCTCACTGGAGCTGAGTACCAGCATCTAAAATGTTTTACTGCTTGAGCTCCTGCACCTCTTATAGAATATTAACTAGAAAGTATTGTGGAACTCCTGCAACTAAATATAAACAGTACCGGCACCCAAAATGGGTACCGGCACCTATTCCAGTCCAAGTCAAGCACTGCACATAACCTACCACTGCTGTGACCACACATCAGGAGCGGACCTGAAGCCTGACACGCTCAATACGAAAGAGTCTACACTATGGTCTGTCACTGTCAGGGACTGATGGACTGCAGTAGAGGCACTTTATGGTCATAATATATGTACTTAACTACCTGCACTCTTTGGAGTCTTGTTAAAATGTTATGACAGAACAATAGCTGCCCTATAAAAGCAATGTCGGATATTATATCAATGTTTTTTTTTTTTACTTTGCCTGTTTGATGTTTGTTTTGTGTACCTGAGTGGACTTGATAGGAATTTTAAGATACCTGGATTTTAGAGTGTACGATCTGATGTGTTTATTTATGAAAACCCCTGAATGCCAAAGAATGGTGTTTGGGTGTGTCCATGCTGGGAAGTCTCCATTTCACAAATGGCTTTATTGGATTTTACAAATATCATTTTCACCAATTTGGGAAGTTATATCCCAGAACTCTATGTCAAATAAGTCCACACCATAAATCCAATCTGAGTTTGTGTTTTATACAAATGAAATTACAGTATAACCACTATCTGTGTCCTTGATAGTCTAGTTTGTCATTTTTTCCTGCTGTATTAATGACATGTTTTGTGGGACACCAACCGTGCATTATGATGTCAGATATGCACTTAATTGCGCACCATTGTCAGAAAATATTATTGTATAATAAATGGTGAACGTTTTAATTGGAACAGGAGCCTTCTTTTTTTTTTAAACAAAATAGTAATTCCAGAGCATCATATAATTTGACAAAAAAGCTTGATAGCCTAATGTCACTCCTTGCAGTCACTCCCTCATAATGTGGAAATAATACTCGATGAGAGAGGAGTAAAATTGCTTTGGTTGTCGTATTATCCCCTGTCTAAATTCCCTCCGAGCGTCTGGATGGGTTTTTAAAGGCATGTAGGAGTATAACCCCTGAAAGATGTGCGGTAATTAGGGAACGAAGCTTACTTAACCCTCTTTGCTTTGCCTCATAATTAGTGGCCCGGAGCAATACTGTTACTCCATCCTTACAAAAACAATTTTTATCAAGAACAGTCTGAGGATATGCATGTTATGAATAATTCCATTCATTAATTTGCCGACATCTCCGTTTTCGAACCCTGGAAATCAGAGTGATTAATTTATGAGTCTCGCAAGTATTTCCTCATACATGCCTGTTGATTGCACTGTTTAGATTTTATTTATTAGCTGTTTATTGGAAATTAGACTATTTTGTGACCTGCAACTCAAGGCACCCTGGCAATTAGGCAATTTTGCATATCACCTTACCCCTAGTCATCTTGTCATCATGGTCTGTTGCAACCATTGGGGTCTGCAACAAGTATTAGCACCAAAATATTAGGGACTGTTTATTTGGGCAGGTACCTGATATAGCCCTCTTGTAGCCTTGTGGAAAGTAATGACAGAGAGAGCACTTGGGTAGGAAGGCAGGTAGGCTAAGGCATATAATCAGTTCACGACCCATATCATGTTAATAACACAGATGTCCCCTCTTTATTGATGTGACCAAATGCTATGACAAAAATACATGGTTTGCTCAGTTATGGTTTTGGAAGAAGTACCGTCCCCCAAAAGTTTGCTAGAAAAAAAATACAGCCTCTGGCGTTGAAAAGAGGTCTCTCCCCTTCGACAGAAACAAGTTGCGCAAGGGAAAAGAGCAGTAAGTTTCTCCCACTGCCAGGGAGTCTTAAGGGCTTGTGATTAATTACTCTGGAGTGAAAAAGTTGTCAGCTCTTTGTGTATGCAATAAAGTATGCAATAAATTAGAGGCTCCTGAGACGTATACGCATACACTCAGGTGAGCGCTCAGTACGTGGACATACCCACTGCGCACCTTCTTCCACGACCGCGCCTCTTTATAAAGATTATCTGGACTTGGAGCGGCACGACTACTTTTCTCCATCTCGTATTGGAGCAGCAGTGGAGTCTGTGGTGCTCTATAGATTCTCTTCGCATTGCCTTGATGTCGTTACTCAAGACGAAGCTTTTGGGGAAATTTGAAGGTAAGCTCTCCATATTTTCATAGACGACATGGCTTGGAATAACTTCAAAGTAATATTATTTTGTTTCAAAGGTTGTTTGAATTTCTTGATAACAACATCATCATCAAGCATATTAAGTTACGCTGTGAAAGTAGGCCAATGATGGAACATGCACAATAATTGGTAACGATTTACATTAGTTTGCGTCACACCAAATAATGATGAAATTGCCACAGATACAGTAATAGTGCTATTTATGATATTATTCACATTCTTATGTCAAATTGAACTTGGGAAAGCAGCCTTCTAAGGTTAAGGTTAGTACACGTTGGCCTCGATATGATAATTTTTCTGTTTTATTGCAATAATGAAGGAACAATTGAATGCGATTATACAAATTCATCACAATAATTTTGTAATGTTGTTATGCCATGTTGATAGTGAAAATGTAGCCTAATGAATGCTTTATATGTGTAATGTAAATTGACCAATAGGCCTAATTGGATACAGAATTCGTTTCAATACACATTTTCCATTCATCTTTTTCAAAACACATTAATTTTCAATGGAATGTTTAGCCATACACAAGTTCAAAGTGCACACACATTTCAAGGCAAGGATGAGGATTTAATATGCCTTTATTTATTTTCAGCAACTGACGTGGCCTGTTACAAATCTAATGCATTTACGCACACTAATCTACTGGTTAATAGACCTACATGAACGTTTACTTTTTCTGTAGGCTAATCTAAGGTTTATTCAAAAAAATTAAATAGAGATAACTTGTTTTCTTTCAATCTTGGTGTTTTCAGTTTGTTTAAGAATTAGACAACTGAAAATGTACATTAATCAAGAAGACATATGTTACCCGTCAGGTTTATAAGTGCTTCCTATGGTTGGAAGACAGACCATCCGCATGGATAGTGGAAATGGCCCAGTGACAGTTATGGATGAGAGTCCCACATCCAGCCCCAGCTCTAGTCCTGACATGCTGACCACCGACAGTCGGCGTCCGGAGGCCCTGCAGCGCTCCAGGGTGGTCCAGGCCGGTGGGCTCGGTGGCAGAGGACGGCCGGCAGCATCCAATGCAGCGCGGGAGAGGAGTCGAGTTCAGACCCTGAGAAGCGCGTTCCTGGAGCTACAGCGGACTCTGCCGTCGGTGCCACCGGACACCAAACTGTCCAAGCTGGACGTGTTGATTTTGGCCACCACGTACATTGCCCACCTGACTCAGACCTTGCAAGAGGAGGGGATGGATGAGGGAGATAGCACTAGAAAAACAGAGGCCTTACACTCGCTGAAAGGGGACGGTTACCTGCACCCTGTGAAAGTAAGTACACCCGTACAATACATTTAGACTTTTAATTGATTTCGAAATGACATTTGAAACTAACCTGACAAAGTGTTTGTGTGTGTGATAATTGTGTTGTGGTGCGATAATGTAAAAATAGTAGGCTAATAATAACAACAATAATAGTAATAATTTACATTAAATTAACATTAAAATCGAGCATATGAAATAACTCTGGCCTAAGGCCTAAGTGATGATACCCTAATCATGAAAATGAAATTGTCAATCATGCAGGCATAAAATGCATTTATTCATTTTATATCACACAGATCTTTAACACGAATAGGATTCATCATATGCTTAATTAATAATACAATTATATAGGGAGGAATTGTTATTATTGGTTATTGAAAGCATCAATTTGCACCATAAATTGTGTTCAATTAAATATTTAAAATAATATCTTACATAATTTCTCTATTCTATTTTCAGGTGCATTGAAATTAGTTAACTGCACTCCCTAAAGGATTTGTTCTTTCTTTTTTTTATCTCAACAGAAGTGGCCGATGCGATCCAGGTTATACGTCGGCGCCAGCGGTCAGTTTCTGAACAATTCAAAACAGACAGAAAATCGAGGTGCATCATCGTCGACCTCACAGACATAAATCCATCCATTGCATAATTGACTTCTCATTCAGACGACCAGTAATTATGAAGACTTTCTACTAAATCCACCCATGAGGACTTTTGAAATGAATAGCAGACCATGGTTCGTCATCTGACATTATACATTTTATTTATCAAACAATTGAAGTATCTGCTTTTGACGTTTCATATCATATAAAGGACAGTCAACTCTTTCAATGGTAGGAACACATTGTAAATTAATATATTATGTGATTATGTATATAACATTTGAGAAAGCCTAAAAAAAGCCTAGTGTTTCTCTGTTGTTATTTTGGCCATGCTCTGCTCTGTTTTCTGCAGTTCTGTACTTGTTGGAGGTATTACCGTGTACACTTTTTGAAAAATTTAAATTCCATGTGTTGGGTAATGAGCTTTCAGGCTTGACTTGTTGGCTATGCACTTTCAGTTAAAACATTTGCACTAAATGCATGTGTGAATAACTTAACATCTGTCATGTGAAGTGGTCTGTCAGAATCTCAACAATGGTAAGAGCCTCTTCATCTCCTCTTCTTTCTTACGCGAATGGTTGTAAATGTGTTTTTGTTGGTAATGGCTTGAGAAATAAAAAGAAGAAGTAGGTTGTAAATACGTTTACTGAGATGTATTAGTTCTACGTAAATAAACATGTTCTCTCATTGAAGACAAGCTTTATCTTTTAACAATCAAGAGGGATTCCATTTTATTATTTGCCTAAAAAGGAATTATGAGTTGACATTCTTTGGAAATATGATTTTTTTTGGCATGCATATGCTGACTCAAATAAATATATTACACTGAACAAAAATATAAACGCAACATGTAAAGTGTTGGTCCCATGTTTCATGAGCTGAATTTTAAAAATCCCAGAAATTTTCCATACACACAAAAAGCTTATTTCTCGCAAGTTTTGTGCACAAATTTGTTTACATCCCTGTTAGTGAGCATTTCTCCTTTGCAAAGATAATCCATCCACCTGACGTGTGGCATATCAAGAAGCTGATTAAACAGCATGATCATTACACAGGTACACCTTGTGCTGGGGACAATAAAAGGCCACTTTAAAATGTGCAGTTTTGTCACACAACACAATGCCACAGATGTCTCAAGTTTTGAGGGAGCTTGCAATTGGCATGCTGACTGCAGGAATGTCCACCAGAGCTGTTGCCAGATAATTGAATGTCAATTTCTCTACCATAAGCTGCCTCCAACGTATTTCTGTCTGTAATAAAGCCCTTTTGTGTGGAAAAACGAATTCTGATTGGCTGGGCATGGCTCCCCAGTAGGTGGGCGTGGCTGCCAAGTGGGTGGGCCTATGCCCTCCCAAGGCCCATCTATGGCTGCACCCCTGCCTAGTCATGTGAAATCCATAGATTATGGCCTAATGAGTTTATTTCAATTGACTTTGAAATTGTTGCTTGTTGCGTTTATATTTTTGTTCAGTGTAGTTAAATATACTTGACATAATAGTCTGTCATAGAAGGCTTCTTGATAATCATGCTTTGCTGGATTGTATTAGGCCTGTTATGTATTTTACACAAATGCACAATTCTGCAACCAAAACACACTCCTCCTTAAAAAAAATGTAATGACCATAGTTATGCAAGGCACATACATGGCATGTATATTTATAGGCCCTAAGCCTATTCATAATACAACATAATATTAGTGTGTTTAATAGTGTGACTTTAGGCCACTTTTGAGATCGAATTGACAGAGATCAACTTAGAAAGTACACTTTTATGTCTTCAGACACCGTTACACTGCTGAAATGTGCAAATTGGAGACTTAGCCTAATAATTCAAAAGAAAAACTAAGAAAAACTAGGTGTCTCTCATGATGAAACTGTGTGTAGTCAGAGAGACAGAGGCTCAACGATAGGTTTTACTCTACCTAAATCTGTTCACGAAGTAAGGCATTTCTGTGTGGAGGTCAATGAGTGTCAAATTTAGTCAACAAAACATTTAATTGGTAATTTGCTACGTGATAATTATTTGATGAACAGAAGTTTGGTAATGGTGAATGCACGGATATAAGTCGATGCAGGTATTGGAGTTTTGTCTGTTGTCTTAGAGATAGATTGAGGACTCATCATGGATATAACCAGTTTTAGCATGGACATTGTCATTGAGGGCTTCCCTCATTTTAAAGTAGTCAACTGGGTGGGGATTGCTATGAGTTGGGAGTAATCAGCCAATGAAGAAGAAGAAAATTGACTACTTTAAAATGGATATAGCGTAAATGGCGCTGCCCATGCTGTCACAGACGTTATAATGGCACAGATACAAAGATGAGTCCTCTCCTTCTCCTGTTGATCACACGCATATCTGCCCTTTCATTGGCCTCCTCTCGCCTGCCTTCCATCTTTGAGGACATTTATTGCAATTGTTAGACTGGTCACTTCACTATCTTGTCACTATAATAGACAATCATCCTTGGGACGTCCCTACCGTAACCCTAACTTTAACTCCTACCCATACCCTAAGCTTAACCCTTACCTAACCCTAAACCCGTTCAACTTCAATGGGGAAACGTCAGAGACGGGACGTCCCAAGGATCCGTGCCTGTGTGATGAGTTCAAACTGCGCATGTCAATAAAGACAAAGAGGAAGTCCTTTTTTCTCTCTCTCTCTCTTTGGAAGAAGAACGGAGGAGGACGCATGGAGCCTGCATGCGCTCTCACCAAGATTACTTATATGAGAAATTACTTGTTGAATTCCCCGTTTATTCAACAGGTAGGTGGCTAATAACATTTGCTAGTTGGCTTTATTCAAGAATAATGCAAATCGGTGTTTTAGATAGCTAGTGTTTGAAGTTCGTTTTTTAAACTTATTTTTATACGCTGGCTAAGAGCCCTGTTAGCTAGCTAGCTAGAACTTCAATGCAATGTTACCGGCGTAGAGAATCAGGTTTTTCCAGCCCTAAAAATTGATTCGAAATAACTGTTTTATGTTAAGCATACACTTGTATTTCTGATGGTTTGTAGCGGCTAGCTAAGCAAACAGTTTACATGTTTCTGCCTGGCTCACGGTGCTCGAGGGCCACGAACCCATGGCGTACCACTAACCACGTGCGCATTGACCGACTGGTAATGTATGAATATTGTCTGTCGAAGGGGTGTAACTCGTTATTGTACTTTTATTAAGAATCATCATCTAGTACTCATAGCTAGGTATTTAACCACTGATCTTCCCACGTTTATGCTTAAAATTGGTGCAGACGGCTAACGTTAATGTCGGTGCATGTGGGCTGGTGGTAGTCAAATAATTATTTATGGCTAATTTACCGAAGTTAACGTTTTACAGTTTTGGATCCTATTCGGTCATGTGAATAGACTGGCACCGTAACGTCACATGGTCAAAGAAAGTAATGACTCGACAAACGATGTAGGCTATTTGGGCTTAAACGTCCACACAGTATTGTAATAAGTCATACTGGCAGCCGCTTGGCCCAGATCGGATGATAAATGGTCCCTTTGGCATTTCGGCACCAATAGTTTAGTAACGTTACTGTCCACAGACTCTGACCAGGGCTAACGGGTTAGAAGGCCGCGGTGGTCTGGGAATTGTCTTCGCATTGACTTGATTGGGGAATAGCGACTATGGCTCTCTCCAAAGGAGTAAAGGTCTTGGTAAAAGTCGTGACCCTGCTGTTGAACCTTCCTAGCAGAGGCTGTAGTGTGCTTGCACTGGGCTGGGTTCCCAAGCTGTTACATGTGCCCCCTGACCCGAAGTTCATCACTCATTGAGGTCTGAGTGCATTGACAATTCCTTCAGTACAGTTTATCCATGCAATATGAAAATCAATAGCTCCACCGTCCTAAAGGGCAATTACTTAGGAGTACTATTTTTGGATGACTTTTTGATGGTGCAGAAGGTCACCTATGTTGCACTTAATGATAATAATATAATATGCCATTTAGCAGATGCTTTTATCCAAAGCGACTTACAGTCATGTGTGCATACATTTATTACGTATGGGTGGTCCCGGGGATCGAACCCACTACTCTGGCGTTACAAGCGCCATGCACTACCAATTGAGCTACAGAGGACCACAATCCAATGTGGTCATGTTTTGTTGCTCTGACCAGATTGGGGTGCTGCTGAGACCATGACTATCTGAATCTCAGAACTAACTGAACCTTGAATTAGGCAAACCCAACAGCTGTGTAAGCTGATTTATGATGAATTCTGTGTAAATGTGTTTTTTTTCTCTCTCTCTTGTAGTTGGATGGTGATTAACGGTTCCAGACATGCAGACAGCCTTATTTGTTGCACTCAGGTGTGTTGTCCAATCTTGACCCAAGGTTTTTAAAAGGCTGAGAATGTGCAATGCTTCAGGTCTGAGTTGTGATGAGTTATCATTTTTGCCGTTTACCCATCTGACTAAATTGGGGTGCTGAGATTGTGACTAACTGAACCACCAGTATAATCACACACCATACCACAACTGTATTCTTGATGCAAAGTTCATTTTCAGTTTCCCCCCCCCCTCACAGGTTCTGTGTCTTTCAGGGATAGATGGTGCTGGATGCATGGTGCTGGATGCATGGTGCTGGATGCATAGCTGTTGTACCGAGGTGCGTCCATTCCTAACTATAAGCTGTGCTCTGCTAGTCGGTTGTTTTGCTGGTATTGTGATGACTTCACACTTTTGCCGTTTACCCATCTGACTAAATTGGGGTGTTGAGACTGTGACTAACTGAACCACCAGCATTATTCTAAGTAAAGAATACAATTTCCAACCCACAATATCTCAATTGGAGACCAAAGATCATCAGGATAATAATTTGTTTTTCTCCCACAGATTTGATGGGCTGGCAGGGTACTGAAGACCATCTAGTCTTCGGTGAGTTAGGCCTACATCAGGGGTAGGTAACTATACTCCGCTGCGGGCCTATTTGTCGGAGCCAATGATCTGGGGCAGGAACAGCATTATACTTTTGTGTACTGCAAATTAACAATTAAGCCCAAAAAGATTGTATTTGAAAATAACAATTTCATACCTTGACTACATTGAGACATGATCACATGTATTTTATTTGTGGCGATACTCAGAACAGACTTTCTAAATTAAATGTATTTGTAGCTGAATTCCTGGTGATTGACTACCTCAGCCCATCTTTGGGGTGCTGCCTGTTGCAGACCCTTGGACTACACCTTTTCTCCACTGGCATTAACCAGCCAGTATAAAACTAGCCCAATTTGAGTTGGTTGTTTGAAATCTGTAATCCATTTTCACTTTGGCTAATGTTGATACTGGAGTTGTGATGAGTTATCATTTATGCCGTTTACCCATCAGACTATATTGGGGTGCTGAGAATGTGACTAACTGAACTACCAGTGTATTCTGACATATAATTTACATTACATCTATCAAATGATATTAATTTGAACACGTGTGTTCTTTCCTAGATTTGGCTAGCATGTGGACTGAAGAAGTAAATCTTGCCCTTTGGTGAGTGTTTCTTCCTGAGGACCAAACCTGATGTGTACGTCTTTGATAGGCGAAAGTGCATGCAACTGGAGTTGTGATGAGTTCTACATTTTGCCGTTTACCCATCAGACTAAATTGGGGTGCTGAGACTGACGAACTGAACTACCAGTATAATCTCTTGCATATTTTGCCTAACTATAATCAAATGATATGCTAATAGACTCTCTTCGATCCTAGATTGGATTGATGGTCCAATACGTGGAGTATGAAGATCTACATCTCGACCCTTTGGTGAGTTTGTCTCTGAGGGCTAAAAGTAGCCAATAAATTGTTTTCCTTGGGTCTGTTCTGCTACTGGAGTTGTGATGACTTCACACTTTTGCCGTTTACCCATCTGACTAAATTGGGGTGTTGAGACTGTGACTAACTGAACCACCAGCGTTATCCTTGATCATTTAATAGCTAAACCTGCAATCCCTGACTGAAAATAAGGTTTACCGAGACTTGTTTTGTCATTTCATCATGTAGGTTTGTGGGCCCTGCAGTAGTCTTATGGTGAGTTCCTTCCTGGTTTGTGAGGTGTCAACTTAGAACTGTTCAGTCATTTTACTGGAATTGTGATGCCTTTCCTGACACATTTCTGCTGATTTACCTTGCTGAAAAGCCATTAATCTGAATTACCAGCACTATAAATAAACTATAGTAGAATGTTAGTAATTTTAGGTTGCCAGCTAATATCTCATTAGTCTTAATCATTACAGTTGACGATCAATTAAGAAACTGGTCATTTACTGTTGGTGCATTTGACTGATTTCTTCTATTAATTGACCAATCCCCAAGGTTTGGAAGGCAGCTCATGTACTCCTTCATAAAGGTGACCTGTGAGACCTAAATAACCTTTGCCCTTTTTCAAAACTTTCTTGCCTGGCAAAAAACAAGTCTCAATGGGACCCTGTGTAAATAAATTCACTTTTAAAAAATGATTTTTATTCTGCCCATGATATGTTATTAAATAAACTATTTTATAGTACATTCATCTCGTTATTTTTCTTTTGGCTTCATTTAAATATTTATCAAATGAAAACCTTACATAATCATGAACTATTTGTACTGTTTAAGGACTAACTCCCATTTTACCATTACATTCTATTGTAAGCCATTTGTTTCCCAGAATAAACTCTTTTCTTAGCACTGAACCATACATGCCTATAATGGAAGTTAACCTGATCCTACTCCTCAGTGATATAGCTGGCTGCCATGGGTGTGTACTGATGGAGCAGCTCCTGGGTCAGTTCTCTCCTGTGGAGAGCCTCCAGGTCACAGGGAAACGCTGCGCTGAAGCAGTACCCAGACCAACTATCAAGATCTCTAGACGACACGGACTATAACTACAGCAAATACTTTTTGATGGCTGTAGCTGTTAGTAGAGAGGGCCCCTGTATAAATTATTCTCAGATAAACCCTCGGGATTGAAGATTGGACTGCTATAACTACCAATGGTGCAGTCCTGGAGGGGTTTGTTCTTGTACTGTCAGTTATCCAGGCTGTGTGATGAAGGTAGTGGTGATTTCAACACATTTTTATAAATGCTACAAATATCATGGCAGCAAATGGTATATTTGAGTTTGGCTGCTGACGTGACTCCGGTCCTGGGTGTCCTACCATGTCTGAGAGTGATGTCGTTTTCACATGGCGCTCACTGCATCTTCCAGTAACTTGCTCCTCAGCCACAGCTTACTGTGGGCCTCAGCAAGGGAGATCCTGGGAGACAAACACCAATTTAAGTAAAATAATACTTTATCTTAAAGGGGACATTATGTGGAAGTTACATATATTGATTGTGATTCTGTTGCCCAAAGATATCACAATTTGAAGAGGAAAAGCAGAATTTTCTGTGATGAATCATTAACTGGCAATGCACAATAACCACAAGATAAACAGAATAATACATTGCAAATACAGTGTGGGAACAGGCTTTCAGATCATAATGATTTGCCTTCTTTATATCGTGCCCTCGATGAAATGGGGTTCATTTTTACTGTTACTTTTCACACAATCTGACAATGTTAAAAGATTTCCCAAACTATGAATAATAGTCTGGAGTCAGGTACACAATTACAGGCTCAATAAATGAAGGATGGTGTGCCACCCTGTGGACAAATATGGGATTACAGAGAACACTGCTAAATCGCAGGCGCTGTGTAGATTAAGACACCGCGGAGCCCGGCCCAACATATGGCTCAGAAAACGTACCTCAATCCAGGGATGAGAAATGCGTTGTACTCCGTATTGTCCCATTATCCCAACTGTTACACCGAGAAGATTGAACGACTGCTACCACATTAGTACACTTCAATCATTTTCTCTGCTCCAGGGCTCAGATCTGTCTGGATCTATGGGAAGGAGAGCACCATGTCCCCCCAGTGTAAACAACCGAGCACTACCAAAGATGAGTCCAAATGTTGTCTGTCACAGAGCACTTTGGGGGCATTTACTGTAATGGTGTGCATATGTATTTTGCATGCATCATATGCTACAGGAGATGGTGTCAATTACCATCATATACTGTAGTATGTACAGTATTGTGTGGTTTACCTCCTGGTAGTCCTGTGTGGTGAACTGCATGCAGGATGGGTAGAGGGGCTCTCTGGGCTGCACTGCCTGCCTGAGGGTGTGCACCGTCTGGGCGAGCAGGGTGTGCTCTCCCCCGTCTCCCGACACTGGATCACCAGGCCAAAGGCCTCAGCCAGCTGGGCAGGGACCGGGCGCATGTCCTACACAATGGTCAACGTGTTTTCATGTGGCTGGTAGCTTCAGAGGAGAATAGTAGCCTTCCTGGACCAGGACTGGGCAGCCTCCCCCTTGTGTAAAAATACTTTGACCTACTACCTTAACATGGAAGTACTGTATTCACCAGTACTATATTTACCACTACAGTATTACTGTTTCTTGTCCATCCTAAATTGGCGCTGAAGGCATTGTCTATTCTTGGGCTGGGTTTGTTTGGGCGGTATC
Organism: Coregonus lavaretus; assembly: GCF_964263955.1. Classification (NCBI taxonomy): domain Eukaryota; kingdom Metazoa; phylum Chordata; class Actinopteri; order Salmoniformes; family Salmonidae; genus Coregonus; species Coregonus lavaretus. The sequence continues at coordinate 10,177,461 of NC_140021.1, forward strand.
CTGTTCTCTGAATGGGAGCAATTAACTGCTTCCTCTGGAGAGAGTAAATAGTCTTCCGTTCCTGTTTTGCCTACATAAAGCACACGCCTAAATACACAGTTGGCTCTGAGAGATTTGATATTTCTGCAATCCGGAATACATTGTCTTTGCCAGTGCTGAGTTCTATTGGCATTGTGTGATATGATAAAAGGCTTCAAATTGCTCACATGGAATTGCATTGTTGCAGAATCACCACATGAGACTACACTCAGATTTATCAAGTGCTGTAGTCCAATACTTTTGAATCATAATGTAAATTGAACAACACAGTGAAAGCCAACAATGACCCAACCGCTGTTCCCAGCACTACATTGTCAGTCCTGATGGTCTTCTTTGAGGGGGCTGTGGACTCTGCCAGGGCGCAGAAGCTGCACTGGATGGGAAAGGAGATCTGTTGGTCAGCATCTTCTCCATACTTCTACCCTGGGATGATCACAGACACAGTCCGACTCTCCAGAGCTAGAAGAAGGTGGGGAAAGAGAGCGGTCAAAGGTGAACTGTGTTGGGGTCAAAGGTGAACTAACTGTGTTGGGGTGGACTGAAGACAGAGGCCCAATGCCGAGACCAATCCCTAGAGTCATACACTCAAATAACCTACTCTACACGTTGTGTATCACAGGAGGTGCCATAATGTTTCTTCATTGCTGCATTGCTTTGACAAGACAACGCATTAGCTAGAGCTGAATCAGACTGGCCCCCAGGCTACAAGGTAAGCAGGGCTCAGCACCTGACTGAAGGGCATCCATCTTGTTCTTCCTATAGTGGCCCAGGTCCCCAAGCATGCAGACGCCCCCGGTGGCCAGAAAGGCAGAGCCAGCGTGGATGTTGGCCGTGCTCATCCCGAGACAGCGAGGCAAACATCTCCCGTTTCAGCGTCTCACCCCACCGCCAGCCAGGCCCAGGCTGTACATCATCAGCCTAAAGGCCAAATCAAACTAAATGCAAACAAGCATTCCTCTGCGTAGATGCGAGAAAAATAGACTTGCTTTCTAATTTGAAGCGCATGACGCTTTCTGTCATTCACTACCGTGCATTCTAATTCCAGCGTGTACACGCTCGTTCCGTTTGATTTGGCCTTAAGACAGGGTAACGGAGGGTGTTGACTTGAATATAGGCATAGTACATTTTTATTGTAATTTGGTCAATGAGTGATTATACTGCGTTTCCTAAGAACTTAGTTGATTGATTCAGAGATTGATTAATTGACTGACTGAATGAATGATGAGATGTAGTACCTGTCCAGTTTGAATGTGTCAGAAGTCAGGGCTAGCAGGTCCAGGCGGTGCAGTGAGTCTGGGTTGTCCCCCCGGCCCTGGACCAGGCCGAGAAGCAGGCCCAGCTTCAGACTGCTGTACAGGCCCGGGGGAACCACAGCAGAGCCCGACGAGTTAGCCACGATGGCAGAGAACCTCCAGGGAGAACAGGCTGTGGCCGTCAACAGGGCCTGGAAGTTAGAGCTGATGGTGCCAGGGTGAACGGTGGAGTGTATCTTACAACTGAGGTGTGACGTGTTGTCAATGCAAATACTGTATAGTACAGCAGAGGCTGGTGGGAGGAGCTATAGGAGGACTGGCTCATTGGAATGGAATAAATGTAAAGGTATCAAAGACATCAAACATGGAAACCACACATTTGACTCAGTTCCATTTATTCCATTCCAGCCATTACAATGAGCCCGTCCTCCTATAGCTCCTCCCACCAGCCTCCTCTGGTATAGTATAGGCATGTGACAGAGAGCTAACACACAGACACACATACAAGCACATGAATGTTCCCTATGAACGGCTTTCTCAGAGAAGCTGATAACAAGGCCTATAGCTTAGGATAGGATGTAATGTAAACTGATCTGTACCACTGTAAGCATGCATATCCACTACTAGTCAAAAGTTTGGACACACCTACTCATTCAAGGGATTTTCTTTATTTTTACTATTTTTTTACATTGTAGAAAAGTAGTGAAGACATCAAAACTATGAAATAACACATATGGAATCATGTAGTAACCAAAAAAAAGTGTTAAACAAATTAAAATATATTTTATATTTGAGATTCTTCAAATAGCCACACTTTGCCTTGATGACAGCTTTGCACACTCTTGGCATTCTCTCAACCAGCTTCATGAGGTAGTCACCTGGAATGCATTTCAATTAAAAGGTGTGCCTTCTTATATTTGTGGAATTTCTTTCCTTCTTAATGTGTTTGAGCCAATCAGTTGTGTTGTGACAAGGTAGGGGTTATACAGAAGATAGCCCTATTTGGTAAAAGACCAAGTCCATATTATGGCAAGAACAGCTCAAATAAGCAAAGAGAAACGACAGTCCATCATTACTTTAAGACATGAAGGTCAGTCAATACGGAACATTTCAAGAACTGAAAGTTTCTTCAAGTGCTGTCGCAAAAACCATCAAGCGCTATGATGAAACTGGCTCTCATGAGGACCGCCACATAAATGGAAGACCCAGAGTTATCTCTGCTGCAGAGGATAAGTTCATTAGAGTTACCAGCCTCAGAAATTGCAGGCCAAATAAATGCTTCACAGAGTTCAAGTAACAGACACATCTCAACATCAACTGTTCAGAGGGGACTGTGTGAATCAGGCCTTCATGGTCGAATTCCTGCAATGAAACCACTACTAAAGGACACCAATAAGAAGAAGAGACCTGCTTGGGCCAAGAAACACGAGCAATGGACATTAGACCGGTGGAAATGTGTCCTTTGGTCTGGGGTCCAAATTGGAGATTTTTGGTTGCAACCGCCGTGTCTTTGTGAGACGCGGTGTGGGTGAACAGATGATCTCTGCATGTGTAGTTCCCACCATAAAGCATGGAGGAGGAGTTGTTATTGTGTGGGAGTGCTTTGCTGGTGACACTGTCTGTGATTTATTTAGAATTCAAGGCACACTTAACCAGCATGGCTACCACAGCATTCTGCAGCGATACGCCATCCCATCTGGTTTGGGCTTAGTGGGACTATCATTTGTTTTTTAACAGGACAATGACCCAACACACCTCCAGGCTGTGTAAGGGCTATTTTACCAAGAAGGAGAGTGATGGAGTGCTGCATCAGATGACCTGGCCTCCACAACCCAATTGAGATGGTTTGGGATGAGTCGGACCGCAGAGTGAAGAAAAAGCAGCCAACAAGTGCTCAGCATATGTGGGAACTCCTTCAAGACTGTTGGAAAAGCATTCCAGGTGAAACTGGTTGAGAGAATGCCAAGAGTGTGCAAAGCTGTCATCAAGGCAAATGGCGGCTATTTGAAGAATCTCAAATATAAAATATATTTTGATTTGTTTAACACTTTTTTGGTTACTACATGATTCCATATGTGTTATTTCATAATTTTGATGTATTCACTATTATTCTGCAATGTAAAAAATAAAGAAAAACCCTTAAATGAGTAGGTGTGTCCAAACTTTTGACTGGTACTGTAGGTTCTTACACTCAGGCTCCCACTGTTGAACGCTATTGGCCTCCATGCTCCGGTATACCCAGCACCCAGTACAGACGTCCAATCTTCATGGAGATACACAGTTAATCTACATACAACGTTACGAGGGAAACAAAACCATAACACTCAGAGGGGTTGTGCTGTTCTGCGGTCTCCTGATTATTTGAGGAACATGCAAGGCACCTACACGTCCCTGCCAAGAACAACACAGGAACGAGGCCCTCGGAACAAAGATCTCACTGTGTGCATCGTGCGACTCAACTAATGAGTGTTTCTTACACTTATAACATATATGTTTAGTAACGTGAGCCCGTTGTGTTTAATTCCTCCAGAAGACTAGGTCAACAGAATATGCTAATACTGGCACTGAGAATCACTGCTCTCTCAGGGGGTAATGGCTGGAAAATGTTATTGGAGGGGACAGGAACACCTAATATCGCACCCAGGGGCACCACTGCATGGCCGACTCCTCAAACGTCTGTTTATTTCAACTCTCCCCCACTGGGGTTGGGCTCCAAAATTATGTTTGTTTTCGAAAAGGAAGAGAAAATTCATAAATGTCTAAGTAACCTTTTCTAAGGAGATATCGAAGTCACATCTATTAAAAACAAAATCATGACTTGCAATACAAATCAAATTATATTTGTCACATGCGCCGAATACAACAGGTGTACAACCTTACTGTGAAATGCTTACTTACAAGCCCTTAACCAACAATGCAGTTTTAGGGTTACGGCTAGGGTTAGGGTTGAGCCGGGGTGTGGACATGAAGCAAGGGTTAGGGTTGAGCCGGGGTGTGGACATGAAGCCTCTGCCCAGACTTTGCTGAAGCATGCCAGATCGTACAAAGTCTGGATCGGTATTTTACATATCAGCTAACAACATCGTATCAAATCAAATCTTATTTGTCACATGCGCCGAATACAACAGGTGTAGACCTTACCGTGAAATGCTTACTTACAAGCCCTTAACCAACAATGCAATTTTAAGAAAATAGAGTTAAGAAAATATTTACTAAATAAAAAAAAAAAAAAAAAAAAAAAAAAGTAAAATAAATTATACACTATAAAATAACAATAATGAGGCTATATACAGGGGGTACCGGTACCGAGTCAATGTGCGGGGGAACAGGTTAGTCGAGGTAATTTGTACATGTAGGTAGGGGTAAAGTGACTGCATAGATAATAAACAGCGAGTAGCAGCAGTATAAAAACATTATGATACATTTACCAGATTGTGAGCCTACCTCTGAGAAACAGAGTGGCAGACTGGTACCTGAGGGCACTGGGAGGATGGACTTTCAGGACATCCAGTGCTTTGACATGGATAAGCTCTACTAGGTGCTTGTCTGTTTCAAAACCGTATTGTATTTAAACAACAGCTACATGTAAGCATGGCATGTGAGGCTACTTCATCAGATACCATTCAGGGACAAAGCCAATTAGTGGGATCATTCTCACCCCCCAGCACATGGAACTTGACATCCTTTTTAAAGGTGAGAGGAGCAGAGCAGGCAGCTGAAGTAATTCCTCACTGTGGCCATCTACGTGGCCTCTGATGTGATGGAACCCTGAGGATAGCGTCATACTACAGAATTATAAATGGTTTTGTAAATGGCAACACTGATGTTATGAATACAGAAATAGCATGGCACACATGTTACTTGTAGTAGGCCTACAGTGGGGAGAACAAGTATTTGATACACTGCCGATTTTGCAGGTTTTCCTACTTACAAAGCATGTAGAGGTCTGTCATTTTTATCATAGGTACACTTCAACTGTGAGAGACGGAAACTAAAACAAAAATCCAGAAAATCACATTGTATGATTTTTAAGTAATTAATTTGCATTTTATTGCATGACATAAGTATTTGATACATCAGAAAAGCAGAACTTAATATTTGGTACAGAAACCTTTGTTTGCAATTACAGAGATCATACGTTTCCTGTAGGTCTTGACCAGGTTTGCACACACTGCAGCAGGGATTTTGGCCCACTCCTCCATACAGACCTTCTCCAGATCCTTCAGGTTTCGGGGCTGTCGCTGGGCAATACGGACTTTCAGCTCCCTCCAAAGATTTTCTATTGGGTTCAGATCTGGAGACTGGCTAGGCCACTCCAGGACCTTGAGATACTTCTTACGGAGCCACGCCTTAGTTGCCCTGGCTGTGTGTTTCGGGTCGTTGTCATGCTGGAAGACCCAGCCACGACCCATCTTCAATGCTCTTACTGAGGGAAGGAGGTTGTTGGCCAAGATCTCGCGATACATGGCCCCATCCATCCTCCCCTCAATACGATGCAGTCGTCCTGTCCTCTTTGCAGAAAAGCATCCCCAAAGAATGATGTTTCCACCTCCATGCTTCATGGTTGGGATGGTGTTCTTGGGGTTGTACTCATCCTTCTTCTTCCTCCAAACAAGGCGAGTGGAGTTTAGACCAAAAAGCTCTATTTTTGTCTCATCAGACCACATGACCTTCTCCCATTCCTCCTCTGGATCATCCAGATGGTCATTGGCAAACTTCAGACGGGACATGCGCTGGCTTGAGCAGGGGGACCTTGCGTGCGCTGCAGGATTTTAATCCATGACGGCGTAGTGTGTTACTAAGTGTGTTACAAGCTGCTTGCCTATTGTCCTGTAGCCCATCCCAGCCTTGTGCAGGTCTACAATTTTATCCCTGACGTCCTTACACAGCTCTCTGGTCTTGGCCATTGTGGAGAGGTTGGAGTCTGTTTGATTGAGTGTGTGGACAGGTGTCTTTTATACAGGTAACGAGTTCAAATAGGTGCAGTTAATACAGGTAATGAGTGGAGAACAGGAGGGCTTCTTAAAGAAAAACTAACAGGTCTGTGAGAGCCGGAATTCTTACTGGTTGGTAGGTGATCAAATACTTATGTCATGCAATAAAATGCAAATTAATTACTTAAAAATCATACAATGTGATTTTCTGGATTTTTGTTTTTATATTCCCTCTCTCACAGTTGAAGTGATAAAAAATTACAGACCTCTACATGCTTTGTAAGTAGGAAAACCTGCAAAATCGGCAGTGTATCAAAAACTTGTTCTCCCCACTGTACCTGTTGTGCAGGGACAGTCCTCCTCAGAACAGAGGAAGCTGGCGACCCTCCTCATGGTGATGACCAGGCCCTCCATGGCAACGGGCCTCATGGGGCCGTAACCATGGGGAAACACACAGAGATCCAGGGTGTACTCAGGGAACGGAGGGAGGTGTGTAAACTAAATGATCACATTCACCTGACTTTCTGTGTGTATTTTCTCTATGAGGGAGAGTGTCTTTATTGACAATAAACCTGAAGGGGAGTGACACAAAACGTCAATTTGGGTATGTTCCAAATTCATGGTTTGAATAGAGTAATGGGAGATAACGATGTTTTGGACTTACTGACTGAAATAGTGCCGTAGCTTTGAGGGGGTCACGGAGCACACAGTCACCCAATCTAGGATCCAGTTCTATTAGGACGGAAGGGTTCACGCTGACACAGAACTGATACACAGCCTCACTCTGCTGGGGATCTGAAGGGAAAATGAACTTGGGTGATATTAGTGGACGTTATAATATATAGCTACATCAAAATTGGACAGATATAACCATCCGTTATTTGACAGCATAAGAGCTTCCTGTCATCTATGAAGGACTGCTTCTCACATGCCACCACATCCCCCAGTGGATACAGGGTTGCCTAGGTTACTCCCTCAGGACCACATGACACAATCCCATTAGCTACACTGACAGCTGATCGAAAGCTCTCGATAGCTAGCCTACCACCGCCCCTAAACTTACCGTTGAATGGTTGCAGTCTTCAGCAAGTTGAAGAAGAGCTCCACTTCTGTCTAAAGACAAAACTGACTCTTTCAATAAGATTTTCTTTCTAAATGTTCTGTTACTGACAAACCAGCTAAGCTAGCTGCCTACAGCTTTTGGCTACAGAGACCTCAGTCTAGTTAGTAGCTAGCATGGGACCTTGACCTGACAGTCGCAGCCGCCGGCCACTTGAACATTCGAACTGTGAGCTTCTGTAGAGTACAGCCAAGACAATCAGCCAAGTCACCCATCTCCATATACAGTGCATTCGGAAAAGTATTCAGACCCCTTTACTCTTTCCACATTATGTTACAGCCTTATTCTAAAATTGATTAAATTGTTTTTTCCCCCCATCAAACTACACACAATACCCCATAGTGACAAAGCAAAAACACGTTTAGACATTTTTGCAAAAAAATAAAGAAATAAATGGAAATATCACATTTACATAAGTATTCATACCCTTTACTCAGTTATTTGTTGAAGCACCTTCGGCATAGATTACAGCCTCGAGTTTTCTTGGGTATGACGCTACAAGCTTGGCACACCTGTATTTGGGGAGTTCTCCCATTCTTCTCTGCAGATCCTCTCAAGCTCTGTCAGGTTGGATGGGGAGCGTCATTACACAGCTATGTTCAGGTCTCTCCAGAGATGTCCGATCGGGTTCAAGTCCGGGCTCTGGCTGGGCCACTTAAGGACATTCAGAGACTTGTCCCGAAGCCACTCCTGTGTTGTCTTGGCTGTGTGCTTAGGGTCGTTGTCGTGTTGGAAGGTGAACCGTTGCCACAGTCTGAGGTCCTGAGCTCTCTGGAGCAGGTTTTCATCAAAGATCTCTCTGTACTTTGCTCCATTCATCTTTCCCTCGATCCGACCAGTTTCCCAGTCCCTGCCGCTGAAAAAAATTCCCACCACTATGCTTCACCGTAGGGATGGTGCCAGGTTTCCTCCAGATGTGACGCATGGTATTCAGGCCAAAGAGTTCAATTTTGGTTTCATCAGACCAGAGCATCTTGTTTCTCATTGTCTGAGAGTCTTAAGTGCCTTTTGGCAAACTCTAAGCGGGCTGTCATATGCCTTTTACTGAGGAGTGGCTTCCGTCTGGCCACTCTACCATAAAGGCCTGATTGGTGGAGTGCTGCAGAGATGTTGTCCTTCTGGAAGTTCTCCAATCTCCACAGAGGAAATCTGGAGCTCTTTCAGTGACCATCGGGTTCTTGGTCACCTCCCTGACCAAGGCCCTTCTCCCCCGATTGCTCAGTTTGGCCGGGTGGCCAGCTCTAGGAAGAGTCTTGGTGGTTCCAAACTTCTTCCATTTAAGAATGATGGAGGCCACTGTGTTCTTGGGGACCTTCAATGCTGCAGACATTTTTTGGTACCCTTCCCCAGATCTGTGCCTCGACACAATCCTGTCTCGGCGCTCTACAGACAATTCCTTCAACCTCATGGCTTGGTTTTTGCTCTGACATGCACTGTCAACTGTGGGACCTTATAAAGACAGGTGTGTGCCTTTCCAAATCATGTCCAATCAATTGAATTTACCACAGGTGGACGCCAATCAAGTTGTAGAAACATCTCAAGGATGATCAATGGAAACAGGATGCACCTGAGCTCAATTTCGAGTTGCATAGCAAAGGGTCTGAATACTTCTGTAAAAATTGATTTAATAAATTTTAGAATAAGGCTGTAATGTAACAACATTTTGAAAAAGTCAAGGGGGCTGAATACTTTCCGAATGCACTGTACATCCTAAAACAGACAACATTGTTGTTTCATTATTTTATTGTGTACAGTACTTCTCATCTAAAGCATTGTATTGAACAATGAGGACTGTTGACCACACTCACTACTTAGAAATTGTGTGAAAATCCAAAATGATGGTGGTTGAGGATTTCTAAGGAATATCTGAGTGTCAATTAAAGCAAGATTAAGAGATGTAAGCTATAATACAGACAGGCAAGCAACCAACATAGCTAGAAATAAATCAGATGGCACAGCATCTGTTTGCAAGGTAAAGTCACTGAAAAGGTCTATAAACTTGATCAAAATAAAAATATGAACTGAAATGACTTCTGTCAACACAATACTCTATTCAGTGACCTCTCAAGTATTCCCCCACTGAGAAAAATAAATGAACTAAGATGAACCATCTTTTAAAAAGAGAAGAGACAAAACACAATTCCTTTCAGCTGTTCTTCTGAGAGAATATAATTACATGTTCACTGTCATTTCATTATGGCCACAGTCTGTTTTTAAAGTGGAACAGAAATGATTGAGGAAGTAGTTTCATTCCCCACTTAAACTGTTAAAGCTAGAATCCTTAGTTGCTACATACTTATAAATTAATGATATACACTGAGTGTACAAAACATTAGGAACACCTTCCTAATATTGAGTTGCACCCCCCTTTGCCCTCAGAACAGCCACAATTCGTCAGGGCATGGACAATACAAGGTGTTGAAAGCATTCCACAGGGATGCTGGCCCAGGTTGATGCCAACGCTTCCTACAGTTGTGTCAAGTTGGCTGGATGTCGTTTGGGTGGTGGACCATCCTTGCACGGAAAACTGTTGAGCGTGAAAAACCCAGCAGCGTTGCAGTTCTTGACACACTCAAACCGGTGCGCCTGGCACCTACTACAGTACATGTCTCAATTGTCTCAAGGCCTAAAAGTCCTTCTTTAACCTGTCTCCTCCCCTTCATCTACACTGATTGAAGTGGATTTAACAAGTGACATCAATAAGGGATCATAGCGTTCACCTGGTCAGTCTGTCATGGAAAGAGCAGGTGTTCCTAATGTTTTGTACACTCAGTGTATATACCCATTGATTATTGACGAATGAATGCCTCATGAGCTTAGTGTACCTGTCATACCCCATCAGAACCCAAAATATAAGCTTGTTTTATTCCATTGTTCGTAAACAATGTAAATGTAAACAAACACTGTATAACCTCAAAACATGGTTAAAACTATACATTTGATATCATGGATGGTCTGTCCTTGTATCCATAGCTGTCTATGAATTTGAGAGCAGTTACATTTTTCCAGCAGCATCCCTTAGCGTTGTAGCGAAAAGTGGAGGGCAGAATGCTTTGGTGTTGTTTTAATTAAGGATTCTAGCTCTAATAATAATAATAATATGCCACTTAGCAGACGCTTTTATCCAAAGCGACTTACAGTCATGCGTGCATACATTTTTGTGTATGGATCTCTAAACTTGGATTTTATTTTGGGGATTAGTTTTAACCATCCCACCCTGACAAGAAGACACTGTGAATGTTTATCTTTTCTTCAAACAAAGGACCAACATTGACTCCACTTTATGTGGATCAACAAACAATACGTGTCAAGAAAGATGTCCGACATTTCTTTAAAATATAATCTGTTATATAAATATAATTAGGTAAAAATAAAGATTTCTTGACACACACTCTGCAGCCCAAACCATATCCGTAAGTGCTGTCTGATCACAACTTCTGCTCGCTTTAGCTTTTCTCAAAACGGGTTCATCCACAATATGAATTCCCTTTTATTCAAAAGAATCAGTACAGGTTAAGGCAGTGTTCTTCAGTCCTGATCCTGGAGACCAGCAGGGGGTGCAGGCTTTCGTTCCAGCCCAGCACTAACACACATGATTAAACTAATCGATAAGCTCTACTGGGCTGGAACAAAAGCCTGCATACCCTGTGGATCAACAGGACCATGATAGAAGAACACTGAGTTAAGGCAATTTCACAGAACTCTGGGGCAGGTCCTCACAGCGAGTCTTTCATAGAAAGGAGTCGTCTGAGGGTGGTGCATACGAGAAACCTAGGAAGGCATCGTCAGCCTCCATCACGCTGGCGTTGACTATGGAATCTTCAGTATAGCACACAGAGTTCGTAACAGTCTCGTCTGTGAATTCTGGATCAAAATTTGTGATGTCATAAGGAGAATTCTGCGAAATAGGAAAAAAACATTCAGTTCATTCATGCCTGTGGTCTGGTGTCTTACACATCTGTGTATGTCTGTGTGATCAGAATCAGATATAATCCTGAGAACATTTACCACATTGGGAGTGAATGGAGGTGGAACCTTCCTCTGTTCCAGGTCATCCCAATTGATCTCTGAGAAGAAGTAGTGAGCTTTGATCTCATTCTGAAAAAATAGAATATAATTGATATGTTTCAGTTCTAGAACGACCAAGGCAAATGATATTTACTTCATACTGATGAAAGTAGTGTAATGCAATCCATCTGCCCAGGAGAAATGTATATACACTGAGTGTACAAACACTGCAGCTATTGCGCAACTCCTTGTCATGACAATATTTCTCCACCAGAGGGAGTCAGATGCCATCAGCTACAGCGATACACTAGTCACAGCTGTGAGACTGTGATGATGACCACTCACAAAGTCATCTCTGGAGCCCAGTCTGTGTGTGCCGTCCTTCTCCAGTAGAGCCTGCAGGAGGGACCAGGCCATGTTGGACGCTCCGGGACGCATCATCAGGGGCTTGTGAAGGATGTTGTCATACATCTCATGGGTGTCTCTGCTGTAGAACGGAGGCTGTGGGACAGAGGGGAGATGGATGTATTAGTGGAAGGGCAGTGCGTGATCAGGCAGCATGTCAACGGTGCACTCTGACAGTAAATATTGTTCCTGTTTTCAATGTCTACTACTGTAACTCACCAGGCCAAAGAGCATTTCATAGAGCACTGATCCCAGACACCACCAGTCCACTGTGTTGTCATACGGTTGTTTCCTCAGGACCTCTGGAGCTAGGTACTGGGGAGAGGAGAGAGTTAAATACATTAGCATTGACAGGCCTTTTCAGTCTCAATCCAGAACAGTGGTCTAGACTTGGGTTGCAAAGGGAGGGTATATTACTAGAAACGTTCTAAATAAACTACAAGTAAATTACCAGGATTTTGGTAACTTTCATATTTTTGTATTTTATAAGATGCCTTTTTGGGTACTTCTGATGATCACAGGTGTCTGTAATTATCTCTGGCCCTTATCACATGTAAGATATATAAAATAATCAAATAAGAGGATTTTCAAATAAAACAGAATGACAAAGCTATGAAACATTATCCTAAATATAAACCATCAACTTAGTGAATACCAGTGTTTAGTAACATTTTAGACACTGTTCGCCACACAGACCGCCCATTATCATCAGTCAGTACTAAAGAATCTATTGTCGTTGTGGAATTTTGGACAGAGTAGCCCACTCACAATTTCCTCACTTTTTCAATAAGGCCGGTCAGGAAACATGAGTAAAACATAATCAAATCACAAGCATTCTCTTCTAAACAAACTGAAAGTGAAACTGCTGTTTGTGAGAGATGTAACTAGGCTATTTTCTCTGGAACCATATATCCACTAGAAACTCATGGACAATATGGACACAGATATAGAAAATGAATACATTATATATGAATAGATTAAGTTATTCAAGTATATATTACCTGAGTTACTATAGATTGCCATAGATTCCGGTGACTTTGGTAAATTACTGGTAGCTTTGCAACCCTATTCTAGACATTAAAAGGTTCTTACATTTACATTACATACGCTGCCCTGGAAAACATGAATCATGCTTATACTATCCATAGAACTTTATATGGCACCTAAAATGGAGACAGGCATGTCAAATTATTAACCACTTTCATTCCTCCCCCTTTTTTTTTTTTACCCCCTTTTTCGTGATTACGATCTTGTCTCATCGCTGCAACTCCCCAACGGGCTTGGGAGAGGCGAAGGTTGAGACATGCGTCCTCCGAAACATGACCCGCCAAACCGCGCTTCTTAACACCCGCTCGCTTAACCCGGAAGCCAGCTGCACCAATGTGTTGGAGGAAACACCGTTCAACTGACGACCGGAAGTCAGCCTGCAGGCGCCCGGCCCGCCACAAGGAGTCGCTAGAGTGCGATGAGCCAAGTAAAGCCCCCCCGGCCAAACCCTCCCCTAACCCGGACGACGCTGGGCCAATTGTGCACCTCCCTATGGGATTCCCGGTCACGACCGGTAATGACACACCTGGGATCATACCCCAGGCTGTAGTGACGCCGCAACACTGTGATGCAGTGCCTTAGACCGCTGCACCACTCGGGAGGCCTCATTCCTCCCTCTTAACAATTTTCATTCCAAACAATTTCCTTTGTTAATAATTAGTAGTGATTTGACACTAACATTGTGATATGTCATGTGAACAAAACACCAGCTAAAAGGGTACGTGGCATTAATCTACCCTGCTAAATGCTCAATGTTACCTCGGGTGTCCCACAAAATGTGCTTGTCGTCTCGGCTTGGGAAATTCCTTCCTTGCACAATCCGAAGTCAGTCAAAACTATATGTCCCTTTAAAGAAAGGGAGACAGAACATTTTAGACACTGTTAGCCACACAGACCGCCCATTATCCTCAGTCAGTCCTAAATCATCTATTGTCATTGTGGAATTTCCTCACTTTCTCAATAAGGCCGGTCAGGAAACACGAGTAAAACATAATCAAATCACAAGCATTCTCTTCTAAACAAACAGAAAATGACACTGCCGTTGGTGAGAGATGTGTTCTAGATGTGTCAGTTGGTGAAGGATTAGGCTTCACCACAGATGCCTGCTTTCTCTATAACTAGTTGGATTGGTTTGTTTGATACATTCATATTCTCACAATGTGTTCCAATGACTTGTAGTAAACACTGAAACACTTAGTAAGGGCTAAACTAAAGTAAAACTTTTACCTGAGGTTAAATTTAATTGCAGAATTATTTTGGGTAATGTAAAAATACCAGGTAGACTACAGCCATGGGAGGATGCTTCCAGTTTCAAGACACATTTGTATGTGAACAGCTGTTTGTAAACAAACAGACTGCATAAGTATTGCTAGTGCAGGTTGTAATGAATACAGCCCTAAGCTACTCCACATAGAACCGACTACTTATGAACTGCAAACCGAGTTAGGATGTCACACTTACTTCAGAGTCGAGAAGGATATTTTCTGGCTTCAAATCCCTGTGAAACAAAAAAAAAGAAATCTCATGAACATTCATTATCCAAAGTCACTGTTACTGGATAATATAATTGTACTTAATGGATTACAATGGCTTTAATCTTACTACTTCCTGGAAAGTGGCCAATTGAAGAGCAACAGAGGGGTTATTTAATCTTAGCGATTTGCATCCAGACATGATCCAGTTGATTACAATGTACATGAGTAACAGAAGCAGCATTACACTAAACTAAAGCCACAGGCAGAGTGAATGGCTTGAGGTCCTATGAGGAGTTAAGGGGATACACCCGTGTTAAGGGAAAATTACCCTCACATGTCAGTTAATGTATGATTCTGCACTTGCAACCGTGACTGCAGTGACGTTTGACTTAATGAAAATTACTACAGCGGATGGCTTTAAATAGGAACACTTCAAATGTTCACAAAGTTCCAGGAATTTCACATGAGATGCCATTAGAAGTGGGACTTTTCCCACTAATTGATAAGGGGATGTGTGTTGCATGCATTTCTCATTCAGGATAGTTATTGTGGAAAACAGTGTTTTACAGCATAGGAAACCTTAGAACATGAATTCTCTACTACAGACCTCCAGCAGCCCGCTGGTGTACCAGAGCAATGACAACCAGGCAGCTCATTTGACTCATTTATCCAATTCAGCCTTTGCAACACTAACTGGATTTGAACATGGGTCTGTTAGCCTGTTGAGCCAAAGCCCACACACAAATTGTTACATACGCACAAACACACAATCCACGTACCTGTAAACTATGTTAAGAGAATGCAGATAGCCCATTGCGCTTGCCATTTCTGCGATGTAGAACTTGGCTCTGGGTTCCGGAAAGGTCTGTTCTTTTTGAAGATGGAAGAAGAGCTGGAATCATAGAGGACAGTGAGACAGTTCCAAAGGACATAGTGAACTAATGGACACAATAGGAACATGACGTGATATTTCCACAATATTTAGCCCAGGTTGCTAACAGCAATTGTAGCTGAGTCATGACACAGAGCCGTGGGTCAAAGTTCCTGCCCTGTCTGCAAATTTCACTTCACTATTACAATTGACTCAAGCAGCACGTTGTGGGGATTAACTGAGTGCCTGAGTACTAGCATCAACATGACATGAGCTACGAGATTAGCCTCTGCTCCCTGGAAAAACAAAACGTGTAGCTACCTGGACTGCATGTTCTCAGAATCAGGAGGAGATATCTAGCATAGCCCCCCCAGCTAAAGCACATACTGATGACAATGATAATCAGAGACGTTAGCTAAAGCACATAGCCTTCAGATCTGGAATATCCATAGACCTCTGTAGCTTTTTTGTAAAAATATCTGTAATATTTTAATACTGTCAAAATATTTTTACAGACTGGACATTATACCAATGTTAGAGAAACAATACAAACCTTCAATATCCTGTCTGAACCACTCTTGGTTTTGGCTCTTTTTGACAGTCCCAGAATGGAATGTATATAAATACTAATAAATATTTTTATAAGAGTTACATTGGCAAACGCTGCACTAGTGGTCAGGATGCGTTTATTCAAATGTGGAAATTCAGCTCTCGCCAACTGCACAGTTCCTTTTATTGAAAAGGAGGCGTTGAGCTTCAAAATGAATGAGTTTATCAACACCTACTGTATAGCTTAAACCTGTATAGCTTAAACCTGTATAGCTTAAACCTGTATAGCTTAAACCAGTATAGCTTAAACCAGTGCTTCTCAAATGGTGGGTTGGGAGTGGATCGCAGCAGATTCTGTTTGGATAGTGTATAAACTGGCTATAAACTTTCAATGTAAATTCTATTGAATCTGGGTCTGTGGAACCGGACCCAAAGTTTATAAGGGTCCTTGCCCTCAGGTCAGGGGTCATATCCCAGGGGACTTTTTTAGCAGGTTTCCTGTGTTTTGACCTCAATGACTCAACACTGTGTGTCTATTATTTAGAAAAGTGAAACTACTCACTTCTCCCCCGTTGACAAAATCCAAGACGAAGTACAACTTGTCTGTCGTCTGGAAAGAATAATGCAAGCCGACCAGGAAGGGGTGTTTCATGTTCTTCAGTAGCACATTGCGCTCCGCCATGATGTGTTTTTGCTGGTGGAAACAGGAAACATTGTATTATTGGGGATAACGTACCCAACATCGAGAAACAGAATAAGAAACATTTCCAATTCAATAGTACTTTAGAATAAATTACCTCTCTCCTGTTGAGGATTACCCTTTTCTGCAGGACCTTGATTGCATAATACTTCCCGTCCAGTTTCCGTTTTGCAAGGAGAACCTTCACATGGGCGAGAAGAGAAGGCATGGTGGACTCGCTGTTAAACCCCCCAGTTACCACAGCAGGGACAATACAGTACCAACAATGAGGCAGTGAAAATCCAGAACTGTAAGACTATCACTTCCCAAATAGAAAGGGTATCTAATAATAGACAAAGTAGTAAAACTGTTTTTGTTACCACACTGGAAAGACTAAACTAAATACCTGATTGTTTCAATATTCATTGTTTGTGTTGCTGTGAGTTTCTCTTTTGAGTGACCTACTTCAAGACCCAAGACCAGGGGTGTCAAACTCATTCCATGGAGGGTCTAGTGTCTGCTGGTTTTTGGTTTTTCCTAAGACCTAGACAACCAGGTGAGGAGAGTTCCTTACTAATTAGTGACCTTAATTCATCAATCAAGTCCAAGGGAGGAGCGAAAACCCGCAGACACTCGCCCCTCTGTGGAGTGAGCTTGACAAGTGTGCACAAGACATTCAAAAGGGCTGTAATATTAGGGTTGCAAAACTTTCAATAAATTCCTTGGTTTTTCTGAAATCCCAGTTGGAGGATTCCGGAATCAGGAGGGAATAAGCAGGAATTCCAGAATCCTCCAACTAGGATTTCTGGAAAACCAGGAAATGTATTGAAAGTTCCCGGAATTTTGCAACCCTACGTAACGTACATATACTGTTTTATACATAATCACATACCTTTCCAAAGCTCCCCTTTCCGATGACTTTAAGAAAGTCAAAGTCTGTGGGCTTTGCACTGAAATGTGGAAAACAAAAAAGGTTGGCAAAAAAAATAAGTGAAAGTGTCTAGAAATATATTTTTAGAACAAATGAATGGCTATGACAAGGCCTGCAAAGGTTACTTAGAAGAAAAAGACATCCAGAAAGCACACAAATTTACACAGGTAAAACAGAAATATCTGCAGGCCTCAATTCAACGCAAGACTGTGTATGTAACCTACTGTGGATTTCCAGACGATCCCAGGTTAATATTTCTGGAGGTAGAGCTGTTCTGTAAACCAGAGAGAGAACAGATTATCTAAGTTAAAAACGCAGGTTTAATGCAGGTTAAAAAGTGAGGCCATAGGATCTAAACCTTTATTCTACCAGGAAGTCTCAAGGGGTTTGAACCACACATACTATACAGAATGACAATGCTGATAATGCAATACATGCATCTGCTGCATTATTACTGTTGTATAATGCAATCAATGATCACACATTGAAAATAGAATATTCAATACTTCCAAGTATTTATTTGTGCTGTATCAGAGCAGAGATGTTATTCAACGCAACCTCTAGGAAATATGTGACATTTCTTCAGTTGAAAGACATGACCGCTCAATCTATGAAACAGTCATATCTCCTTCCCTCAAACATCATACTGTCTGTCATCACCTACCTTGTCATCTTCGTCTTCTGATGCGTCTGAGAAGTTTTGAGATTTGTCCATCTGCAGGAATGCTCTGACATCAGGCCTATCAGATAGTTGGCGAGAGAGGTCACATGTTAGGGGTTTGACAGACGCACACAAAGGCACTGCTGTTAGAGGTGCACTGCTTTTAGACTCCATGTTAAATATAACTGGATCAGGAGATACCGCCATAAAACAGGGTTACATATGCTCCCTTTGTCACAGATCTAGGATCAGCTTATCATCCCTAGATCCTAACCATACCCATTAGGGGAGAAAAAACAAAACTGACCTTGGATCAGTTTCTAGGGGTAACTTCCTACTTGTATAGGGGGCTTCACACTTGCATAAAGGGATACAGATCGATTTGTCAAACTATCTGAGTACAGCACAATAATCTGGCTATTTTCTAAAAATAAATGTACCATAATGTCAGTTGTAGAATACTTACTGGTTGCTGAGCTGAGGATGTGAGACCAGTCTCTGAATGAACTCATGTAAACCTGTTCTTCTTTGCTTGATAAACTCTAATAAAAGAAATGGAAATGGAAATATAAATCGTATATTTAATATTGACCCTGTATTCACAAATGAAAGACAATGGAAATGGAAGCACACAAGAAAATATGATGCAAAATCACTTAGTTGTTCTGCTCTAGTTTCATACCATCCATAATCCAGTTTGTCATATGTACAGTGAGGGAAAAAAGTATTTGATCCCCTGCTGATTTTGTATGTTTGCCCACTGACAAAGAAATGATCAGTCTATAATTTTAATGGTAGGTTTATTTGAACAGTGAGAGACAGAATAACAACAAAAAGATCCAGAAAAACACATGTCAAAAATGTTATATATTGATTTGCATTTTAATGAGGCAAATAAGTATTTGACCCCCTCTCAATCAGAAAGATTTCTGGCTCCCAGGTGTCTTTTATACAGGTAACGAGCTAAGATTAGGAGCACACTCTTAAAGGGAGTGCTCCTAATCTCAGCTTGTTACCTGTATAAAAGACACCTGTCCACAGAAGCAATCAATCAATCAGATTCCAAACTCTCCACCATGGCCAAGACCAAAGAGCTCTCCAAGGATGTCAGGGACAAGATTGTAGACCTACACAAGGCTGGAATGGGCTACAAGACCATCGCCAAGCAGCTTGGTGAGAAGGTGACAACAGTTGGTGCGATTATTCGCAAATGGAAGAAACACAAAATAACTGTCAATCTCCCTCGGCCTGGGGCTCCATGCAAGATCTCAAATCAAATCAAATCAAATTTTATTGGTCACATGCGCCGAATACAACAGGTGCAGACATTACAGTGAAATGCTTACTTACAGCCCTTAACCAACAGTGCATTTATTTTAAACAAAAAAGTAAGAATAAAACAACAACAAAAAAGTGTTGAGAAAAAAAGAGCAGAAGTAAAATAAAGTGACAGTAGGGAGGCTATATATACAGTAAAATAAAGTGACAGTAGGGAGGCTATATATACAGGGGGGTACCGTTGCATAGTCAATGTGCGGGGGCACCGGCTAGTTGAGGTAGTTGAGGTAATATGTACATGTGGGTAGAGTTAAAGTGACTATGCATAAATACTTAACAGAGTAGCAGCAGCGTAAAAAGGATGGGGTGGGGGGGCAGTGCAAATAGTCCGGGTAGCCATGATTAGCTGTTCAGGAGTCTTATGGCTTGGGGGTAGAAGCTGTTGAGAAGTCTTTTGGACCTAGACTTGGCACTCCGGTACCGCTTGCCGTGCGGTAGCAGAGAGAACAGTCTATGACTAGGGTGGCTGGAGTCTTTGACAATTTTGAGGGCCTTCCTCTGACACCGCCTGGTATAGAGGTCCTGGATGGCAGGGAGCTTTGCCCCAGTGATGTACTGGGCCGTACGCACTACCCTCTGTAGTGCCTTGCGGTCAGAGGCCAAGCAGTTGCCATACCAGGCGGTGATGCAACCAGTCAGGATGCTCTCGATGGTGCAGCTGTAGAATTTTTTGAGGATCTGAGGACCCATGCCAAATCTTTTTAGTCTCCTGAGGGGGAATAGGCTTTGTCGTGCCCTCTTCACGACTGTCTTGGTGTGTTTGGACCATGATAGTTCGTTGGTGATGTGGACACCAAGGAACTTGAAGCTCTCAACCTGTTCCACTACAGCCCCGTCGATGAGAATGGGGGCGTGCTCAGTCCTCTTTTTTTTCCTGTAGTCCACGATCAGCTCCTTTGTCTTGGTCACGTTGAGGGAGAGGTTGTTGTCCTGGCACCACACAGCCAGATCTCTGACCTCCTCCCTATAGGCTGTCTCATCGTTGTCGGTGATCAGGCCTACCACTGTTGTGTCGTCGGCAAACTTAATGATGGTGTTGGAGTCGTGCCTGGCCATGCAGTCATGGGTGAACAGAGAGTACAGGAGGGGACTGAGCACGCACCCCTGAGGGGCCCCCGTGTTGAGGATCAGTGTGGCAGATGTGTTGTTACCTACCCTTACCACCTGGGGGCGGCCCGTCAGGAAGTCCAGGATCCAGTTGCAGAGGGAGGTGTTTAGTCCCAGGATCCTTAGCTTAGTGATGAGCTTAGAGGGCACTATGGTGTTGAATGCTGAGCTGTAGTCAATGAATAGCATTCTCACGTAGGTGTTCCTCTTGTCCAGGTGGGAAAGGGCAGTGTGGAGTGCGATAGAGATTGCATCATCTGTGGATCTGTTGGGGCGGTATGCAAATTGGAGTGGGTCTAGGGTTTCTGGGATTATGCTGTTGATGTGAGCCATGACCAGTCTTTCAAAGCACTTCATGGCTACAGACGTCAGTGCTACGGGTCGGTAGTCATTTAGGCAGGTTATCTTAGAGTTCTTGGGCACGGGGACTATGGTGGTCTGCTTGAAACATGTTGGTATTACAGACTCAGTCAGGGACATGTTGAAAATGTCAGTGAAGACACTTGCCAGTTGGTCAGCACATGCTCGGAGTACACGTCCTGGTAATCCGTCTGGCCCTGCGGCCTTGTGAATGTTGACCTGCTTAAAAGTCTTACTCACATCGGCTACGGAGAGCGTGATCACATAGTCGTCCGGAACAGCTGGTGCTCTCATGCATGCTTCAGTGTTGCTTGCCTCGAAGCGAGCATAGAAGTGGTTTAGCTCGTCTGGTAGGCTTGTGTCACTGGGCAGCTCGCGGCTGTGCTTCCCTTTGTAGTCTGTAATAGTTTTCAAGCCCTGCCACATCCGACGAGCGTCAGAGCCAGTGTAGTATGATTCAATCTTAGACCTGTATTGACTCTTTGCCTGTTTGATGGTTCGTCGGAGGTCATAGCGGGATTTCTTATAAGCGTCCGGGTTAGAGTCCCGTTCCTTGAAAGCGGCAGCTCTACCCTTTAGCTCAGTGCGGATGTTTCCTGTAATCCATGGCTTCTGGTTGGGGTATGTACGTACGGTCACTGTGGGGACGACATCATCGATGCACTTATTGATGAAGCCAGTGACTGATGTGGTGTACTCCTCAATGCTGTCTGAAGAATCCCGGAACATGTTCCAGTCTGTGCTAGCAAAACAGTCCTGTAGCTTAGCATCTGCGTCATCTGACCACTTTTTTATTAGCCGAATCACTGGTGCTTCCTGCTTCAGTTTTTGCTTATAAGCAGGAATCAGGAGGATAGAGTTATGGTCAGATTTGCCAAATGGAGGGCGAGGGAGAGCTTTGTATGCGTCTCTGTGTGTGGAGTAAAGGTGGTCTAGAGTTTTTTCCCCTCTGGTTGCACATTTAACATGCTGGTAGAAATGAGGTAGAACGGATTTAAGTTTCCCTGCATTAAAGTCCCCGGCTACTAGGAGCGCTGCATCTGGATGAGCGTTTTCCTGTTGATTAATGGCCTTGTACAACTCATTCAGTGCAATCTTAATGCCAGCATTGGTTTGTGGTGGTAAATAGACAGCTATGAAAAATATAGATGAAAACTCTCTTGGTAAATAGTGTGGTCTACAGCTTATCATAAGATACTCTACCTCAGGCGAGCAAAACCTCGAGACTTCCTTAGTATTTGATTTTGTGCACCAGCTGTTGTTTACAAATATACACAGACCGCCGCCCCTTGTCTTACCAGAGTCAGACGTTCTGTCCTGCCGATGTCACCTCGTGGAGATCTCACCTCGTGGAGTTGCAATGATCATGAGAACGGTGAGGAATCAGCCCAGAACTACACGGGAGGATCTTGTCCAATGATCTCAAGGCAGCTGGGACCATAGTCACCAAGAAAACAATTGGTAACACACTACGCCGTGAAGGACTGAAATCCTGCAGCGCCCGCAAGGTCCCCCTGCTCAAGAAAGCACATATACAGGCCCGTCTGAAGTTTGCCAATGAACATCTGAATGATTCAGAGGAGAACTGGGTGAAAGTGTTGTGGTCAGATGAGACCAAAATCGAGCTCTTTGGCATCAACTCAACTCGCCGTGTTTGGAGGAGGAGGAATGCTGCCTATGACCCCAAGAACACCATCCCCACAGTCAAACATGGAGGTGGAAACATTATGCTTTGGGGGTGTTTTTCTGCTAAGGGGACAGGACAACTTCACCGCATCAAAGGGACGATGGACGGGGCCATGTACCGTCAAATCTTGGATGAGAACCTCCTTCCCTCAGCCAGGGCATTGAAAATGGGTCGTGATGGGTCGTGGATGGGTATTCCAGCATGACAATGACCCAAAACACACGGCCAAGGCAACAAAGGAGTGGCTCAAGAAGAAGCAAATTAAGGTCCTGGAGTGGCCTAGCCAGTCTCCAGACCTTAATCCCATAGAAAATCTGTGGAGGGAGCTGAAGGTTCGAGTTGCCAAACGTCAGGCTCGAAACCTTAATGACTTGGAGAAGATCTGCAAAGAGGAGTGGGACAAAATCCCTCCTGAGATGTGTGCAAACCTGGTGGCCAACTACAAGAAACGTCTGACCTCTGTGATTGCCAACAAGGGTTTTGCCACCAAGTACTAAGTCATGTTTTGCAGAGGGGTCAAATACTTATTTCCCTCATTAAAATGCAAATCAATTCATAACATTTTTGACATGCGTTTTTCTGGATTTTGTTGTTGTTATTCTATCTCTTACTGTTCAAATAAACCTACCATTAAAATTATAGACTGATCATGTCTTTGTCGGTGGGCAAACGTACAAAATCAACAGGGGATCAAATATTTTTTTCCCCTCACTGTATATATGTACATACAAATTACTGGGCTGAAGTACAGTGGAGAACAGAGGGACATGAATTCTGAATTCTGATCTACTAAAAACACTAGTACTGTTACAGGTAGTGTACTGTACTTTTACCAGACAACGATAGATTAATCAATATGGTACCTGGGTCAAAGTTGTCCCCAAATATTCTCTTGGCTGGGATTTTCAAGTTCAAAGATGGAAACTGTTTCCTCAACTGCATAAAAAGAAAAGAGACAAATCAGATTATATCAAAGATAAGAATGGGGACAAAAACGCCTCTCCATCTCTACCCCAATCATGAGAGTTTAATTACCTCATTTTCTAAATGTCAACTACACACAAATCCACAGTAGTCTAAATACAGTGTGTGATATAACATGTGTGAAATGTCATTAACACGTCTTACGCCATCAGCTCCACAGCTTTCACCTCCTCGAGTCTCAAAAAAAGCTACGACCTTCAAAGTTAAAACTTCTGATAAGATAAGGGATTCTGTTTTCATAAAAACCGAGCTTGGCCCAGTTTAGCCAGCTGATATCTGACGAAAAGGTTTAGTAAGAAAGGAAGCCTGCAGTCTTATTACAACATGTATTTAAAACACAGTAACACTTCCACTTACTGTGTTGTAGAGCTTGTCAAATTCTGCGTATCGCCTGAAGACAAACCACTCATGTCTTCCTACATTGACCATCACTTTGTAAACCTGGACAAATGTGGGGGGAAAACACATTTGAGTATAGACCTAGACAAAAGACATGATTCCCTACTTTCTAATGATACTGTAATAATGCAGTCTGCAATACAGCCTGTTGAACAGCTGTTGCCACAACACTAAAAGGCGTCCCCATACTAGGTTGGGTTTGCTCCTAGCAGAACTCGGCTAGGCGAAGTGAACGTCTGTGCCTCGTATACTCCCTTAAAAGACCTTCCGTTTAAAAAACGAGAAAAAAAAGCAGCAATATTACTGTTTGTCCCTCTTGAAACAACGTAGCAACAAAATAGTCAGAATGAATCTAAGATAAATCAAGAAATCTTTGCAGAAGAGGTCTTAGTCACACAATTTTACATCTAACTAAGATGTTTGGTGCAGTTTTCTCAACTGAAAATGTGTATAGTCGACTCTCGTTGAATGACAACAAACTTCATTAAAGAATCCCGTCCATAGTTCCCACTCCTACTATGAGTAGTACTGTTCACCAACGAAGGGGCGTAGACGTCGGCTACCGAACTTCAACTTGCCTCAACACCAACAATTTCACAAATTTGTCCGAAAATATGCGCGAACTGTTTCGACTAGGAAGCATGCGACAGGCTTAAAACTTGCGTCATAAGAAGGAACTCCCCTCAACCACGCCCACAAATTGGGAAAAACAAATTCCGACCTACGGTTCCCAATGCTCCCACGTAGGGAAATGAAGCCTGCGAGAAGAGCCCTGTGGCTTCAGGCTATTCGGCGTGGGAGAGTGGAAAATTGTGGGGACCCAGTGTCCAAGTAGGCTACACATACAGTGGGGAGAACAAGTATTTGATACACTGCCGATTTTGCAGGTTTTCCTACTTACAAAGCATGTAGAGGTCTGTAATTTTTTATCATAGGTACACTTCAACTGTGAGAGACGGAATCTAAAACAAAAATCCAGAAAATCACATTGTATGATTTTTAAATAATTAATTTGCATTTTATTGCATGACATAAGTATTTGATCACCTACCAACCAGTAAGAATTCCGGCTCTCACAGACCTGTTAGTTTTAATTTAAGAAGCCCTCCTGTTCTCCACTCATTACCTGTATTAACTGCACCTGTTTGAACTCATTACCTGTATAAAAGACACCTGTACACACACTCAATCAAACAGACTCCAACCTCTCCACAATGGCCAAGACCAGAGAGCTGTGTAAGGACATCATGGATACAATTGTAGACCTGCACAAGGCTGGGATGGGTTACAGAACAATAGGCAAGCAGCTTGGTGAGAAGGCAACAACTGTTGGCGCAATTATTAGAAAATGGAAGAAGTTCAAGATTACGGTTAATCACCCTCGGTCTGGGGCTCCATGCAAGATCTCACCTCGTGGGGCATCAATGATCATGAGGAAGGTGAGGGATCAGTCCAGAACTACACTGCAGGACCTGGTCAATGACCTGAAGAGAGCTGGGACCACAGTCTCAAAGAAAACCATTAGTAACACACTACGCTGTCATGGATTAAAATCCTGCAGCGCACGCAAGGTCCCCCTGCTCAAGCCAGCGCATGTCCAGGCCCGTCTGAAGTTTGCCAATGACCATCTGGATGATCCAGAGGAGGAATGGGAGAAGGTCATGTGGTCTGATGAGACAAAAATATAGCTTTTTGGTCTAAACTCCACTCGCCGTGTTTGGAGGAAGAAGAAGGATGAGTACAACCCCAAGAACACCATCCCAACCGTGAAGCATGGAGGTGGAAACATCATTCTTTAGGGATGCTTTTCTGCAAAGGGGACAGGACGACTGCACCGTATTGAGGGGAGGATGGATGGGGCCATGTATCGCGAGATCTTGGCCAACAACCTCCTTCCTTCAGTAAGAGCATTGAAGATGGGTCGTGGCTGGGTCTTCCAGCATGACAACGACCCGAAACACACAGCCAGGGCAACTAAGGAGTGTCTCCGTAAGAAGCATCTCAAGGTCCTGGAGTGGCCTAGCCAGTCTCCAGACCTGAACCCAATAGAAAATCTTTGGAGGGAGCTGAAAGTCCGTATTGCCCAGCAACAGCCCCGAAACCTGAAAGATCTGGAGAAAGTCTGTATGGAGGAGTGGGCCAGAATCCCTGCTGCAGTGTGTGCAAACCTGGTCAAGACCTACAGGAAACGTATGATCTCTGTAATTGCAAACAAAGGTTTCTGTACCAAATATTAAGTTCTGCTTTTCTGATGTATCAAATACTTATGTCATGCAATAAAATGCAAATTAATTACCTAAAAATTATACAATGTGATTTTCTGGATTTTTGTTTTAGATTCCGTCTCTCACAGTTGAAGTGTACCTATGATAAAAATTACAAACCTCTACATGCTTTGTAAGTAGGAAAACCTGCAAAATCGGCAGTGTATCAAATACTTGTTCTCCCTACTGTAGCTATGTGTGTGGAAAACATTTAATCACAGGTCAGACATTTAACTTGTTTAGTATAGTCCATTTGTAACTCCACTCACTATTGTAGCTGTATAGTCTGTTTGTGTTGATCTTGGCTAGCTTAGTGTTCCGGTCATTAGCTAGCTAGCACTCACATGGCTGCTAGCGCCTTCATGAAAAGGGACATGAGGGAAGCCCTACAATATTACATTTTTCTAAGTAATGAGAAAGCTCGGGAGCAGGCAATGTTGAAAAGTAATCTTTAGACATTTTGTACTTTTCTTAAATTAAGTTTTGTAATTGACTAAAACAAGGAGACAAGAAAATTGAGTTTGAAAAAGTTAAAGTTTTTGCTGTGAGACAATGTGTGTACTATACCCATTACTCACAGTGTAGCGCTTCTTCTTGTCCCTCTGCTCGTTGTAGCAGGGAATGCTGACATTGGGGCAGCTGGACTGCTCCTCCATCCTGAGCTGGAGCGGTCAGAGTTCAGAGGTTTAAGGGTTAACAGGTCACAGCTTAGGTCAGAGGTCAAGCCCCTCAGCACTCCTCCACAGCGTCCGGTCCTTGACAGAGCTCACGTGGACGACTGGACCATCCCCCTCCTGGTTCACTGCTGTGGACAAGAGATGAGAGCGAGTTGATTATAGATAGAAATGTACTCTATCGAAAGGATACTGCTCTCCATTCCATATAAGAGAATGAGCATACCTGCTCTATCATGTTACATTTCTACCTTACAACCCTCTTAACATTTCAACAACCTGAATAAACACCAAGCTTAGCCCCCACACATTGATCCTGTGTGGAGCTGATTGCAGAGCACTGTCAAATGGATCCTCAGCAGTTGTGGAGGGAGTTGTTGGTTCTAGCTGCTAGCGTGACAGAGGAGAAACCACACCGGGGTCAGTGAGCAGCAACATCAACAGCAGGCTCATCTCATCCTGGGCGGACAGACATTAGGCTACCCTGCTGGGCCTCCCCCTGCTACACCCACCTTTAGTCTCTCCATGTCTCTCACTTTCCACTTGGCCTATACGGCCACTCTGACCTGTTCAATTCTTTCCCTCATACCTCACTATTCACTATTGTGGTCCTCTGTAGTTCAATTGGTAGAGCATGGCGCTTGTAACGCCAGGGTAGTGGGTTCGATCCCCGGGACCACCCATACGTAAAAATGTATGCACACATGACTAAGTCGCTTTGGATAAAAGCGTCTGTTAAATGGCATATTATTATTATTATCCACCACCTCACTCCATCTCATCTCACCTCCCTATTTTCACTACTATCCACCTCTCCTTCTCTCCTCCTTTTCCTCCTCACATCGCCTACAATCCCTTCCTCCCCCATCCTCTCATCACCCCTTCTCTCCATCTCTCCCAATAGACAGACCCAGAGCTGCATGACCTCCCTCTCCTCTTCTTCTCACATACAGCTCACACACTCCCTCACGCGCCACACACATGCTGGGTCTGTGACATTCTCGCTGGCTCCTGTCAGAGTGTGGAGGGCTGGAGGTATTTATAGATAACCTTCCGCAGGGTCTTTGAAGTTTGAGGCACACAGGCTAGTAGGAGACCTTTAGGAAGCTGCCTAGTGGGACCACCAAGACAGGAAGAGGGGCCATTGTAGAGACCACTCACTACAGAGGTAGTAGTAGCCTATATGGAAATCACCTTGAAGACCTTATTGAGAAAGCAGAATTTAATCAGTCTCAATCATAGCCTAATGAAGCCTTGAAACGATATGGAGAAATCACAAATGCAACCTCAAATCAAATGTATTTTCTACATGTTCAAATTGGTTAACGTTTATATGCTGATTACGTCATGTCTGTTTTCTTGTTAGCAACAAAGCTCTTTGTTTGGTGGCGTGACGCTGTGACTCGACCTTTGTTTCAGAGTGAGGTCAGCTAGCATGTTAAGTAGTTTCTTTCAGACCCTGGCATTCTGTGCTCGGTGTAGGCTAGAACATGCTGGTAGAGTTATTTTAACTGTGCTGTACTGAATGTCCCGGGTCGAGAGATCTAATTCAACTCACGTAGTAGTAAAGACATCGAGGGAGAAAGCCTCTTAGAATGCACAAATGCAGGGATCTTCAGTTCCAAACTCAGTTCAAATTCAGATCAATGCAAGCCTGGCAAAATGACTGCGGGTCACGAGGCAGAATCTGCTTTTGAACATTCCAGAAATACTTTTGTTCAAAAGATAAATAAACTACGAGCAGTCTAATCTATAGCATATTCCTTCATTTGGAATGCAGAATATAAATTCCTGATGAATCCGCAACCTCAAACCCATATCACAAGATTACAGTGATATACATGAACAATCACATAAGGGGAAAGTAGACTTTAGCCCAAATTTGGGTTCAGGGGGTTTAGGTCACTAAATAAATACATCAAACAGAAAATGAATCCTCACATTCGACAACAAAAACATTCACTGCCGATCACCAGATGTTGTACGCTTAGTTACAACACTGAGCTTGAATTAACTTGTGCTGACAAGCTCAAATATGTTACTATCAGAAATAGCCATTCCTCTTCCTGGTTTGTTCAAACACACACATCCTTGCCTTCTGGACATCCTCTGGATGTTGAACGATCTGAACAGCATCATTTGTAGGAGAGTCTCAGCAGCACGCTGTGTCTTGTCAGCAGTTAGACCTCAAGGTCAGGAAATTCTTCCTAAACAGAAGTGAAAGAGCAACCAGGCGTGACATGAACCCAGTCAGTAAACTGCTGTAGGCATTGGGGAACATAGCCTACCTAAACAGGGGTGTCCTCTTCTCTGCTGGTATGAAAGGATAGCCATGGAAATAGGCACTTGGCTTTACTGAGCTTTATCCATAGTATTTTTTACAGACAGGCCTATGTGTTGCTTAATTGGTGAGAGATCTAGGCTATTTGTTATGCAACAGTATGGATTATTTCTAAAGGGCTGTCTACTGTTAGCCTGTGGGCTATAAATTAGCACAGAGACACTACATTTAAATTTTAGTCATTTAGCAGACGCTCTTATCCAGAGCGACTTACAGTTAGTGAGTGCATACATTTTTCATACTGGCCCCCCGTGGGAATCGAACCCACAACCCTGGCGTTGCAAGCGCCATGCTCTACCAACTGAGCTACAGGAGGCCTACAATAGACAAACATCCTCCCTGGAAGGAATTGATCATGACAAAGGTTTCTCTCTAAAAAAGGGAAGTGTGAGACTAGCCTAGCATGTGCCTAACTAGTCTGAATAATCAGGCTGTAATACACAATTCATTGGTATATACAGCCTGAAACGAATGCCTGCAAAATCGTGTAAATGTTCCCTACAAGCCAGAATGTTGAATAAAATTACATTTAAACTGGTATTGTATTTCCTGTTTGCCATCTAGGATCCCTGGTCTATCTGGAAAAAAAATCAACCAACCATAACAGTAAGCTTCAGTAAGCTACAACATTACATTGAATGGGAGGGTGGCTCACGCAGGAGGTAAAGTTAACCGAATATCCAATATAAAACTAACTTTACCTGGGGCAACCAAAACCCTCTCTAAAAAGTTGGGTAAACAAATACTTTCCTATGGATATTTAGTCTCAAATTTCAAGCAGCTGAAGGACAAACCACACAGACAACCTGTCGATTAAGTTTAAATGTCATTTTATTCAACATTCTGGCTTGTAGGGAACATTTACACAATTTTGCAGGCATTAGTTTCTGGCTGTATATACCAATGAATTGTGTATTACAGCCTTATTAATCAGACTAATGCCTAACCAGCAGTCCAGACGCCTCAGTCCTCCACCGTTAACAAACACTGGCTGGCTGGTCACAGCCGGCGGATGAACCAAATACCATAATACACACAGACACACTCACATTATGTCTCCTACAGCTCTACTTCTCAGGATTGGGAATTATGGCTGTAAACAGCACCACTGAAAACTAACAGAACAGAACTTGATGAGTAAAACTATTTGAACGCTGGAGAATTTAAATATGCAAATAGGCCGAAAAGTTGAATTAAGAATGTCTCTGAAAATCTATAACCGACATTGGTGGATTGAGACTGGTGGATCTACCACACACCAGTTATTTTAGGGTGTGTTTCCTGCATGAGCCACCCCCATTCAATGTAATGTTGTAGCTTACTGAAGCTTACTGTTATGGTTGGTTGGTTTTCTTGTTTCACATAGACCAGGGAGATACAACACCACCAGGGAAAACTGTTTTTTTTTGTTACAGTTGAGAAAAGCAACTTGTTTTTATAACTTTGAGGGGAAATAAGCCATTATAGCCCAATGGTAAAACTGGTAAGACAAAAGCTGTTAGTATAACTATGGCTGCATTGAGAGAATTAGACAGTCCAGTTGCTAAACCACAGACATAAGACACAGCCCAGTAAATGCATGAATTGCACATTCCTGCTATAGCCGACCTAGCTGTTACATTTTAGCCTACAGTTAATGTACTACTGTATCTAGACATACAGTCCCATCATAACAAGACTGAAGTCTCACTCTCAACAGGGAACACTGACTTAAAATTACACAAGTGGGAAAGTTCACCCAGATGTCTTCACATTGACTAATTTGCTGTGGAAAGTAAGTTAACTCAAACATGAGGATGTTCCATGAACAGACAGACAGATAGGAAAGAACAGGGGTGTATTAGTCCAAACAGTTGCAGAGTTTTGGTAGGTCCCTCCCCGTTTCGTTCACGAAACTGTTTGCAACAGAAACAGCGTAATTTATGCACCAGGATAATAACAAAAATGAGTTTGTTAGTAGAAAAACTTTAGCTAAAGACAGACAGAGCTGGGCTCGTTTTCCCAAAAGCATCTCAAGAACTTAGCATAACGATGCTTTTTGGAAACCGGGTCCTGGAAGTTGCCGTTACTTTCAGTTACCGAACAGACAGTTCTAACTGAAGAAAAAGTTACGTAATGACACCATTTAACAGTTTTAGGGCTGTAGATGGCACAAAGATATTGAAGGCAATGATAAGCGGTGAGTTGAAAATACATCCTGTACGACAAAAGTACAGAAAAATATACGCGTAAACATACCTCCGACTAACTCCAATGACGTGTCGCGCTGAAGGCAAAGGAATGTGTCAGTAAAAAACGAGGACAAGATCCGGTGAGTTTGACTCAACTATTTAGGGGGAAACGTACTCAAAGGTAAAGCCTGTACTTTCTACCATCCACTCGGAGCTTCAGTGAAGTGGTAGCTCGAAACAGGAAACATCAAGACGTTCGTGCTGCAAGTTCAAATGAAATTAGTCACAGGACGGGACCACACTTCAAGAGGGGTGGAAACATTAGCAAACAATACCCCCCCTAGCGGTGGAACGTGAGCAAGGCCACAACCTAAACCACGTTGTTCCATGTGAAATTAGTAGTGTCCCTGTGTGTCGTTGACACAAGATCAACAGCCCACTGCCTGAATGTAGAGCGTCATCTTTAATGGCTATTAAAGGTCTTTCTGCCTGTTTGGTAATTTCTTGTAACTTTTGTTCTATTCTACTGTATTTCTATTAAATTGTATTATATTCTAAATATATTATATTCTGGTCTAGTCTGTTATGTTATATTCTGTAATATATTATATTATGTTATGGTCTAGTCTGTTATGTTATATTCTGTAATTCTATTATTTGATAGTTAGAGCAAATGGATGTCCAAGTCCTATCTAGCAGGTGTCCCTTCCATACTTGAAACTGTCTCTACATGCTTGGCAGTACTTATATCATCATAACTGTGAAGGTTGACCTCTCCCTAACAGGAGGCTTGGTGACAGGAAGAGAGCAGTCCAGCAAACTGCAGCGGTACCTTGAGGTCAACATTAAAGTGCTCCAGGAAAGTGGACGTCTGCCAAGGAACTATACAGGGCCCTGCCCCACTCTTCAGGAAATGTTGACTAATCTGTCAGATATTTCCTCTACCGCTTTATGAATGAATGTTCATGATGAAACATACCACACTTCTTTCCATGTAACTACAGTCATACTGGCTGGCGGACTCAGGTGTTCCCATGGCCATAATAGTGGCCTTTCTATTTAAGCCTATGGGTGGAAATCTATTGAGATAAAGCTCAACCAAAGTAGGCATTTGTATTGTAATAAATTAGTTAGTTATACACAGGGCTTAAGAAATTGGTATATACACTTTTAAACTAGATCCAACATATAGTGAATTCGGGAAAGTATTCAGACCCCTTCACCTTTTCCACATTTTGTTACGTTACAGCCTTATTCTAAAATGGGTTAAACTGCCCCCCCCCCCCCCTCATCAATCTACACACAATACCCCATAACAAACTGAAATATAACATTCACATAAGTATTCAGACCCTTTACTCAGTACTTTCTTGAAGCACCTTTGGCAGCGATTACAGCCTATAATCTTCTTGGGTATGACGCTACAAGCTTGGCACATCTGTATTTGGAGAGTTTCTCCCATTCTTCTCTGCAGATCCTCTAAAGCTCTGTCAGGTTGGATGGGGACTACACAGCTATTTTCAGGTCTCTCCAGAGATGTTCGATCGGGTTCAAGTCCGGGCTCTGGCTGGGCCACTCAAGGACATTCAGAGACTTGTCCCGAAGCCACTCCTGCATTGTCTTGGCTGTGCGCTTAGGGTCGTTGTCCTGTTGGAAGGTGAACCGTCGCCCCAGTCTGAGGTCTTGAGCGCTCTGGAGCAGGTTTTCATCAAGGATCTCTCTGTACTTTGCTCCATTCATCTTTCCCTCAATACTGACTAGTCTCCCAGTCCCTGCCGCTGAAAACATCCCCACAGCATGATGCTGCCACCACCACGCTCCACCGTAGGGATGGCATTGGCCAGGTGATGAGCGGTGCCTGGTTTCCTCCAGACATGACGCTTGGCAATCAGGCCAAAGAGTTCAATCTTGGTTTCATCAGACCAGAGAATCTTGTTTCTCATGGTCTGAGAGTCCTTTAGGTGCCTTTTGGCAAACTCCAAGCGGGCTGTCATGTGCCTTTTACTGAGGAGTGGCTTCCGTCTGGCCACTCTACCATAAAGACCTGATTGGTGGAGTGCTGCAGAGATGGTTGTCCTTCTGGAAGGTTGTCCTTCTGGAAGGATCTCTGATCTCGACAGAGGAATTCTGGAGCTCTGTCAGAGTGACCATTGGGTTCTTGGTCACCTCCTTGTCCAAGGCCCTTCTCCCCCGATTGCTCAGTTTGGCCGGGCGGCCAGCTCTAGGAAGAATCTTGGTGGTTCCAATCTTCTTCCATTTAAGAATGATGGAGGCCACTGTGTTCTTGGGGACCTTCAATGCTGCAGAAATGTTTTGGTACCCTTCCCCAGATCTGTGCCTCGACACAATCCTGTCTCAGAGCTCTACGGACAATTCCTTCAACCTCATGGCTTGGTTTTTTGCTCTGACATGCACTGTCAACTGTGGGACCTTATATTGACAGCTGTGTGCCTTTCCAAATCATGTCTAATCAATTTAATTTACCACAGGTGGACTCCAATCAAGTTGTAGAAACAGCTCAACGATGATCAATAGAAACAGGATGCACCTGAGCTCAATTTCGAGTATCATAGCAAAGGGTCTGAATACTAATGTAAATAAGGTATTTCTGTTTTTTATTTTTTTTAAATGTGCAAAAGTAAAAAAAAAAAAACGTTTTCGCTTTGCCATTATGGAGTATTGAGATTGATGAAGGAAAAAAATTATTGAATCAATTTTAGTATAAGACTGTAACGGAACAAAATGTGGAAAAAGTGAAGGGGTCTGAATACTTTCCGAATGCACTGTACGTGTAGGTTTACAGTATTCAGATTACGTAATGTCATAAAGTATTTGTACACAAGGGGGCAGCAGAACGCCGTTTGAAATAGAGCTGTCATTCCACGGCTGATGTCATACGGTGTATGTACACTGTGCCAGGATCTGTTAATACTACTACAGAAGGCATACTGTTTTGTTCTGCATTAAACATAACTTGAATGTTGTTATTGTTCAATTGTTTTGTTATAAAAACTTCCATAATCGGCTCGGTTTGACAACAGCATTGTGTGATGATTGTAGAATCAACGGACAAAAAATATAAAATAATATATATTTTTTAAATTATGTGGATTTTGTCACCATCCTCCGGATGATTGTAATGACACAATGAATCCTATGTGGTGACAATACTGTTGTATTAATATCACCATGTTCATTTGCGCTCAAAGCAACAGGCACTTTTTGGAGCGCTCCCCCGATTCTGACCAATCAGGTGCGAAGCCGCCTGCGCAGATTTAACGACTCTTCTAGAAGGAGGCTGGGCGCGAGATTCGGCGGGATGGACAAAAATCAGAATGAGAAAATAACAAAATAGAAGTGCAGTAAACAGTGGGAGGGAGAACAGTGTGTAGGCTACAAGGCGGGTTACAGCTAGATAAATATGTTCACATCCTATTCGATTGGATTCTGACATTGCATGCATCGTGGTGACATGCAAAAGATAAGCAGACTCGTTTTTATTTACGATTGCACACATTTCCTACAGCGAGAACGAGTTTGACATGGAAGTGAACCGCTAAGCGCTAGCCAGCAAACGTGTAGTACTTTATTTTACTGTCCGACAATAAACTGGAAGATTACAGACATCGAGTGGTATGGATAACTGTCCATAGAGATCACCTAATTCGCTTTCTATATGGATTTTAGGCCAACTACAAATAGAGGATTCATTCTTTGAAAAGCGTTGATCAGCTGTCAATATGGCCGACATAAAATCGCTCAGGTGGGTGATACATTGTTACTAAAGTTGCCATTCATTAGGCTACTTACTAGCTACATTTTTATTGTTTCAGTTATGATACAAAAATGATTGTTGCAACAGAATAGTTACATTAAGGAAACTCACTCTGGACCCCTGCTCTTGCATGGCATTATCTTAAGCCAGATGTGACGTTGATTTTGACACATCACGAACACCTGCTCACGGTCACATTGTAGCGTGTTATTTAGGATATTTAAATACAGTAGGCTACAGTAAATTACAGCCTAGTTATGCCTATAAAGGTTAATTCAAATAATTGTCATTTCATTAATACGTTATTTGGCTGGATATATGTGAAAAATGCATGATTATATAACAGTCAAGGATACATGTGGCACAAAAAATGTCTCCCTGATTATTTCCTGTCAAGGCCGCTCACCGACCTATGAATAACCAAAATGTCAAGAGCTTGATACCCAGTACAGTTGCTTATTTTGTAGTAAGTTAGGCTATTTCCTAAATTGCTAATGATACCTTTGATTTAAAAAAAATAAAATGTGAGTTGTTGTGTGGGTTATGTAAGTGATTTGGTCGGTATTGTAGCCTATTTTGCTGGTCAATTCAACACCATTCATTGACATCTAGCCCCGAAAAGAAAACATATCTTTGTAGCATCAGTATGACTATTATTGAACAGGTACAACTCTTGCTATTTTCATCCCAGGGTACAATTTTTTGTTGTTGTTGATAAGATTGGGTCATGGCCCAGCCCTCTCTTATTTTGGAATGGACATTATTGTTTTAGGACAAAGGGAATTCATATAGGTGTGTGTATTTAGAAAAACAAAACGTTTTTGATGCTGTAGTCTAAATCCAACATACAAATGTATTAGTCAACATAGTGTGATTATTTTTGTACACCATTCTACCTCCTTGTGTGGGTACATGGTGGGGAAATCCCCTATAACAAAAAGTCCCAGAGAGTCCCAAAATATGGTAAACAGAGCAGGCTACCACTGTAGACTAGGCATCTATTGTTTTCACAAATCAGAATTTTCTATGAATTACCTATGTTAATGCTAATGCATTGGTTATTAAATAGACAGAGCGCTAATGTATTCATTGATGGAAATATTTTCTCTCTGGGGTAAGGTCAGAGAGAGTTTGTGCCTGTGATTGGCTGAATTAACTATTGATTTATAGGCTGATTGGAGCCTGCTCACTGCCCTTAAACACACAAACATGACAATTACGTAATTTCTGTCTGAATGAACAGCTCAGTGGCTCGTGTGTGTCCCTCTACCCCCTACCCCCCTAGACCCTACCCCTTCGGTGTGCCCCATCTGGGGGTGAAAGGGGAGGGCCAGGGTGGGGGAGGATGGTCCTCTCTGCCTCTCTCTGCTTTACATTTCACATGCAAGTTCAAGTTTGAATTGAAGTAAGGTGTGGAAACACATCAACAAAGACAGTATTGCAGTTTTATATTTTATTCACATGCTAAATGAGGCATTGAAAAAGCATATGAAGAGGATGACATGTTAGGTTCAGTTTGATTTAGAAAATATATATTTTTGTGCCTTCGCCAACATTATACATATTAATTACAGAGGTATTAGACTGCGATTAAGATGATCTGACCCCTACAAACGAAGAACGTGTGTGAGGGAAAGTGAGCCTCAAACAGTGCAGGCTCGCTCAGGCACCTTGGCCAAGTTCTATATAAGAAATCATATCAATCCCGAGTCGATTTTGAAAATCCAGTTTAATTCAGCCTGGACCGTTAGGGCTGACCTATTAGTTTAGCCACACCCAGACCTGCCTCCACGTAGCCAACGACACACACTCACACACACACACGCTCACACACACACCTATATACGACAAAGAGCCTGTTGATGTGGGAGCACACACCCGGCCACTTCCACCTCGCTCTTTCCTGTAGTGAGGGAATTATGCTGAAATGTTATTGGCATGTCCCAGTCACCACTGAAGAAGCCCTTTCATCACAGGCCAGTACTGAAAACCTGTGGGAGGCCTTGTTCTACCCGCCACAGTGTGTGTGTGTGTGTTAGAATATTTGTGTGTACATGTGCTGTGCTGGCCCGTGCCATATTTAGGAAGTTCATACTTTGACCTTTTTTAGGGAAGAAAAGGAGTGCTGTAAATCCACCCGACAGTTAATCCCAACCAGGACGATTGCATTGTGCTGAATATTGCATAGAAATGCAATAAACAGATATGATATTACTTATTTTTCAACGTTAGAGAGGCATGTTAATGCTACAAAGGCTACTGAAGGACTCCAGATTGTATGGGGCTGTGGCTGACCTTGGGTAGCTTAACCTTACTGTACAATTAGAGTACATATAGGCCCATAGTATGTTTCTGTGGTATTGCCCAACCTCAGACTCTTATTTGACAGTATCTGGAATGCAATAAGGGCAACAGCTCAGTATACCTGTTGGCAGCTGTGGTGTAGCTCTCAGCAGTTAGAACAGTGTCAGTGTGAACTTATAGGTTAGGTTTGCTCCGTGGTTACTCTGGGCAACCGGTGTCCTCAGCCTCCTTCCTGTTTGTTTATTAGACGTTCTACCCCTGGCACAACGTGACGCCATGAAGGAAGTGTTGCCCAGCAACAAGACATTTCTATGGACAGAGATAAGTGTGCACAACTACTCTCTCTGGTGGCAGAGTTTTTCACATTGGAGAAGGACAATCTGTGTCCAGTATTACAAAAGAGTTTGACGTTGGAGAAGGACAATCTGTGTCCAGTATTACAAAATAGTTTGACATTGGAGAAGGACAATCTGTGTCTAGTATTACAGCCTTTTGGTCTCTGAGAAGCAGCAAGTATCTAATAGATTGGAGATAAACGTTTTTAAGTTGGCACTATATTCCCAACAACAACAGTCAAGGCAAAAAGTGGACAGTTCTGTGAAGGTGGATTTGCCCCAAAAAGGGCAACAGTTGTTTCACTATAACCAATAAGTCTAGCTCTTACCCTTTTACCACCTAGGCATAGAGACTGCCACAGCCAGGCATCATTATGTCTGATCTAGTGTGGAACAGGGGAGGCTAGGCTACTCTAATTATGGTCAGGAATGTCCTGTTTAATATGAATCTCTGCGCTGTTTCCGGCTGCACGCCACGCACTGAGACTGAGACTACTGCCAATCCTGCTTCACCATGAATTACTCTGTGCCTGCTCAATCCATTGACCTCTGATTCAGTTTTAAATTGGGCGGTTATTTGTAATGGGCTATCAGTGGTTTGGCGCTGTATGTGACTCAACACTGTGTCTCCCGAGTGGCGCAGTGGTCTAAGGCACTGCATCGCAGTGCTAGCTGTGCCACTAGAGATCCTGGTTCGAATCCAGGCTCTGTCGTAGCCGGCCGTGACCGGGAGACCCATGGGGCGGCGCACAATTGGCCCAGCGTCGTCCAGGGTAGGGGAGGGAATGGCTTGCAGGGTTGTGGGTTTGTTTCCCACGGGGGGGCAGTATGAAAAAAAAAAAAAAACATAAAAAAAATGTATGTATGCACTCACTACCTGTAAGTCGCTCTGGATAAGAGCGTCTGCTAAATGACTAAAATGTAAATGTAAGTTGTGGCATGAATAATGTACTGTTCCTGTTTGTCTTTTTCTGTTTTAGTGATGTCACTAGTTCTGAGTCAGTTATGTTGATTAATTATTGATTATAATGAAATGTGAAACTAGTAATGTTTGATTATAATGAAGTGATATGAGTAAGCTTAGTTTTATGTAATCACTTTTCTGAACAGTTATCTGCCCTCTCTCCCCTCCCTCTACCCCCTCTCTCTTCCCTCTTCCCTCTCCCCTCCCTCTCTCTTCCCTCTCCCCTCCCTCTCTCTTGTTCCTCTACCTCCCTCTCTCTTGTTCATCTACCTCTCTCGCTCTCTCTTTCCTCTCCCTCTCTCTATTTTCTCTCTCGCTCTCTCTTTCCTCTCCCTCTCTCTATTTTCTCTCTCTCGCTCTCTTTCCTCTCTCTCTCTCTGTCTCTCTCTCTGTCTCTCTCTCTGTCTCTCTCTCTGTCTCTCTCTCTGTCTCTGTCTCTGTCTCTCTCGTTTTTAGTGAGTCTGAGGATGAAGATCTACACTCCACAGATCCTGAGGGTAAGGACAAGAGCAAAGACAAGAAGATACTGTGCAAAGTCAAATGGTCTCGCGATGAGGTGGGTGAAAGTAGATATTTTGTTGTTGTTGCCCGTGTTGTGTAAATGTGTGCTGTGTTGTTCAACACTGTTGGTTTATCATTTAATTGACTGGTGCAATCTGCTGCTATTGTATTGCATGATATGTAGGAAGCCCTATAGTTCCCTCTACTAAGGGTAAGTGTGTAGGGCGTTTACTTTTCTGAATCACTGGAGATACAGGGAGTGTCTCAGTAAGGTTGGCTCCTCACTGTCTCTCTCTCTGTCTCTCTCTACTCTCTCTACTCTCGCTCTCTCTGTCTCTCTCTCTACTCTCTCTCTCTATGCCCTCTCATCTCTGTCTCTCTCTCTCTCTCTCTCTCTCTACACTCTCTCTCTATGCCTTCTCCTCTCTGTCTCTCTCTCTCTCTCTCTACTCTCTCTCTATGCCCTCTCCTCTCTCTCTCTCTCTACTCTCTCTCTATGCCCTCTCCTCTCGCTCTCTCTACTCTCTCTCTCTATGCCCTCTCCTCTCTGTCTCTCTCTCTGTCTCTCTCTCTCTCTGTCTCTCTCTCTATGCCCTCTCCTCTCTGTCTCTCTCTCTGTCTCTCTCTCTACTCTCTCTCTCTGCCCTCTCCTCTCTGTCTCTCTCTCTCTACTCTCTCTCTATGCCTTCTCTCTGTCTGTCTCTCTACTCTCTCTCTATGCCTTCTCTCTGTCTCTCTCTCTACTCTCTCTCTCTATGCCCTCTGTCTCTGTCTCTGTCTCTGTCTCTGTCTCTCTCTGTCTCTCTCTCTCTGTCTCTCTCTCTCTTCTCTATGCAGGACGAGAGGCTGAAGAAGTTAGTGGAGCAGCATGGAACAGACTCCTGGAAATTAGTAGCTAATAATTTCCCAGTAAGTGGTACAAATTTCCCAGTAAAGTACAGAGCCTTCTGTAATACGCACACTAACACAGTAACGCACATGAGAACTACACTGAGTGGACAGAACATTAAGAACATCTGCTCTTTCCATGACATAGACTATCCAGGTGAAAGCTATGATCCCTTATTGATGTCACTTGTTAAATCCACTTCAATCAATATAGATGAAGGGGAGGAGACAGGTTAAAGAAGGATTTTTAAGCCTGGATACAATTGAGACATGGATTGTGTATGTGTGACATTCAGAAGGTGAATGGGCAAGACAAAATATTTAAGTGCCTTTGAACGGGGTACTGTAGTAGGTGCCAGGCGCACATGTTTATGTCAAGAACTGCAATGCTGCTGGATTTTTCACGCTCAATAATTTTCCGTGTGTATCAAGAATGGTCCACCACCCAAAGGACATCTAGCCGACTTGACACAACTGTGGGAAGCATTGGAGTCGACATGGACCAGCATCCCTGTGGAACGCTTTCGACATCTTGTAGAGTCCATGCCCTGACAAATTGAGGCTGTTCTGAGGGCAAAAGGCGGGGGTGCAACTCAATATTAGGAAGGCGTTCTTAATGTTTTGTCCACTCAGTACATTATCTGGATAAGAAAGGTGATAAGATAAGTCCCAGGTGTTGTGTGAGGAGGGGTTATTAGCCAGGGTGAGTGAATAGCTATAATAACTCATGGGGGGACAGCTGCAGCTGCAGGTGGGTTTGTGTGTTACTGAGGTGTTGTGCTCTGCTTTGTCTGTCTGTCTGTCACAGGGGAGGACAGATGGCCAGTGTCAGCACCGCTGGCAGAAGGTGCTCAACCCAGAGCTGGTGAAAGGACCCTGGACAAAAGAGGAGGATCAAAAGGCAAGTAGAGATGGGAGTTACCCCAACCTGGTATGGAGGGAGGGAGGGAGGGAGAGGGGAGTAGAGGGAAAGAAATGGGAAGGGAGGAGGGGAAGAGGTAGAAAAGGAAGGTAGAGGGCTTTATTGGAGCAGGTCATTGATAA
The DNA here is from genome assembly GCF_964263955.1 of Coregonus lavaretus. NCBI lineage: Eukaryota > Metazoa > Chordata > Actinopteri > Salmoniformes > Salmonidae > Coregonus > Coregonus lavaretus. The sequence continues at coordinate 10,218,569 of NC_140021.1, forward strand.
TACAAACAAGCTGCAGTATAAACATCAAAGACCTTTCTCTTTTGTAATCTGAAACATTGAAAGGAACATGCAGTACACATGCTCCTATCCTGCGCTGTATCCCTGTTGGCAGCCCCTGCAGTAGTTTTCATTGGCTGTGCAAACATCCCACTACCTCATGCTTTAAAACAACTAAAACGACCTCTACCTGGTCCTCAGCCCAGTCCCTCCTCAGCCAGGCTGTAGGCTCAAATCTCTCATAGTTGGAAGGTGAACAATGCATTCCTTAAATAGAACTACATGACGCTTGGCTGCTGGAATGTCAAGAATGGGGTCTTGCTCCTCCAACATCTAGTCCTCACATGCCAGTGATAGGATTGTTCTGGCTTGCCCTTAGTGACATGCTAGAAGTAAGATATTCAGGAACATAATAGCACTGGCTAGTGTGGGACTGCTGAGAGATGACATCACACATGTTTGGCTCCACGATAGAAGTGTTATGGCAACGAGTTCTACTTATTCCGCTTCATTCTGGACATTCTCTGATGTTGCCAATGATGATGTGGCAGCTCTGTTTGTGCAGTAAGGGGCTGTAGTGGAGTTTCATAAATGGCCTATATCCCTCCAATAATAGATTAAATATTATACAGTATGGATATTTTTAGAGGTCCAGAGGAATGCCTGTCTGGATTGCATTGTTAGAAGTCACTTACAATTCCCTGTCTTCTTTGTTTGTATGTGTGTGTGTGTGTATAGGTGATCGACCTGGTGCACAAGTATGGCCCCAAGCGCTGGTCGGTGATCGCTAAGTACCTGCAGGGACGCATCGGAAAGCAATGCCGTGAGCGCTGGCACAACCACCTGAACCCTGAGGTAAAGAAGTCCTCCTGGACCCAGGAAGAGGACTGCATCATCTACCAGGCCCATAAACGCCTGGGCAACCGCTGGGCTGAGATCTCCAAGCTGCTGCCTGGAAGGTAATGGAGTGATATACTGTACAGTTCTATGCCTGAGGTAGTGGGTGGTTGCAACTCAATAGAGTTAAATGGATTCCCTTCTTCTCCTTGTCTGATCTCCTTCAATACGGTGATGGCTCCAACTGGTGGTGCCATATTGCTTACAGCTACATTATTGGCAAATGGGTTGGGCCTAGGGCATAAGGTTTGTTTGGACCAGTCTAAAATCTCATCACGCTTCTAGGACGGACAACTCCATTAAGAACCACTGGAACTCGACCATGAGGAGGAAGGTAGAGCACGAGGGGTACCTCCAGGAGGGCTGCAGGGGATTTGGCTCCGACAATGGGGGGTTGAAGAGCCGTCACCACAGACCCTGTCCCCCCCAACCAGACACCCCCCACCACGGGCACAGCCCTCTAGGCATGGAAGGACCAACACCGGTGAGACACGGGCCTCTCAGTTCAGAGCCTCTGCATAGGTTTGTCTTGATCATCCGGTTTGTTTGAGTTTTGAAGGCTTGTTGTTGATGGGTCTGTTCCTGTGCTTTGTAGCTTAGGGGTTACCCTTATAGCCCTCACTGTGGACAACTGATGGACAGCCTCCAAGACTCCTCCAGCTACTTATCGGTGAGTGACCTGTCCCTTACAACTGACACAGAGTTAGGTGTGTTGTTTCCTGAAAATGTGCAACATTTGGACTGAAGAAAGGACATCTGATCCTAAATCAGTAGGCAAGTCATCCAATCCTGTCCACTTTCCCCATCATATACTTTCCCACTGTACTACCTTCAGTCTGTACTTTTTATTAATCAGTCTCTCAATCAAACAACTGAACGATCTCCCTGAATTCTTGCTTCTTCTGTGTCTTTTAACAAATGTGTGGATTGGTGTTAATCGGAATAAGCCTTTGAGTCTGACTTGCAAGTAAATTTGTGGTCTCCTTCCTTCCCTGCGTTCCTTTTCCTCACTCCCTCCGTCCTGTCCTCTTCTCCTTCCCGTGTGTGTTTATTCCAGCCGTCCTGCCATGACGACCCAGACAAAGAGCAGAGAATTAAGGAGCTTGAACTGCTGCTTATGTCAGCAGAGACCGAGGTCCGGAGACAGGCCCAGTGCCGAGGCCCATGTGTAAGGACACACTCTCAGTGTGTGAGCTCGTAGTTGTACTGTAGTGTTGCCGTAGTAGCTTACCCCTCTCCCCACACTCCCGTTAGTTGTGCTTCGTAGTTCTACCCCTTCCATCCCCATTTTCAGTGCTTCCTGCCATCCCGCCATGCGGCTGCCACCATAAACCTCCTCTACTCTCCCTCCCTCCCGCCCTCCTTCCCTCCATCCAGCCTCCTATCCGCTCCTCACAGCAGTAGTGAACGGGGGTGTCACTTCAGCCAGCAGTTTGGTTTGGAACCAAACATGCCTTATTTTAAAAATAAAAAAATCCAACCCGTCCTTTTTTCACTCCTACTTTTTTACCACACAAATGTGCTTCTAAAGCAGAATTCCCTCCTCTGAGACTAGCCTTGACTTTTACTTTCTTCATTTATCTGATTTTCACCTGCATTGAAGACCAAACTATTATGATGATGTCAGTGGTTCAGATGTTATCTGATAAATCTCTTAGTGCAGTGCAACCCATGCTTACCACTGACTATTGTCACCCCACTTGTACAGTATGTGTCCTGCCCTGTACTCTCCCTCCTTTCTCTCTCACACCATCCCAACATCTGGCTTTCACCAGGGGCCTAAAGAGTTCCAATGAAGTTTAAAGTTTAAAACTGAGGGGTTAAATTTGGCTGTTGGGAGATAAGGTTTGGGGTGTACTTTTGGGGTTAGATTGCTTTTCCCTTGTCAACTCAACTTCATTGAAACTTCTTTGAAATGTCATTGATCCAACCCTGTCCTGTACTGTAGCCCTGGTTGGTCCTGCCACCACCATCACCTCCACCCTAACCCCAGTTTCTTCTCCCCTAGAATGTAGAGCGTTACTCCAGCTGGGCAGACAGCGTGTCAGATGACACCATGACCACCAGCAGCAGCAGTCTGGAGGATCAGACTGAGGGAGGCTGGAGGGGGGCAGAGAAGGGCCGGGTGCCCCCAGTGGAGCAGGCTGAGGAGGGCTGGAAGGGCCCAGAGGAGGGCCGAGGGCTCCAGGTCCAGCACGACGTCTCCCCCAGTAAATTCCTGTCTGTGGAGGCTAATTCCGTGCTCTCCACCCTGCAGGCCATCCCAGAGTTCGCAGAGACCATGGAGCTCATTGACTCGGTGAGTGTGTAGATCTGCATTTGGTGTCTGTGTATGTGGCAGTGTGTGTTTACATATACCAGACCCAGAGCATGGATGTATTGAAAATCCATTGTAGATGTGTCTGCCTCTACAGGACCCTATGGCGTGGAGTGAGGCGGCCAGCTTCGACATGTCTGAGACGACGACCCCCCCGAAACAAACACAGGGGGGCTACGCACCCCAGGGGAGGACCACAGAGGGGATGAGGAACGCAGTTGACCCCCCCAACGGCATCTCCACCAAGCACTGTACCCCCATGGGTCAGGGGAAGGTCCACCCCCACACCCCGAACAACGTGCCCAGATCGAGTTTTCCTACCCTGGGGAGGAGGAAGAGGAGAGAGAGGGGGGACCAGTCCCCTGATAGGAGCTGCCCGTCCTTCTTAGACTCGCCCAGCATCAACTCGCCCAATAACACCCCCACGAAAGCACTGCCTTTCTCCCCCTCCCAGGCAAGCCTGATGCTAGAGATGAGGCCAAGCTAAAGCATGATGGTGCATCTGGCTCTTGCAGTATAGTCTGTTAAAGTCGCTTACTTTAGACTCCCACTTTCTTCTTCATCTACCTTCTCTGACTGTTGTGATCATGTCTTTCTCCAGTTCTTCAACACATCAGGAGGAGAGCGTCTGAGCCTGGACAACCCAGCTCTGACTTCCACCCCGGTCTGTGACCAGAAGTGTCTCCTCAACACACCCTTCCAGAAGGAGACCACGCCCAAACACCAGAAAGAGAATGTGAGGTAAGAGAGTTGGCTACAGGTTCCTCCATATTTTCACAATTGAGTAATTGGCTATATTATGTGTGTGTTGATGGATTGATTTCTTCATTTTGGCAGGTGTTGTAAGAATTTCTGTCTTTGTCTCACTCAGTTTCAGGACCCCTAAGATCCGTAAGTCCATCATGGTTCTGACTCCCAGAACTCCTACTCCGTTTAAGAATGCCCTGGCCGCCCAGGAGAAGATGCATGGGCCGCTAAAGATGGTGGTAAGTGTTAGTGTGAAGTTGGTCTAGCTATGTGCACTGTAGTCTAAGTATTTATAATTGAATGTGTGTGCTTAAGAGTGTAAGTACTTTGTGACAGTGCTCATATTAATGTAAGTATGTGTGTATATTTCAGCCACAGCCCCTGGCCTTTCTGGAGGAAGACCTCAGGGAGGTGCTGAAGCAGGAGATCGGATCAGACTTCTTCACCAGAGAACTACAACCAGACTTCAGGACATGGAAACATGATGTAGGTGTTTTTTACAGAACTGTAGTTGTTAGTGCTGGCCGCCTTTAAAGGTATCCAGTCTAACCACAACCTTGTCCCTGTTTCCTCCCAGGTGGATGGCCCAGCCAGGAAGGTGCGTAAGTCCCTGGTGCTGGACTCCTGGGGAAAAGACTGTCTTAACGTCCAGCTATTCCAGGAACAGCGCAATAATGCACAGGTGGGTTCTGGAAACTAATTAATCAGACTAATCAATGAACCAACCAACTAATCAATCAATTCATCAGTCAACCAACCAACAAATCAATGTCTACCCCTCCTTGCCCCCCTCCAGGTCCCTGAGGAGAGTTTCCTGACCAGCTCCTTACTGATGAACCCCCTCCCAGTGAGAGACAGGGAGGAGCGCCCCTGCCCCCCCTTGTCTGGGAGGGAGGGGTCCTGTGCCCCCCTGCACCGCCTCCCCAGCCCCCGCAAGCAGAAGAACTCCCCTTCGGTCAGAATGTCCCACAACGCTTCACTTAGACAGGTACACACAGACCTCTCTCTTTGGTGTTACTCCTAACTAACTTCATATTATTGCGCTTCAGATTATTTATATAATGACAGAGGGAAAATGTTGTCTGTTAGACAGTATGTTGGGTTCAGCTGGCCACTTTTCAGTAAACATTTCTTTATTGAGCATCAAGGTCTTGGCTGTCACAAGGGGATAGAGGGGTTGAGAGGTGGGAGAGAATAATAATATCTTCTCATGCAGGTAAAAAGCGAGTGGGAAGCAGTGGTTTATGGGAAGACGGAGGACCAGCGGATCATGACCGAGCAGGCCCGGCAGTATCTGGGTAGTACCTACCCGTCCTCTGCCTGCACCTCGAGGGCCCTCGTGCTCTGAGGCCTATGTCCCCACGCACTACACCCGTCCAGCAGAGTTTCTATGGAAACCACGCTCCTTCTCCTAATGACTCTTATCATACTTAGACAATCTGGTGTAGGCAACTCAAATAATTTAGAAAGTTGTGTATTGATAAGATCCATAACTGAACACTCAAGTGTACCACAGAATACTTCACAGAAAAAGCCAAGTCAAACATTTTTATCTAGGTCACACTGCCCAAGAACCTTGACGTTCTTGATTTGAGTTTTTGTAGCCATAAATTGCTTGGTTTGTCATTTGAATACACACAAGCCTTGTAACAGGTTTGTACAGATAAGAGATACTAGATTTTCTGCACTAGTTTATAATGTGTTAAAATGGAACAACCTGCACATACATTATGTAGTAAACTGTAGAAATAGACAGATTATTACTAGCAGTGGCTGAGTTTCATATTGTTAATATATTGTTTAAACAAAAATGAAAAAAATCTGTTTTATAATGTAACATTACAGATATATGTATATTATCCAGCTTGTTTGTAGAACTACCCTGTACTGCTACACCTGTTGTTATGAAGTCTTAGGAGAGAGAGAGAGAGCTGGGTTTATTGCACTACTGAGTTGGGATTGGCTGCAGAGAAATGATCAGGTTTGAGGAGGTAACTGGATAGCACTTGTGATGTGACTGTATTGTTTCAAAATGCAATGACGTTTCCGTTCCAAGGCCATACTTTCCTTTAGCAGTCTCAAATTGAGGCATTTGTTGAATGTATTTCATAGCGTAAAACTGCGAAGAATCTCCAAATGGAAGGGTACCTTTTTTATTCTTATTTTATTTATTATCTGTTCTCTAAAACGTAGATATTAATATAAGTGTAAATTGAACACATTAAGTCTCCATTGAGAAATCTTCCTAAAGCCCTTCCCTGCCCCTAAGACTTGATCTAATGTCAGTTCTACTTCTTACCTCCTATTGATCTAGGTCGTGATTGGGGAAGGGTACACTGCTCCTAGATCAGAATCCAGTTGTCATGTTTGGTACTGACCAATAGCGCTCATATCATCAGTGTGTTAAAACAACATGTTTAGTTGAGAGGATCTCCTGTTCGCGTGAAGGCTGTAGGTTATATTTATTCAATGATTACTAATTTATTTATAAAAACAAAATATATAATATTTTCTTATCAGAAAAGGATTGGGCTACCTTTCACCTAATTTCTCAAAATTAGACATAACAAGCAAACATGCGCTGCCACTAATCCCTTTTATACAGTTATTAATTTAACTATCAAATTTAGTTAATTACCATTGTATAGTGACATCACTGAGTTGATATTGATAGAACAGTTTCCCCTGGAATCAGTTTGTTTCTTTGGTAGAAGGATCCAGTCTCTAATCAGACATTGCACTTTTCTCATTGTTTAAGTGTTGTTTCATTCATTTGTTTGAGCGCATGACATAGCTCTTGTTTATGTGTGTGTTTTGAAAAATTATTCAAATCCAGTGCCGTTGGATGAATGTCTCACTACATGTGACGATTGAACACTGACATAAAGAGGTAAAGATGGAGCTGCTTGATGTATGTTTTTACATGATGGCATGTAAAGATTAAGCTTTTTTGTAAAGATTTGTGTATACATTGTTTATCAGTAATAACCAAAGTACAGGACAATATAAGATTTTCAACATACAAAAAAAAATTATGTTTATTGTATGTATGTCTTCATGTGACAATGCAGTTTTCTATGGCTCTGATTATGGTTACCGCTGTAATAACAGGGTGCAGCAGAGTATCTATGGTCCCTGTGGTGATGGTTGGTGTTATTCGTTCCAACGGTCTTCCAACTGTTTACAATCCGGATTATAATCTGGATTATCTAGCATTAAGTGTGTTTGAGAATAAGAAGGGAATGTTTACGTGGAAAGATCATGTATGTTCACCCTCTGAGCTCCACAGAGCCTCAGTTTCTGAACTTTCTTATTTTCCTACGTCGAACGGCTACGCTAAATGTGTATGTTTGTTCTGTTGGTTGGTTTGACTTCAGTATGTTTTGTTTGTAACATGTTTATGTTAATACTTGGACATCCAACCCTAGGTTATGAGGGAATTAAGTACATTTATAGTAGTTGTTGTCATAATCGTGCATGAACAACAAGCAAGACGCTGGACTTTTCCATTACCATGTTTGTACAGTAATCACAGACGTAACACTTGCATTATGTAATTTTCACATTTTCCAGTATTTTCTGCTGAAATCATAACCTGCCAACTGCCATTGTAACCATGTACTTAATACGTAATAATAATAAAATGTTATTGCATTGCATTTGTGGTTCTTTGTTATTGTGTCATGTAATAGCAATATGATGTTGCACCTTTCTTTAACACTGTAGTGTTAATCTCATGTCAAACCTCCTGGTCATCCAAATACTTACTGTATATCCCTTTTCCCTCCAGTGGAAGGACTCTTCTATTCCCAGTCCTGTCAGGTCCTGATGGCAGTGGATTAACAGTAGCTAGAGTTGACTGCAGGCTCGACCCCCATTCCCTGCCCTGTTTATATGTACCCCCTGCCTGTGGCGTGTGTTTGGGGGTGCTGTCAGCTTGGCCTGGGGTCTGCGGACACAAGCCCCCCTCCGCCAGGACAAGATGCCTCTCCACAGGGTCAGCTGCTGGCCCTAAATACGCCCAGTCACCCGTGACTTAATGCCCCCGGGCCCCATTGTCCCCAGGGCCTGTTGCTTTTACAGCCCCATTCACGCAATGGCCCCAAGAGGCACAAGGCCCAGCGACTTGCCTTCTGTTAGGGGTGCATGAGCAACACACACACAAATATCCACTACATTCATCTCTTTTCCCTTCCCTATGGCTCTTGCCTGGGCAGGATTTATTACCATTTTCATTCTTTTATTTCACTTAGTCCTGCATGTTGGATCTCGGAGCCTAAGATTTTCACTGTACCCTGCAATCACGCCTGCAACCCTGTACATGTGACTATTAAACACTCTGAATCTGATTTGAGCTATTGTTGTTTTCAGATGGTCTGCACTCAGGCTTGAGACAAGTCAAAGGCTAATTGCTTCTTAATTGGTTGTTGGCAGCAGCCTGTACAGTGGTTTGTTTACTGAGTGTATTGTTTTGGTCTTCCACAGTGCAGCTCTTATTGGTCTTCCACAGTGCAGCTCTTATTGGTCCTCCACAGTGCAGCTCTTATTGGTCCTCCACAGTGCAGCTCTTATTGGTCCTCCACAGTGCAGCTCTTAATAACTTAGCTTGGCCACACATGCACCTGTTGCATATCAGTACAGATATGTGTAAACTGTACAGTGTATTGACAGGCATTTATTGTGGTAGTAGCACTCAATCAATGAGTAACAAATTCAGTGATTTTAGAGAAATACATTTCACTTCAATGAAATGTAACATACTGTTCCATTCATTATAAATAGTATGTGCTTTGGATGTGTCCTAATGTACAGTGGTGTGTGTGTGTCAGTGGCGGCCCGTCATTCAGGGCAGAGCCCCATCAGTTTGTAAAAAAATAAAAATCATTGAGTTAATAAAGCCGCATACAAACATGGTCTCTTTTTTGCTATCTTGAGGAAGGCATCTCCAAAATGCAGGTGTTTCAGCCTAGCTCTGTGCTTTCTGTGGTGGTGGGGCAGCCAGCAGAAAATACAGAGTGTAGGGGTTGGTAATGTTCTCTAGTTGCGCCGTGATTGGCTCAGTGTTCTGTCACTCATGGGGACACTACGTCGCTGCAAAATCTACAGGGAGAGCTCGAAAATTCAAGCCCCTTGGGTGCTGCCATAGATTTACATTAGAAGTGCCCATCCAAGAAGGTTCAAGGTCATTGGCCACAGATAAAATTACGTCAAATCACGTTATATCTACCATAGCTTTGATTGGACTGATCATGTCAACATCATATTTTCAATATCTTAGCTAGAAAGCTAGACAAGCAGTCATCATCATGAATCAAGTCGACAATCTACTGGCAAATCCTTTTCAATCCTTATCATATGAAGAGAAATTATAGATAAAACGTATCGGTGCTCGGCCATTGGACATAAACATTACACAAGTTGGAAATTGCTAATTCAACAATGAGTGGTTTGTAAGGAATCAGTCGCTAACTGCAAGCATTGCAAAGCAACCACTGCTGTAGCCTGCTATTCGGTGGGGTGGGTGTGTGGTCCAAGTCTGGGTTTAAGGGTCTCTTTTCCAAGCTTAAAAGGATAAACATTCACATGCAACACCATGGACCAGAAAAGGTTGAATACATTGGCCATGCTGTCAATCCAGCATGACTTCTGCCGCGTTCAAAACAACTGGAAACTCGGAACTGGGAAATCTCAGACTTCAGTGAGTTCAAGACAACTGGGACCTCGGGAAAAAAACCGTTTTTAACGGTCATCCAACTCGGAATTCCAAGTCGGGAACTCAGCCGCTTTCTAGAGCTCCAACCTGAAGATCACTGACGTTATGATTCGACCTTGTTTTTTCGGAGTTCCCAGTTGTCTTGAAAGCACCATAAATCCAGAGAATGCCAGACTTTGATGACAAATTTTGATGACAAGTGAGCACAGCACAACAAGGTGAGTCCAAAAATGTATTCAATGCTGCTGCATAAAATATGTAATATGCCAGGGAGATATACTGTGTAGTAAGCAGTTAGTAGCCCATGTGCCTCACCCTAATTATTTGATCCCTTTCCCCCTCATAACTTAGCCTACTGTTCTGACTTGGTGGTGCACATGTAGCCTATAGTCTGTTTTAGAGAAATGGCCTGAATTCTGTCGCATTTAAAAAGTGCTGAACAAATAGTTATATTGACTACGTCCGTCTTAGCTCGCTTATTAATGTCAAAATTACGGATTGCTTCTTATCTGCTCATCGTTCCCTTATGCCATAGTTTGTACATCTCAATTGTCAGTCAAAACCACATTTGCTTAAGCAAGTCAGCCATGTTTTTTTTTTAAAGGTAGTACATTTTTATTTGAGTCATTTAGCAGACACTCTTATCCAGAGCGACTTACAGTTAGTGAGTGCATACATTTTCATACTGGCCCCCCGTGGGAAACGAACCCACAACCCTGGCGTTGCAAGAGCCATGCTCTACCAACTGAGCTACAGGGGACTGTATGGGGGCTGAATGAACTGTTTTGCTGCCAGACAAGGCTCCACTGATAGCCAGGTAAGGATTCACTCCATGGTGCTGAAAAGAAAGCTCTGCTGTTGGGACAGCTATATGTAGGCCCTAACAGTTTGTGGGCACCGTTTGTCACCGTTAAAGTGCAATTAATGTATTGTTTAGTGTTGTGTTGTGGCTTTGCTGGCATGCATCTAAAACAGTTTTTTTGAGTTTGCCCCACCAAGATTGACATGCTAAAATCGCCACTGGTGTGTGTGTGTTCATTGCATAGAGTTCGAGGAGTGTGTTCCTCCCCCTCACATATTTCCCCTCCACATTCACACACACTCATACACACACACATCCACACACACACTGACACTGCCAGCCTTTGTGTATGCCAGACAGCAGATGGTAGCCCATTATAGCGCTGACAGGGCAGTCATCTGGCAGGCACCCTGTTAGTCTCCCCCTGAACACACAGCACAGCACACCACTGAGGGGATGGGGCACTTTAGGCGGGAAAACCAATGTGTGTGTGTCTAAATGTGTGTGTGTATGTTTTGGAACCTGGCCTTTCTGCTGTAAATAGGTCCTGCTTTCCATTCTCCCTGTGTGTGTCACTGCTGTGAGGTTAAACAGGCTCACATATGAACACCAGTACATTATATGCTAGTGGAGCCTACTGCCTGACTACACATTTCTGCCTACAAACAACAGATACATAATGAGGGGTCTGTGTGTGTGTGTGTATTAACATCAGGAATAGGTATTGGGGTGTCAAGGGGCCCTGGTTGAATGGGCAGGGAAGACAGAGTGTATGAGGGGTACAGACTGGCAGGGAAGACAGAGTGTATGAGGGGTACAGACTGTGTTCACCCGGGGTGGGGCTGGCTCATTACTGTCCTGTATAGCATCTGTTGCTCCAAAGGTGAGGATGGGAGAGAACAGGTGTCAGTTAGGAACCCCCCCCCCCCCCCACACACACACACACCAGACCATGGGGCCCTAGAAGAGTGGGGCCTCTGTCACTCTGTGTGTAGGTGAGGGAGGACCAGTGGGACACATAAACAAAGGCACACTGGATATCAACCACATCCACAATAATCCAGATAGCAAGGCTGTGGCGGGCCTCCAGCATCAAACATCCTATGGGGCCTCCAGCGTCAAACATCCTATGGGGTCTTCCAGCATCAAACATCCTATGGGGTCTTCCAGCATCAAACATCCTATGGGGCCACCGGCATCAAACATCCTATGGGGCCTCCGGCATCAAACATCCTATGGGGCCTCCAGCATCAAACATCCTATGGGGTCTTCCAGCATCAAACATCCTATGGGGAATCCGGCATCAAACATCCTATGGGGCCTCCGGCATCAAACATCCTATGGGGCCTCCGGCATCAAACATCATATAATATAATATAATATAATATGCCATTTAGCAGACGCTTTTATCCAAAGCGACTTACAGTCATGCGTGCATACATTATTAAATTGTTTTGTGTATGGGTGGTCCCGGGGATCGAACCCACTACCTTGGCGTTACAAGCGCAGTGCTCTACCAGCTGAGCTACAGAGGACCACGGGGGTTCTTCAGCTGTCCCCATACGAGAACCCTTTTTGGTTCCAGGTAAAATCATTTTTGGTTTCATGTAGAACCCCTTTGGGTTCCATGTGGAACCCTCTGTGGAAAGGGTTCTACATGGAACCCAAAATAGTTCTACCTAGAACCAAAAAGGGTTCTTCAAAGGGTTCTGTTTCTGTATGATATGTTAGATCAAATAATAAAGACAGACACAAATGTCAAGTTCAATAGCCATGTTCAAGTATTGTACAAGTCCCTACATATGGCAGCAGTTTCGTCCTTATCGTTTCACCCACCTCCAGCTCTGGTAGGTCTCGAGCAGTCCGGTCGTAGAAGCACTTAGCGAGCTGCTTTCTGTGGCGCAGTTAGTCCGTGACGCCAACCACGACGCAGGGCTCAAGTAGCTTGTTGGCTACGGGGATGGTAGTCTTCAAACGTCTGGACAGAAGGCGTTGCGTTGTTTTCGGTGGGTGTGTTTCGCCACTGTAAAATCGGATTCCAGGAGTTGTTGCTGTCATGCAAGGCCTTGCGTAACAGGTTTTTTGCAATCTTGACAGCTGACTCTGCCTTGCCATTTACCTTTGGGTGCATTGGAAAGGAGGTCAAATGGTCAAACTCCCATTCTGAGGCGAAACGCTTGAACTGTGCAGTGAATTGTGGGCCATTATCCATGATGACCTTGTCAGGCTTGCCTTGCAAACTGCGCCTTGCAGCGCTTTATGACCGTCTCTGCAGACAAGTCAGGGAGCAGTTCAATTTCCCAAAAGTCAGAGTAGTGATCAACGATGAGAAGATAGTCCTTTTGTCTGTGGCTGAATAAGTCCATGCTGACGATTTGCCATGCCCTTGTGTGCAGTTCGTGCAACATCCTGGTTTCCTTTTACTGTTCATGAGCGTACTCGTTGCATGTGGTACAGCTGCTGACAACGTCTTTAATTTCTGCTTGCATGTTTGGCCACTATAATGTTTTGCGTGCCTGGTGGTAGCATGCGTCACCTCCAACGTGACTGGAGTGCATGCGTGTAAGCATCTCTGGACGTAGTGATTTGGGGATAATGTCCTTCTGACCTCTGAAAAAGATGCCATTTTGTATGCTGATCTCGTCTCGAAAGGTCCAGTATTCTCTCACTGTGAGAGGTGTCTCCTCTTTCAGGTACGGCCAACCTGCAAGAACCATGGACTTCAGTGACTGTAGGTGTTCGTGCTTGTCAATGTGTTGCCTGATGTGGGCTAGGCGGTGATCTGTGACATTCAAGTAGTCTGCCTGATTGATCTGTTGAACATCTTGTTGTTCCTGCTGTAGAGAACAGATGGCATGCCGCTGATAGGCAGTGCCTCTGCCTGTACATTGTGCTGTTGCCCTGCTCAGTGTGTTGCTGATTTACATCTCTGGTCCCGGCTTGTAGACAACCTTCAGGCTGTAGTTTTGCAGAGTCAGGAGCATGCTTTGAAGCCTTTTGGGCGAGTTGAGGAGAGATTTACTGAAAATGCCAATGTTTGTTGTCAGTTTCAGCGGTGACCAGCTCTCGGCCATATAAGTAGTGATGGAAGCGCTAACAGGAGAAGACAATGCTGAGGCACTCTTTCTCAACATGTGCATAGTTTTGTTTGGTGGGGGTGAGCACTCTTGAGGCAAACGCAACGGGCTGGCCTTCCTACATAAGGCAGCATCCAAGTCCACTTTGGCTGGAGTCGCTCTGGATTGTGACAGGCTTCGTAACGTCGTAGTAGCACAACACTGGCATGGATGAAGCCAGAGATTTCATCTCCTGCACCGCGGCCTCATGCTTCAGTAGCCAGTGCCATGGTGTGTCTTTGTCCAGCAGCCGGCGCATGGGCTCACAGACTGCTGATAGGTGCGGCATGAACTTTGCAAGATAGTTTGCAAAGCCGATGAAACGCTGCACTCCTTTTGCATCAGATGGGTTTGGCATGTCGAGGATGGCTCTGACTTTGTCTGGGTCCGGCTTCAGGCCTATGGCTGAGAGAATGTTGCCATGGAAGTGGACGTCTTTCACCTTGAACTGCAACTTCTTCAGGCCAAGGTGCAGCTTAACTGATCGGCAGCGCTCCATCAGTGCCAGGAGCTTCACATCGTGGTCGCGTTCTGCTTCTTCGTCTGTTTCACCACAGCCTTTGATCAGGACATCATCAGCGATGGGTTCAATGCCCTTGAGCCCAGCCAGTAACTCGTGCAGCTTGCGTTGGTATACCAACGCCCAACGGAGACACCAAACGGGAGCTTGAGCCAGCGTTTCTGACCCCAGGGGGTCCAGAAGGTAGTCATGAAGCTGCTTTCTTCGTCCAGCTTGCATTGCAGGAATGCATCTAGGGCGTTCACCAAGGTGAAAATCCTAGCCTTGGGAAGCTTCTAGAGGACATCCTCCAGTGTGCATGATGTAGTGGGAGCGTTTCAGTGCTTGGTTCAGCTGCTTTGGGTCGATGCAGACTCAAATCAAATCAAATTTGATTTGCCACATACGCTGAATACAACAGGTGTAGACATTACCGTGAAATGCTTACTTACAGCCCTTAATCAACAATGCATTTAGGGTTGTAGAAGCTGTTGTAGAAGCTGTTGAGAAGCCTTTTGGACCTAGACTTGGCGCTCCGGTACCGCTTGCCGTGCGGTAGCAGAGAGAACAGTCTATGACTAGGGTGCCCTCTTCACGACTGTCTTGGTGTGTTTGGACCATGATAGTTCATTGGTGATGTGGACACCAAGGAACTTGAAGCTCTCAACCTGTTCCACTACAGCCCCGTCGATGAGAATGGGGGCGTGCTCAGTCCTCTTTTTTTTCCTGTAGTCCACAATCATCTCCTTTGTCTTGGTCATGTTGAGGGAGAGGTTGTTATCCTGGCACCACACGGCCAGGTCTCTGACCTCCTCCCTATAGGCTGTCTCATCGTTGTCGGTGATCAGGCCTAACACTGTTGTGTCGTCGGCAAACTTAATGATGGTGTTGGAGTTGTGCCTGGCCATGCAGTCATGGGTGAACAGGGAGTACAGGAGGGGACTGAGCACGCACCCCTGAGGGGCCCCCGTGTTGAGGATCAGCGTGGCAGATGTGTTGTTACCTACCCTTACCACCTGGGGGCGGCCCGTCACTATGGTGTTGAACGCTGAGCTGTAGTCAATGAATAGCATTCTCACATAGGTGTTCCTCTTGTCCAGGTGGGAAAGGGCAGTGTGGAGTGCAATAGAGATTGCATCATCTGTGGATCTGTTGGGGCGGTATGCAAATTGGAGTGGGTCTAGGGTTTCTGGAATAATGGTGTTGATGTGAGCCATGACCAGCCTTTCAAAGCACTTCATGGCTACAGACGTCAGTGCTACGGGTCGGTAGTCATTTAGGCAGGTTATCTTAGTGTCCCTGGGCATGGGGACTATGGTGGTCTGCTTGAAACATGTTGGTATTACAGACTCAGTCAGGGACATGTTGAAAATGTCGGTGAAGACACTTGCCAGTTGGTCAGCACATGCTCGGAGTACACGTCCTGGTAATCCGTCTGGCCCTGCGGCCTTGTGAATATTGACCTGCTTAAAAGTCTTACTCACATCGGCTACGGAGAGCGTGATCACATAGTCATCCGGAACAGCTGGTGCTCTCATGCATGCTTCAGTGTTGCTTGCCTCGAAGTGAGCATAGAAGTGGTTTAGCTCGTCTGGTAGGCTTGTGTCACTGGGCAGCTCACGGCTGTGCTTCCCTTTGTAGTTTGTAATAGTTTTCAAGCCCTGCCACATCCGACAAGCGTCAGAGCCGGTGTAGTACAATTCAATCTTAGTCCTGTATTGACTCTTTGCCTGTTTGATGGTTCGTCGGAGAACATAGCGGGATTTCTTATAAGCGTCCGGGTTAGAGTCCCACTCCTTGAAAGCGGCAGCTCTACCCTTTAGCTCAGTGTGGATGTTGCCTGTAATCCATGGCTTCTGGTTGGGGTATGTACGTAAGGTCACTGTGGGGACGACGTCATCGATGTACTTATTGATGAAGCCAGTGACTGATGTGGTGTACTCCTCAATGCTCTCCGAAGAATCCCGGAACATGTTCCAGTCTGTGCTAGCAAAACAGTCCTGTAGCTTAGCATCTGCGTCATCTGACCACTTTTCTATTAACCGAGTCACTGGTGCTTCCTGCTTTAGTTCTTGCTTATAAGCAGGAATCAGGAGGATAGAGTTATGGTCAGATTTGCCAAATGGAGGGCGAGGGAGAGCTTTGTATGCGTCTCTGTGTGTGGAGTAAAGGTGGTCTAGAGTGTTTTTCCTCTGGTTGCACATTTAACATGCTGGTAGAAATTAGGTAGAACAGATTTAAGTTTCCCTGCATTAAAGTCCCCGGCCACTAGGAGCGCTGCCTCTGGATGAGCGTTTTCCTGTTTAGTTATGGCCTTATACAGCTCATTGAGTGCAATCTTAATGCCAGCATTGGTTTGTGGTGGTAAATAGACAGCTATGAAAAATATAGATGAAAACTCTCTTGGTAAATAGTGTGGTCTACAGCTTATCATAAGATACTGTACCTCAGGCGAGCAAAACCTCAAGACTTCCTTAGTATTTGATTTTGTGCTCTGGCTTTTTCACTATGACCATATTGCTGATCCAGTCAGTTGGTTCAGTCACAGATGTCATGTGGCCATCGGCCTCATACCTGTCCAGCTGGGCCTTCACTTTCATTGCAATGGACACATTACGAGGAGCACACTGGACTGGAGTGACGCTCTCATCCAATTCAAAATGTACCTCCCCAGGTACTGATTCAACGGGCCCGTTGAATACATCGTCATATCTGCTGAGTAGCTGTTCTTTGGACAGGGGTTCCATGCTGGACATGCTCCACCATGTGCAGGTCATTTGGTACGGTGAACTGCATCAGTCCCAGGCGTTCGCATGTAGAGCCTGAGAGGAGAGGATGTTGACTGGTTTTCACGATCTCAAACTCCAGCTTGTGTTTGTGTCCCCGAATAACACATTCGGTCTAAGATGCCCATAGAACTCATTAGCTCTCCTGAGTACAGCTTTAGTCTAGTATCGCTGGGCAAGAGATGTGTGTCAGGTGCCAGATTGATTTTGTCTTTGTAGCATTACGTTGCACGTAGCACCGGAATCCAGCTGACATTGTTGCAGCTTGTTGTGTAATCGTAGTGTCACAAACCATTTCTTCCCTCTTGAGTGTATAGCCCTCACTCACCCTTCTTTTTCTTTTGAGACACACTTTTGCAAAGTGATTATTAGTTCCACAAGCTCTGCATGGTTTTCCTTAGGCAGGGCAGTGCTCTTTGCCTCTTGCATTTCCACAGTATTTCCATGCTCTGGGGCTGTCTGTGTTCACCGTTCGTGGTGAATTACTCTGCCTCGATTGGTTTTGTCTGAATGTTTGCCTGGCAACAGCATGTACAGTATCAGCGCCAGTGTGTTGGGTTTCGATTTCCATTGCTCTCATTCTCATGTCAGTGACTTCAGCAGTGTGGTATATTTCAATGGCAGTTACTAATGTTGAGCCTCTCTCTCTTAGTAGACGTCGGCGCGTGTCCTCATTTGCAATTCCCAGTACTATTTTGTCACGAATCAGTTCATCTTTCAATCCCACGTATTCACAAGTAGCAGATTGTACTGACTCAACCTCTTCCTGTTTGCAGCTTCCAAAAAAGAACTGCTCGTAAATGACGTTCCTGGCAGGTTTGAAGTAATTCCCCAATGCATCCAGTATGGCCTTTGCATCACCTGTTGTTGTGCTGTGAGGGTGAGATTGTGCTGGGGTAGATATACCTGCATTTGCTGCCCATTAAGCTCCTCAGATTTGCCGCTTGGACCTTGTTGGGTTTTTCAAGTAGACCGGTTACCAGCGCATAGTCCTCAAATTCATCTCTGAAGTTGTCCCAATTAGTATTCCAGTCCCCTGTGAGAACCATGGGTTTTGGTGGTGGAATGTTCGCTGCCATAGCGATGGAATAGGAGATCTCTTTGCCTTCAGCCATCGAGGTAGGTAGTGATGCTAGCTAGCCAACTAACTACAAAGTTGATCAGTAGTGTGACTAATGTTAGCATTAGACAACAGCGTGTGTTCGCATATGGAACGTAAGTGTGCCTATAATGTACTTATCACAAATAAACATTTGTGATTTTCGAGCCACTTCTGTACCATGTTTCTGTATGATATGTTAGATTAAATAATAAAGACAGACACAAATGTTCAATAGCCATGTTCAAGTCCCTACATATGGGGTCCGGGGAACAGTTCAGCTAGTCGATTACCTATCAACTAGACTCTGTATGGGGACAGCCAAATAACCCTTTTATGTTCAAGATAGCACCTTTTTTTCTAAGAGTGTAGACTCACATATTAGGCAGGGAGATGGTCCCAGTTAGAATAGATCCTTACATGGCACAAGGTTAGGATTAGGATTAGAGAGTTTGACCTTTAGTCCTTCCAAAGGATACATTCTGTGTGGAGTCCAGCGAGAGCGCTGTTTTACCGTTGCCCGGGCAACCTTCACAATAATGATGCCATTTCCTTTGGCATGAGCGAAAAGTACAGTTTGATGATTTTTATGAAAAATACATTTGTGGCTGATGTTGGGTTTCACACAAATTACAGTTGAACAACTTATAGTCAAAAGGAAATATATCAATGATTGAGTGCAGGTTGCTTTGGAACGTTGTAGTTGCTAAATAAAGAATAGAGCCTAATACGGATGACAACATGGAACAGAAAGCTCAATCAGACTCATGGAACATTATTTGGCTGAAGTAAACACAGTTAGCTTTATAAAATATAATCATAAATCTTATTCCTCTTTGATTATTAATAAAATACTTCCCCCCCTTATTCAACCCCTCAATTTATTTACATTTAAGTCATTTAGCAGATGCTCTTATCCAGAGCGACTTAGTTAGTGAGTGCAATTTATGGCTTGCTTAATGTCACATCTTAATCCCGGAAGCTTTATATACATGATTGATCTTTCTTGAACACTTTACAGAAGAGGCAGGGAAGTAGTTAACCTCACTCCACAGCCAGAGGACCAACCATAGACTAGCAACAGTGCTGTAACTATGGTAACCCTACCAGGCCCCATTGGGGGTGAGCTCAAAATGTAGTAACTTTTAGATCCCGCCGCTATACCCAATCTCCTCCTCTCCCCTCCTCTGCCTTTTTCTCTCTCCACACACCCCCATCCATCGTACCCTCCTAGCCGGCCGTGTAGCCCGTGTTGGTGGACCCATGACACACACTCCTCCGGCAGTGCTTGGACAGGATCCTGTGAAGGAAGCTTGGGGAGCTGTGTGCCTGTGGCAGGGGCTGGGGCTGGGGCACTGGCTGGTGCACAGGCTGGGGCTGCCTGTTAGGGAGAGAGATCTGGGACTTCAGTATCAGGATGGGGCCCTCTCTCTCCCCCTTGGCCCCCTCTGGCCCCCCTCCTGCCGCTGCTCTGCCTGGGGTGCGCTGGGGGACAACGCCAACACAACAAACACAAAGGACCTGTTTATTCCCGCTGACCCTAATTCCAGCGTTCCACGCAGACAAGACAAGCACAGGGCTGTTCAGCGCGAGTGTTCGCTCCGAGTGTGTGTTTGTGTGCGTTTGCATGTGCGTGAGTGTGTGTGTGTGTGTGTGTGTGTGTGTGTGTGCAGGCTTTCACAGCTCAAGGAGCAAGGTTAACCTCCACACACACATAAGGAGGGGCCAAGTTACATGCCCACATACTGGGACAACTCAAATGTATGATCTTAGATCATTTCTGAAGCAACATCAAACAACTGTTTACATTTCCTAGTTCACTGTGGGCACTTCAGTCAGATTATACAGGCAGTTCTGTTTCACTGTTTGACATTACGAAACACAATACTTTTAGAGGGAAAGAGGGAGCCCTCATCACTCCCCTGAACTCAGGGCTGTGACTGTGAGCCCCCACTGTGGTCCTGTGTTGTGTGAGGAAGCAGCAGTACAGTGACAGGGAATTTATCAGGGAGAGAGGGGTGGTGGGGGGGGCTTAATCTGTGTGCTTTGTCAACTAATGAGGGATGAGAGGGGTCACCTGTTCAGGGTGCGCTGGGCAGAGTGGAGTGGGAGGGGGTAGAGAAGGGTAAGGGTGTGTGTGTGTGTGTGTGTGTGTGTGTGCAGCCAAGTAAATAGAATAGAGTAGAATAGAAGAGAGCCTTGTTGCACACTCAGAGATGGAACGTTGCTTTTGCCTAACATAACACAATTAAGCAATAAGGCCCGAGGGGGTGTGGTATATGGACAATTTACCACAGCTAAGGGCTGTTCTTAAGCACGACACAACGCGGAGTGCCTGGATACAGCCCTTAGCCATGGTATGTTGGCCATACAGTGGGGGAAAAAAGTATTTAGTCAGCCACCAATTGTGCAAGTTCTCCCACTTAAAAAGATGAGAGAGGCCTGTAATTTTCATCATAGGTACACGTCAACTATGACAGACAAAATGAGGAAAAAAAATCCAGAAAATCACATTGTAGGATTTGTAATGAATTTATTTGCAAATTATGGTGGAAAATAAGTATTTGGTCAATAACAAAAGTTTCTCAATACTTTGTTATATACCCTTTGTTGGCAATGACACAGGTCAAACGTTTTCTGTAAGTCTTCACAAGGTTTTCACACACTGTTGCTGGTATTTTGGCCCATTCATCCATGCAGATCTCCTCTAGAGCAGTGATGTTTTGGGGCTGTCGCTGGGCAACACGGACTTTCAACTCCCTCCAAAGATTTTCTATGGGGTTGAGATCTGGAGACTGGCTAGGCCACTCCAGGACCTTGAAATGCTTCTTACGAAGCCACTCTTTCGTTGCCCGGGCGGTGTGTTTGGGATCATTGTCATGCTGAAAGACCCAGCCACGTTTCATCTTCAATGCCCTTGCTGAAGGAGGTTTTCACTCAAAATCTCACGATACATGGCCCCATTCATTCTTTCCTTTACACGGATCAGTCGTCCTGGTCCCTTTGCAGAAAAACAGCCCCAAAGCATGATGTTTCCACCCCCATGCTTCACAGTAGGCATGGTGTTCTTTGGATGCAAATCAAATCAAATCAAATTGTATTGGTCACATGCGCCGAATACAACAGGTGCAGACATTACAGTGAAATGCTTACTTACAGCCCTTAACCAACAGTGCATTTATTTTTAACAAAAAAAGTAAAAATAAAACAACAACAAAAAAAAGTGTTGAGAAAAAAAAGAGCAGAAGTAAAATTAAATAACAGTAGGGAGGCTATATATACAGGGGGGTACCGGTGCAGAGTCAATGTGCGGGGGCACCGGCTAGTTGAGGTAGTTGAAGTAATATGTACATGTGGGTAGAGTTAAAGTGACTATGCATAAATAATTAACAGAGTAGCAGCAGCGTAAAAAGGATGGGGTGGGGGGGCAGTGCAAATAGTCTGGGTAGCCATTCTTTGTCCTCCAAACACGACGAGTTGAGTTTTTACTAAAAAGTTCTATTTTGGTTTCATCTGACCATGTGACATTCTCCCAATCCTCTTCTGGATCATCCAAATGCACTCTAGCAAACTTCAGACGGGCCTGGACATGTACTGGCTTAAGCAGGGGGACACGTCTGGCACTGCAGGATTTGAGTCCCTGGCGGCGTAGTGTGTTACTGATGGTAGGCTTTGTTACTTTGGTCCCAGCTCTCTGCAGGTCATTCACTAGGTCCCCCCGTGTGGTTCTGGGATTTTTGCTCACCGTTCTTGTGATCATTTTGACCCCACGGGGTGTGATCTTGCGTGGAGCCCCAGATCGAGGGAGATTATCAGTGGTCTTGTATGTCTTCCATTTCCTAATAATTGCTCACACAGTTGATTTCTTCAAACCAAGCTGCTTACCTATTGCAGATTCAGTCTTCCCAGCCTGGTGCAGATCTACAATTTTGTTTCTGGTGTCCGTTGACAGCTCTTTGGTCTTGGCCATAGTGGAGTTTGGAGTGTGACTGTTTGAGGTTGTGGACAGGTGTCTTTTATACTGATAACAAGTTCAAACAGGTGCCATTACTACAGGTAATGAGTGGAGGACAGAGGAGCCTCTTAAAGAAGAAGTTACAGGTCTGTGAGAGCCAGAAATCTTGCTTGTTTGTAGGTGACCAAATACTTATTTTCCACCATAATTTGCAAATAAATTCATAAAAAATCCTACAATGTGATTTTCTGGAGAAAAAAATTCTCAATTTGTCTGTCATAGTTGACGTGTACCTATGATGAAAATTACAGGCCTCTCTCATCTTTTTAAGTGGGAGAACTTGCACAATTGGTGGCTGACTAAATACTTTTTTCCCCCACTGTATATCACAAAACCCTGAGGTGCCTCATTGATTAGAACCAGCGACCTGCTCTGGGATTAGAACCAGCGACCTTTCGGTTACTGGCACAACGCTCTTAACCACTAAGCTACCTGCCGCCCCATATACCATGGCTGTCAGCCAATCAGCATTCAGGGCTCGAACCACCCAGTTTATAATTTCCACTAGCCACTAACCTGGTGGCTCAGATCCACGACATGCGAGGCGGGGAAGTATCCCTGTTGTCCGTTCTGCAGCCGCCCAAACCAACGGACCTCCTCATCTTTACACAGAACCAGGATGACCTCACCCCGGGTCAGCTCCAGCTCATCTGGCCAGAGGGGCTTGTAGCTGCTCTTTACCACCATCTAGAGGATAGATTAGGAAATGCATCTTAAATAAATGTACAGGTAACAAGACATACAGTGAGGGAAAAAACGTATTTGATCCCCTGCTGATTTTGTACGTTTGCCCACTGACAAAGAAATGATCAGTCTATAATTTTAATGGTAGGTTTATTTGAACAGTGAGAGACAGAATAACAACAACAAAATCCAGAAAAACGCATGTCAAAAATGTTATAAATTGATTTGCATTTTAATGAGGGAAATAAGTATTTGACCCCCTCTCATTCATAAAGATTTCTGGATCCCAGATGTGTGTTTTATACAGGTAACGAGCTGTATAAAGGGAGTGCTCCTAATCTCAGCTTGTTACCTGTATAAAAGACACCTGTCCACAGAAGCAATCAATCAATCAGATTCCAAACTCTCCACCATGGCCAAGACCAAAGAGCTCTCCAAGGATGTCAGGGACAAGGTTGTAGACCTACACAAGGCTGGAATGGGCTACAAGACCATCGCCAAGCAGCTTGGTGAGAAGGTGACAACAGTTGGTGCGATTATTCGCAAATGGAAGAAACACAAAATAACTGTAAATCTCCCTTGGCCTGGGGCTCCATGCAATATCTCACCTCGTGGAGTTGCAATGATCATGAGAATGGTGAGGAATCAGCCCTGAACTACACAGGAGGATCTTGTCAATGATCTCAAGGCAGCTGGGACCATAGTCACCAAGAAAACAATTGGTAACACACTATGCCGTGAAGGACTGAAATCCTGCAGCGCCCGCAAGGTTCCTCTGCTCAAGAAAGCACATATACAGGCCCGTCTGAAGTTTGCCAATGAACATCTGAATGATTCAGAGGAGAACTGGGTGAAAGTGTTGTGGTCAGATGAGACCAAAATCGAGCTCTTTGGCATCAACTCAACTCGCCGTATTTGGAGGAGGAGGAATGCTGCCTATGACCCCAAGAACACCATCCCCACCATCAAACATGGAGGTGGAAACATTATGCTTTGGGGGTGTTTTTCTGCTAAGGGGACAGGACAACTTCACTGCATCAAAGGGACGATGGACGGGGCATTGTACCGTCAAATCTTGGGTGAAAACCTCCTTCCCTCAGCCAGGGCATTGGAAATGGGTCATGGATGGGTATTCCAGCATGACAATGACCCAAAACGTACGGCCAAGGCAACAAAGGAGTGGCTCAAGAAGAAGCACATTAAGGTCCTGGAGTGGCCTAGCCAGTCTCCAGACCTTAATCCCATAGAAAATCTGTGGAGGGAACTGAAGGTTCGAGTTGCCAAACGTCAGGCTCGAAACCTTAATGACTTGGAGAAGATCTGCAAAGAGGAGTGGGACAAAATCCCTCCTGAGATGTGTGCAAACCTGGTGGCCAACTACAAGAAACGTCTGACCTCTGTGATTGCCAACAAGGGTTTTGCCACCAAGTACTAAGTCATGTTTTGCAGAGGGGTCAAATACTTATTTCCCTCATTAAAATGCAAATCAATTTATAACATTTTTGACATGCGTTTTTCTGGAATTTTTGTTGTTATTCTGTCTCTCACGGTTCAAATAAACCTACCATTAAAATTATAGACTGATCATTTCTTTGTCATTGGGCAAACGTACAAAATCAGCAGGGGATCAAATACTTTTTTTCCCTCACTGTATATATACAGTACTTGTATTACATTTTTTACATTTTAGTCATTTAGCAGACACTCTTACCCAAAGCGACTTACAGTTAGTGAGTGCATACATTTTTCATACTGTATCACAGGAGGTTGGTGGCACCTTAATTGGGGAGAACAGCCTCGTGTTAATGACTGGAGCGGAATGGTTAGAATGGTTTCAAATACATATGGTTTCCAGGCGTTAGATGCCATTCCATTTGCTCCGTTCCGGCCATTATTATAAGCCGATCTCCACTCAGTCGCCTCCTGCGACTTGTATGCATATACAGCATTGTCCCATTTGTCACAGTCTACTTTGTTTCTCTGCAGTAAGTTTCTACGATATAATGTGCCTTGTGATGATCAAACAGGTGCCATGATGTCTTTTCACACTTTCATTCCTTGACTGCAGCTCATTCATGTTGAGTCTACCTGAATGAAAAGGATTAGGAGGTGAAAGCTCCATGGATTACCTTATCTATTGCCTGGATACCACCTGGCTGTCACCTGGCTATTTTATTATTATTTGTATTTTATTTTATTTTACCTTTATTTAACTAGGCAAGTCAATTAAGAACAAATTCTTATTTAGAATGACGGCCTACACCAGCCAAACCCGGACGACGCTGGGCCAATTGTGCGCCGCCCTATGGGACTCCCAATCACGGCCGGTTGTGATACAGCCTGGAATCGAACCAGGGGGTCTGTAGTGACGCCTCAAGCACTGAGATGCAGTGCCTTAGACCACTGTGCACTCGGGAGCCCATCTGGCTCACAGTTAAAAAGAAACCAATCACCTGCTGTTCTCCATGATCGGTTCTCTTTAGACTCACGGTAATGAACGACTTAACAGACAACATCCAATTTGTGACTAACTAATGCAATTGTCCCTACAAATATAGGCACAAAAACAATCCAGATGTCTCATGCTTGCATGAACAGAATCCTGAGGATATGAGGGTGAATTGGGGAGCAAGTCTACCAATCTTATCAATAAATTGAATTCATCCAAGCATATTTTCATTCAACATAGTTCATAAATATCTAGGATCCAACGGGGAACATTAACAGGAGAATAAGTTGCTTGCTCAGCCACTGCCTGTCTGAATTGGCATCGTCCCCGGCGCACTGGTAAACAAGGAGAGATGAATCAGCAAAAAATTGCTCCCATCACAAAGAACCATACCAAAGCAATAAGAGAATGAAAAGCTGGTATTGTACTTAAACTCATTGCATAAAAACAACAAAATTATTCTAAATGCATTTCAGGATGCCATCACTCCCCAGGACTGTACAGTATTCAGAATAAACAAATGCAGTATCCACTACAAATAAATTGGAATGGAATTTTTATCAACAGTTGAAAAGTCATTATCAATCTTTATAACTACAATAACACTGTTCAGTATACAGTATATCATGTAAGCAGTAAGCTGCTACTGTGCTACTCACCTTGTGAAGAGAGGACGGTGGTAAAGACTTCAACGTGCTCGTTCTGTTGCCTGTAGATGTTGCTCTGCATCCTGACTGACTGACTGACAGAGGACCTGAGTCACACACACTGACTAACTGACTGATTGAGGACCTGAGTCACACACACTGACTAACTGACTGACTGAGGACCTGAGTCACACACACTGACTAACTGACTGACTGAGGACCTGAGTCACACACACTGACTGACTAACTGACTGAGGACCTGAGTCACACACACTGACTAACTGACTGACTGAGGACCTGAGTCACACACACTGACTAACTGACTGACTGAGGACCTGAGTCACACACACTGACTAACTGACTGACTGACTGACTGACTGACTGAGGACCTGAGTCACACACACTGACTAACTGACTGACTGAGGACCTGAGTCACACACACTGACTGACTGACTGACTGACTGAGGACCTGAGTCACACACACTGACTGACTGACTGAGGCTTCTACACCCTCACTATTCCTTAGGTGACTAATCCACTGCAGCACTTACTGGAGCTGAGAACACACACACACACACACACACTGAAACATAAGCGCGAGCAGCTACACATAGGCAAACACAAACACAGTTAGGTAGAAACAAACACACACATACAGTATATCATTCAAGCAAATTGTGACTGGCAAATCTATTCGGACATTTTCTGTATATATCATTTAGCAGACGCTTTTATCCAAAGTAACTTACAGTCATGTGTTTATAACATTATGGTGTTTGACTGCATCTTTTGTCTCTAGCAAATCATCAAGTCAAAACAAGTGCATCAAAACATAATCTATTATCATACTCTCCAATTGAACTCATTAACCCCAATGTGCCCTAGTAGTGGAATACCAGGCCACTGAACACCTCATTACAGACATTGCTTGACCACTTCAACTTGTCATCCTGTAATGACTTGTCTATTGTCCTCCTTCCATCTGGCTACAGGCATAAGTTGTCATGGGACTGATTCCTTCCCACTGGGCACACACTGGTTGAATCAACATAGTTTCCACGTCATCTCAATGAAATTACATTGAACCAACTTGGAATAGACGTTGAATTTGGATTGGTTCCCCACCCCAACATGCATCAGAATTCATAATTTCATGTCAGGGCGGTTGATTGGTTTTGACCACTGATGGTGTGTGTGGTGTGTCCCTTCCAGCAGTGGCTAGGATAGGAATTAGAGGACTGGGATTTTGACTGTGTCTGGAGATGGACCAGTCAGTCAACAGATTGTGGTTAGTTAGGGCCTGGCCCCCTTCCTACCCAGTGCATGGGGGCTTTGCTGCTGGCTTGTGACAGCAGTCAAACACCATCTATCAAAAACGTGGGAGATTATTTAGTCAGAAACAAAACACACCACATCTCTGACAGTTCAATAATGTGGTGTAGATATACAAACCTACCTATCTCATTGTGCCCAATCTGCCTATTGTAAGAATTACAGTATGTTATTGTATTGCCAAGTGCAATCCATCAGTTTTTTTGGAAGGCGAACGGCTGAGGATAAGCCAGGCTTTTTAAAGTTTTTAGGGGGTAGATCAGCTTTAATATTGCAGATAGATTGTAACTTCCATCAATGTAATTGTCTGCATCACTTCCAATCCCCCTCAATGTAATTGTCTGCATCACTTCCAATCCCCCATATGTTTTTTTCTCTCGCAAATATATACATACATACACATATATATACATACAGTTGCTTGCGAAAGTATTCACCCCCCTTGGCACAAAATTGACAGAAAACTTGAGGGTGCATAACTATTCACCCCCCCCCTTCCCCCCCAAAGTCAATACTTTGTAGAGCCACCTTTTGCAGCAATTACAGCTGCAAGTCTCTTGGGGTATGTCTCTATAAGCTTGGCACCTCTAGCCACTGGGATTTTTGCTCATTCTTCAAGGCAAAACTGCTCCAGCTCCTTCAAGTTGGATGGGTTCCGCTGGTGTACAGCAATCTTCAAGTCATACCACAGATTCTCAACTGGATTGAGGTCTGGGCTTTGACTAGGCCATTCCAAGACATTTAAATGTTTCCCCTTAAACCACTCGAGTGTTGTTGCTTTAGCAGTATGCTTAGGGTCATAGTCCTGCTGGAAGGTGAACCTCCGTCCCAGTCTCAAATCTCTGGAAGACTGAATCAGGTTTCCCTCAAGAATTTCCCTGTATTTAGCGCCATCCATCATTCCAACAATTCTGACCAGTTTCCCAGTCCCTGCCGATGACAAACATCCCCGCAGCATGATGCTGCCACCACCATGCTTCACTGTGGGGATGGTGTTCTCGGGGTGATGAGAGGTGTTGGGTTTGCGCCAGACATAGCGTTTTCCTTGATGGCCAAAAAGCTCAATTTTAGTCTCATCTGACCAGAGTACCTTCTTCTATATGTTTGGGGAGTCTCCCACATGCCTTTTGGCGAACACCAAACGTGTTTGCTTATTTTTTTCTTTAAGCAATGGCTTTTTTCTGGCCACTCTTCTGTAAAGCCCAGCTCTGTGGAGTGTACGGCTTAAAGTGTTCCTATGGACAGATACTCCAATCTCCGCTGTGGAGCTTTGCAGCTCCTTCAGGGTTATCTTTGGTCTCTTTGTTGCCTCTCTGATTAATGACCTCCTTGCCTGGGCCGTGCATTTTGGTGGGCGGCCCTCTCTTGGCAGGTTTGTTGTGGTGCCATATTCTTTCAATTTTTTAATAATGGATTTAATGGTGCTCCGTGGGATGTTCAAAGTTTCTGATATTTTTTTATAACCCAACCCTGAACTGTACTTCTCCACAACTTTGTCCCTGACCTGTTTGGAGAGCTGCTTGGTATTCATGGTGCCGCTTGCTTGGTGGTGCCCCTTGCTTAGTGGTGTTGCAGACTCTGGGGCCTTTCAGAACAGGTGTATATATACTGAGATCATGTGACAGATCATGTGACACTTAGATTGCACACAGGTGGACTTTATTTAACTAATTATGTGACTTCTGAAGGTAATTGGTTGCACCAGATCTTATTTAGGGGCTTCATAGCAAAAGGGGTGAATACATATGCAAGCACCACTTTTGCGTTATTTATTTTTTAGAATTTTTTGAAATTAGTTATTTTTTTCATTTCACTTCACCAATTTGGACTATTTTGTGTATGTCCATTACATGAACTCCAAATAAAAATCCATTTAAATTACAGGTTGTAATTCAACAAAATAAGAAAAACGCCAAGGGGGATGAATACTTTTGCAAGGCACTGTAAATACATATATATATATATACATAGACATACACATACATATAAACACATATACATACACATATCCTTTAAAAAAATATATTTCCCTTTATTACTTTCCAACCCCACCACCCCTTCCCTAATTGGAGTAAACTAGTGAACAACAATGCTTAGGGCTCTACTTCCAGCTTATACATACTATATACATTTTATGGACACAGTCAATTTTACAATAATTATATTTTGTTTGTTTTTACTCCTGAACTTCCTCTACCCTCAACCTCTCCAATCATTTTCATGATGTCCATCCGGTTTGCTTCTATATGCCATATCTTTTTGCTGGTGTGGTGTGTGTGAAAGCGGATTGTTGTTTAGAAACAGAGCAGAACTTAAGAAACACACCTGGTAAATGGATCTGACAGACGATTAACCTCATTGTCCTCCTTAGCCTTGCATGTTAAAGTACCTATAGATCGCACTCACTAACCTCTAACTTCAATCTTCTATTCAATCTCCCCTCAGTTTTCCCTTGTTCAGCACGCAACACGTTTCATATTTTCTTCCCCTAGGCCTAGACCAGGGTTCTTCAATTCCGTTCCTGGAGGGCCGAAACACTTCTGTTTTTTATTTCTACCTGGTAGTTAATTGCACTCACCTGGTGTCACAGGTCTGAATTAGCCCCTGATTAGAAGGAGAGGATGAAAAACGGAGGTGTTTCTGCCCTCCAGGACCGGAATTGAAGAACCCTGGCCTAGACTATAGTCCTAGAGATTGATGATTGGGTATAGGCCTATCAGACTCTTGGTATAAGTAGTGCAGTAGAGGGAATAGTGTGCAATTCAGCTTGCCACCCTATTTCTGCATGGATATTTATTTGAAATCATTTTGACCAGAGGTACCTAATGCATTATGAAAACGTGTGCTATGTGTTGCTTGTCCTATGTTGCTGTCTGCGTGCTACGTGTTGCTTGTCCTATGTTGCTGTCTGCGTGCTACGTGTTGCTTGTCCTATGTTGCTGTCTGCGTGCTACGTGTTGCTTGTCCTATGTTGCTGTCTGGGTGCTACGTGTTGCTTGTCCTATGTTGCTGTCTGCGTGCTACGTGTTGCTTGTCCTATGTTGCTGTCTGCGTGCTACGTGTTGCTTGTCCTATGTTGCTCTGCATGTGCTCACTGCTCATCGTTTGTCTGTATTGTTACTGTAATTGTTTTTAATAACCTACCCAGGGACTGTGGTTGAAAATTCTGAAACGTTGATTAATGTGCAGTCCCTGTCAAAATAAACTCAAAATGTGGCATTACAGACCATAGCTGTTCACATGGAAGTTGTGCACTTGCTTGTATAGACCCTTGTTATTTTATCATGCTACTTTGTTACTATTCTTTATATCTATTTGCTAATTTTCTTACTTTTAACTGCATTGTTGGTAAAGAGCTCGTAAGTAAGCATTTCACGGTAAAGTCTACACTTCTTGTATTCGGCGCATGTAACAAATAACATTTGATTTGCTATTGTGCTCAATGAAACTAGAATGTCCTGTTGCCCTATATTCTTATGATAAATCTGAAAAACAATACACCATCTTTATGAAGTTGATTTTAATTGAGTTGAAATATATCAAACATAACTCTGTACCCAAAAGTTACACATTGTATTGAGAAATATACAACAAATTGAGGACAGATGAGGCAAATCAAGACCATATACCATTTTCACACAACATCATGGGTGATCTATTTACAATTTGCATGATGGGACAGAAGCCCCCTCCCCCCTATTGCACCTGACCTGCATTAAGGGGAGACAGGTCAGGGACACATCACTCCCAGCAACATGACAACATGCAGGTGGTAAACATAATGAAGCAGTCAATTCATACTGTGCAGTCCAATACATCTAAGACAAGGCACTTATGATGCATGACATACAAAGTTCCAAACGTTCCCCTTTAGCGCTTCCCTGGTTTCCCAGCTCCTTTTTTACCTCCAGGTGGTCCTTGACCTTTACCCCCTGCTCTTCCTTTGCCCTTCCCACCCCCACCCTTTCCTTTCCCAGAGAAGTTACCACCCTTGCGTCCCTTCTTTCCCCCCTTCCTAAATTTCGCTGCAGACTCCTCTCGGTCATCCTCTCGCATTTGTTTGTTTACAGCTTTGTTGACGTCCAGACGAGGTTTTTTACTGTCCAGCACTTTGAGCAGATCCAGCTGCCTCTGCTTTTCATTGGAAAAGTTACCGATGACAGGATGGAATTTCCTCTTCTTCCCGGTGTTTCTGGGAGCTTTCTCCTTCGGTAGGCGGTCTTGGAATTTACCTGCGGAAGCGGTGGATGCCTTGGCGACATTGACAGCCCTAACTAGGTCAGGTTTGGATTGCTGCGCGGTCGGTGTGAGTCCAACACCTGGTACTTTGATCTTCTGTGCCCTGGCTATGTTCCTCAGGCGATGCAGCTCGTTTTTTGCCACCTTCTCCTTCTTGGCTTTGTTCCGTTTGGCAAATTGGTCCTCGTTGGGGTCGGCTGTTTCGGGCACCTCAATCAGCCACTCTTTCGTGCCATCATTAGCACGCTTGTAGCCCCAACGCCGCTTCCACTCTTTGGCAACATCGTCCCATACCAGGTTCGTTTTCTTCTTCTTTTGGATCCCCTTCAGTTTGGCGAATTCCTCCCATTTGGTTGGAGGCCTGGGCTTCGGTGGGGGCTTCTCTCTCGGCAGTGCAGTGGTCGGCTCGGGTAGTTTGACTACGATTACCTCCTCAACTCGCTCTGTGGGATGCTTCCATATCTCGTTGATCAGGAGTTGCGTGTTGTCACGAGCTAGCGAGCGCAGGAAATCTTCTTTCTTCTGTTCACGGAAATGTCGAATGTCAACACGGTTCTTGTCGTATGCGACCAGATTTCCGATGTCAAACTCGAGGTCCAGTTCTTTCTGAACGGTGATACTTTTGAGTTTTTCAGCCTCATCTTGTTCAGCTTTAGCAAGCACGTCTTCTATACTGCACGCAGCCATTTTGGATTTCTGAAAGCATGTCCGACATGCGTGTGTTTCACGTCACGTGAAAGGTCACTAATTTATTTCCGGGTTAAAATGTTCCCATTCGAAAAAAGAATTCCTTGTGTCCACGCGGTGGTGCCATTGTCTTAAATTTTAACATTTCAATTTTAGTAATTTAGCAGACGCTCTTATCCAGAGCGATTTACAGTCAGTCAGTGCAAACATTTTTCATACAGACCCACCGTGGGAATCGAACCCACAACCCTGGCGTTGCAAGCGCCATGCTCTACCAACTGAGCTACAGGCAACTAAAAAAGTATGATTTTTTTTAATCCTTCATTTGAACAAAGTGAATACTTGGATTATATTACTTGATTCTATCACTATCTGAATGTCATATTATTGAATGTTTAGCATTACTTACTAATAAAATATAGTCAAATATATACTTAAAATAATCCATAGACGCCACACTGTCTGTAGTCCTACTGACTGCTCAATGCTCTTCTCCTTCAAGACTCAATGGACTGAAGATGAGAGGGTGAAAAGAGCATACTCAATGTCCTGCTGACTTGGTCATGAATGTGTGGGTGGATGAGTGTTAAGCCCCCAGGTGAGTCAGTGTGTGTACAGCGTGTGTACTCTGTGTGTGTGTGTGTATGTGTGCCACTGCTGAATAGACCCCAACAGGGACCTGTACCTGTCACGGTTGATCCATTCCAGGATGCAGTGTATAGATCAGACTCGTACACATCAATAATCAATACGCGATCTTCTCTCATTGATCTGACCTCTCAACACCTGTTCGATTTAATTTAATTATTCCATTCATCATCTAAGCAGAGGAACATTTCAACAGAGAACAGGTAACCATGTAGTTAGATAAAAATATATATTGCCTCACAATCGTTATAGGGGACTCCATAGACAATATGGGACTCTCACTGCTCACCATGCCTGTACTCTAGCTAGAGAGAGAGAGATAGAGATTATTTGTTAAGGGACTGTACGTTATTTATAATGAGGGATACCTAGAGCAAATTGGACCTCTCTGAAATAAAAATGGATGACCCTCCCTTCAGTAAAATGTTTTTTACCAGACCCTCCCTGAACTCTTGAAAAAAATAAATTGACCCTCCCCTATACCCAAAATAATAATTAAAACATGAAGCAGAGAACATGCCTACCATTTACCCTCACTCCTAGGGCAGAACAGAGCCTTAGATATGCAGTTTTAGAAACTTCATTGTTTTGTAAGCATTACATGGCAAAGTAGCCAGAAGGTTGTGGATAAGCAGACAAGGGTAGGGGTGAAAATCTATACATTATAATGAAAGCACTGCATGAATCTATCATCTTATTTGCGGTCCAATAAAAAATATCCGTTTATAAACGCATTTCATGCAATTCTACATGATTTTACATGACTGTAGACAAGCATAATCTTTTTTAATATCACAACAGGGCATGAGAATGAATGAGTGCATGCTGCAACACTGGAGACGTTTTGATTTCTATACAGGCTATTGTTAAAAAATAGGATAGTCTAAGTTTGGAACAGTGCTAAAGTTGTCTATCAACTGTCAAAATTGAGCGCAATAGAACCAGTTACAACTGAAGTATCTGATCATCAATGAATTCAAGAAAAAGCCATTTGTTGTTTAACACAGCAGCCGCATATCATCAGGTAGGCCTATATGCACTTGTAACTTTTATTCATTTGGGAAACTCATTTTCTAACTTATTATATTTTATTCCATGAAATTGTTGTTACAAAATAGATTTGTGTTGACTGTGATTAGGACATATATAAGAGCATCTGCTAGGCTAAATTAACAAACTAGGCATGCATAGCTCACCGCATGATCCTCAAATCAAAGATTTCTTAAATGGCAGCCTTGAAATAATAATAATATAGCCTAAATAATTCATTTTTGTTCCTTCTTAGGCTACCTGGCTTGCTCCTGACTGATTTAGAGTTAGTATGATGTTTAATAGCCTGTTGAAATGTCGAACGTCAATTGATTGTGACAGAATCACACATTACTTCCCAAGCAAAGTAAAATAAAAATCTCCTCTGCTATAGGAAGGTTGTAGTGCAGCCTCTGAATGTCATAGAGACAAACCAAACATATCCGATGTGCATCGGAGCCACGTCTTTCCCTGTTATTTTACAGCTTGTTTCTAGCATTGCGGACTAAAACGCAGTTTATAGAACGCTCTATATAAACAGGTCCATTACATTTTTTCCTAAAAACTAACAAGGGGTAGGCCTATGCTTTTAGCCCTTTTCTTCAACAAAAGCCACAATACCCTCACATACCACCTCATTTCGAGCCCTGTTTTTTTCTCTTAAACCACCAAGCTCTTCACTGACACAGATATTTAAGGAGTGCATGGTGACTGAAGGAATTGGCTGACAAATCTATGGATAGGAGACTATAATTTCATCTGTCAAACAGGTAGGCCTACCTCTTATTTCTTGAATAGGAAGAAATAGGCTCCTACACAAAGCCCTCTTGTTGTTAGTATCCTGAAGTCAAATAAAAATGAAGACTGTTTAAATGAATTAAGCCTTCTCAAATTAGCCTACTTTCAGCACCCATGCGCTGTCCATCTCCACGGCTGCCACTTCATAGTAATGTAAGTTATGTCAATTCCTCGAACATGGCTTATTGTGAGGTCAATAACTCTGATAAATAGCTTCATTATGGGCAACGAAACATATCGTTTTCAATTATAGCAGTAGCAAGTTTACCTCCAGCCCTCCTAATCTTCAGCTATCCCTCTCAAACTGAACAGGACATCAGTAGGCCTAGTCCGTGCGCACAGATATTACATTTTTTGGACAAATAAAACATTATTTTCGGAAGAAGCCTTTGACTCGCCACCTGAAGTGCCACCGCACACAGCACAGTCATTGGTTAGGCAGCACAAAAGGGTTTACATCAGCAAGAGCAGGGCAGGCCGGGGCTCATGATTGGGAACTCCTATCCATTGCAGTTTGTAATGCAGTGTAGCCTAGTTTTATATACACCATCCCCGCAGTGCAAAAACATGGGAAGGAAGTACATTTTCTTAGAAATACAACTTTGCCCTGTCCTTCTCCAAGCATGCTCTTCGTATAGCCTAGGTCTATAGCCTATAGTATAGACTATGGATCATTTTGTTGAGACCACACTAGGTGCACTTGATATTGCGCCCAGCAGAGAATCAGGGATGAGGGGCAGCATCAGGCACACAGATATAATATGTGACTAATTCTCAAACACTGAGTAATATGACATTTAATCGATTACAAATTACATGACCCTCCCCTGGACTAAATAAAAAAAATACTAAACCCTCCCCCTGACTGAAATTGAAAAAGCATGACCCTCCCCCATTTTCCTCCGGGTAACAATTGTGTACATTTCGACCGCTCCTTAAGTCTACTACTACAGCACATTTATACTGAGATTCAGCCACAATATTGGATTCCAAAGCATTTCTTTACAGGAGGAGCATAGTGAAGGAGAGTTTTGTTCACCCCTCCCACCCCTCTCTGCCCCCAAGTATTGAACACACCCCATCCGTCATGCACGTGCAGGTGGAAACCTAATACATACTGACTGATCGATCGATATTTAGAAACAATAGGAACAATAGCAGGCTTTCAGAGACAGATGGTTTTTCTTTACATCGGCAGGACAGAACGGTGGCGTCGGGGAAGCTCAGGGGAGGTGGTGTGCGTCTCTTTGTTAACAACAGCTGGTGTGCGATCTCTAATATTAAGGAAGTCTGCTCGCCTGAGTTAGAATACCTCATGATAAAGTGTAGACCATACTATATTTTTTGTAGCTGTCTATTTACCACATTAAATCGATGCTGGCACTAAGACTGGACTCAATGAGCTGTATAGGGCCATAAGCAAACAAGAAAATGCTCACCCAGAGGCAGCGCTCCTAGTGGCTGGTGACTTTAATGCAGGAAAACTGAAATCAATTTGACCTAATTTCTACCAGCATGTCACCTGTGCAAATTGAGGCAAAAAAAAACTCTAGATCACCTTTACTCCACACACAGAGACGCATACAACGCTCTCCCTCGCCCTCCATTTGGTAAATCTGACCATAACTCTATCCTCCTGATTCCTGTTAACAAGCAAAAACTCAAACAGTAAATACCAGTGATGCGCTCAATATGGAAGTGGTCAGATGAAGCGGATTCTAAGCTACAGGTCTGTTTCGCTAGCACAGACTGGAATATGTTCCAGGGATTCATCTGATGGCACTGAGGAGTTTACCACATCAGTCACCGGCTTCATTAATGAGTGCATTGACGACGTCGTCCCCACAGTGACCGTACGTACCTATCCCAACCAGAAACCATTGAGCAACATCTGCACTAAGCTAAAGGCTAGAGCTGCCACTTTCAAGGAGCGGGATATTAATATGGACGCTTATAATAAAATCCCGCTACGGCCTCCAACGAACTATCAAACAGGCAAAGCGTCAATACAGGACCAAGATCGAATCCTACTACACCAGCTCTGACACTCGTCAGATGTGGCTGGGCTTGCAAACTATCATGGATTAAATCAAAGGGAAACCTAGCCGCGAGCTGTCCATTGTTGCAAACCTACCAGACGAGCTAAATACCATTTATGCTCTCTTTGAGGCTAGCAACATTGAACCATGCATGAGAGCACCAGCTGTTCCGGACGATGTGAATAAGACCTTTAAACACGTCAACATTCACAAGGTCACGGGGCCAGACGGATTACCAGAATGTGTACTCAGAGAATGCGCGGACCAACTGGCAAGTGTCTTCACTGACATTTCAACCGCTACCTGACCGAGTCTGTAATACCTAATTTTTCAAGCAGACCACCATAGTCCCTGTGCCCAAGAATACTAAGGTAACCTGTCTAAATGACTATTGACCCGTGGGACTCACATCTGTAGCCATGAAATGCTTTGAAAGTCTGGTCATGGCTCACATTAACACAATCATCCCAGACACCCTGGACCCACTCCAATTCGCATACCACCATAACAGATCCAAAGATGATGCAATATCTATTGCATTCCACACTGCCCTTTCCCACCTGGACAAAAGGAACACATATGTGAGAATGCTGTTCATTGACTACAGCTCAGCGTTCAACACCATAGTGCCTTCCAAGCTCATCATTAAGCCAAGGACCCTGGGATTAAACACCTCCCTCTGCAACTGGATCCTGGACTTCCTGACTGGCCACTCCCAGGTGGTGAGGGTTGGCCACAACACATCCGCCACGCTGACCCTCAACACGGGGGCCCCTCAGGGGTGCTTGCTTAGTCCACTCCTGTACTCTCTGTTCACCCACGACTGCATGGCAGCACACGACTCCAACACCATCATTAAGTTTGCCGACGACACGACTGTGGTAGGCCTGATCACCGATGACGATGAGACAGCCTACAGGGAGGAGGTCAGAGACCTGGCAGTGACCTCTCCCTCAACATCAGCAAGACAAAAGAGCTGATCATGGACTACAGGAAATGGAGGGCCGAGCACGCCCCCCATCCACATCGACGGGGCAGTAGTGGAGCATGTCGAGAGCTTTAAGTCCCTTTGTGTCCACATCACTAAGGAATGATCATGGTCCACACATACAGTACCAACACAGTTGTGAAGAGGGCACGACAACGCTTCTTACCACTCAGGAGGCCGAAAAGATTCGGCATGGGCCCTCAGATCCTCAAAAAGTTCTACAGCTGCATCTTGACTGGATGCATCACCTCTTGGTATGGCAACTGCTTGGCATCCGACCGCAAAGCGCTACAGAAGGTAATGCGTACGGCCCAGTACATCACTGGGGCCGAGCTCACTGCCATCCAGGACCTCTATACCAGGCGTGTCAGAGGAATGCCCTACACATTTTCAAAGACTCCAGCCACCCAAGTCATAAACTGTTCTCTCTGCTACCGCACGGCAAGCAGTACTGATGCACCAAGTCTGAAACCAACAGGACACTGAACAGCTTCTTCCCCCAAACCATAAGACTGCTAAATAGTTAGTTAAATAGTTAACGAAAAGCTACCCGGAGTATCTGCATTGACCTCTTTTGACTCATCACATATGCTGCTGTTACTGTTTATTATCTATTCTGTCGCCTAGTCACTTTATCCCTACCTATATGTACATACAGTATCTACCTCAAATACACTGCACATCGACTCGGTACTGGTACCCGTGTATATAGCCAAGTTGTTACCTGGTACCCCATGTATATAGCCAAGTTATTACCTGGTACCCCGTGTATATAGCCAAGTTATTACCTGGTACCCTGTGTATATAGCCAAGTTGTTACCTGGTACCCCGTGTATATAGCCAAGTTGTTACCTGGTACCCCATGTATATAGCCAAGTTATTACCTGGTACCCCGTGTATATAGCCAAGTTATTACCTGGTACCCCGTGTATATAGCAAAGTTATCGTTACTCATTGTGTATTTATTCCTCGTGTTGTTATCAATCAATCAATCAAATGTATTTACAAAGCCCTTTTACATCATACAGAAACCCAGCCTAAAACCCCAAACAGCAAGCAATGCAGATGTAGAAGCATGGTGGCTAGGAAAAACTCCCTAGAAAGGCGGAAACCTAGGAAGAAACCTAGAGAGGAACCAGGCTCTGAGGGGTGGCTGTGCCGGGTGGAGGTTATAACAGTACATGGCCATTAAGGCCAGATTTTTCTCCAAGATGTTCAAACGTTCATAGACGACCAGCATGGTCAAATAATAATCACAGTGGTTGTAAAGGTTGCAACAGGTCAGTACATCAGGAGTAAATGTCACTTGGCTTTTCATAGCCTGGCATTTAGAGGTTGAAATAGCAGGTGCGGTAGAGAGAGAGAGTTGAATACAGCAGGTCTGGGACAAGGTAGCACGTCCAGTGAACAGGTCAGGGTTCCATAGCCGCAGGCAGAAGAGTGGAAACTGGAGCAGCAGCACGACCAGGTGGACTGGGGACAGCAAGGAGTCATCAGGCCAGGTAGTCCTGAGGCATGGTCCTAGGTCTCAGGTCCTCCGGGAGGGGAGGGAGAGAGGGAGAGGGAGAGAATTAGAGGGAGCATACTTAAATTCACACAGGACACCGGATAAGACAGGAGAATAACACCAGATATAACAGACTGACCCTAGCCCCCCGGCACGTAGACTATTGCAGCATAGATACTGGAGGCTGAGACAGGGGGGGTCGGGAGACACTGTGTCCCAGTCCGACGATACCGCCGGACAGGGCCAACCAGGCAGGATATAACCCCACCCACTCTGCCAAAGCACAGCCCCCACACCACCAGAGGGATATCAACAGACCACCAACCTACTACCCTGAGACAAGGCTGAGTATAGCCCACGAAGATCTCCTTCACCGCACGAGCCCGTTATTATTATTATTCTATTTCTCAATTTTGTTCTCTCTGCATTGTTGGGAAGGGCCCGTAAGTAAGCATCTCACTGTTAGTCTACACCTGTTGTTTACAAAGTATGTGACAAATACAATTTGATTTGAGACAGGATTTTCTAGGTTGACCCACATGTCCTTGAATGACCATACATATTTGCCTGTAGCTTGGCCTTCTCTTCTCCCACTGCTCACCATGCCTGTAGCTTGACCTTCTCTTCTCCCACTGCTCACCATGCCTGTAGCTTGGCCTTCTCTTCTCCCACTGCTCACCATGCCTGTAGGTTGGCCTTCTCTTCTCCCACTGCTCACCATGCCTGTAGCTTGGCCTTCTCTTCTCCCACTGCTCACCATGCCTGTAGCTTGACCTTCTCTTCTCCCACTGCTCACCATGCCTGTAGCTTGGCCTTCTCTTCTCCCACTGCTCACCATGCCTGTAGCTTGGCCTTCTCTTCTCCCACTGCTCACCATGCCTGTAGCTTGGCCTTCTCTTCTCCCACTGCTCACCATGCCTGTAGCTTGGCCTTCTCTTCTCCCACTGCTCACCATGCCTGTAGCTGTAGCTGGCCTGAGTGACAGAGTGGGTCCATCTGTGGCTTCCACCTGATTACGTCCACTCTTACAGTACAGTTAATTATCTCAGCCACCAGAGAGCACCAGTGGAACCTTTGAAGACTCGCCCCCATCATCAGGAAAGGAGCTGGGCTGAGATGCCAAAGCTGACCTGAAGTTGAGGGGAAGAGAGAGAAAGCAGGGATAGTGTTCTGTGAAATCTCTTTTTGTAAGCCTAATCAGCATGGAGTAGAACAGGATTTTTTTATTTACCAGGAATCTCTTTGTTTCTATCAACAAGGGTGAGGAATTGTAGGCCTTTCTGCAGCTGGGGACTATTTGTCAACAGAAGAATGACATGATGAGAACCCTTCGCTGCTCATTAAGGTAACATTTATTTATATATTTTTATTTCACCTTTATTTAACCAGGTTGGTCAGTTGAGAACAAGTACTCATTTACAACAGCGACCTGGCCAAGATAAAGCAAAGCAGTGCGATGAAAACAACAACAACACAGAGTTACATATGGGATAAACAAAAACGTACAGTCAATAACACAATAGAAATATAGAAAATATATATACAGTGTGTGCAAATGTAGTAAGTTATGGAGGTAAGGCAATAAATAGGCCATAGTGCAAAAAAATTACAATTTAGTATTAACACTGGAGTGATAGATGTGCAGAAGATGATGTGCAAATAGAGATACTGGGGTGCAAATGAGCAAAATAAATAACAATATGGGGATGAGGTAGTTGGGTGGGCTAATTACAGATGGGCTGTGTACAGGTGCAGTGATCGGTAAGCTGCTCTGACAACTGATGCTTAAAGTTAGTGAGGGAGATAAGAGTCTTCAGCTTCAGAGATTTTTGCAATTCGTTCCAGTCATTGGCAGCAGAGAACTGGAAGGAATGGCAGCCAAAGGAGGTGTTGGCTTTGGGGATGATCAGTGAGATATACCTGCTGGAACGCATACTACGGGTGGGTGTTGGTATGATGACCAATGAGCTAAGATAAGGCAGGGATTTGCCTAGCAGTGATTTATAGATGACCTGGAGCCAGTGGGTTTGGCGACGAATATGTAGTGAGGGCCAGCCAACGAGAGCGTACAGGTCACAATGGTGGGTAGTATATGGGGCTTTGGTGACAAAACAGATGGCACTGTGATAGACTACATCCAATTTGCTGAGTAGAGTGTTGGAGGCTATTTTGTAAATGACATCGCTGAAGTCAAGGATCGGTAGGATAGTCAGTTTTACAAGGGCATTTTTGGCAGTATGAGTGAAGGAGGCTTTGTTGCGAAATAGGAAGCTGATTCTAGATTTAACTTTTGATTGGAGATGCTTAATGTGAGTCTGGAAGGAGAGTTTACGGTCTAACCAGACACCTAGGTATTTGTAGTTGTCCACATATTCTAAGTCAGACCCACCGAGAGTAGTGATTCTAGTCGGGCGGGCGGGTGCAAGCAGTGTTCGATTGAAGAGAATGCATTTAGTTTTACTAGCGTTTAAGAGCAATTGGAGGCTACGGAAGGAGTGTTGTATGGCATTGAAGCTCGTTTGGAGGTTTGTTATTACTGGTCTTCAAAATCTTCTGGAAGTCTATGGCTCGTCTCGACAGGGTAATCAGTCTGAGTAGTAAATAAAAAAGCTCATTCAGAGTGGGGAAGAGTTTTGCATGGCATCATCAATCTAAGCCTCTTTGGATCCAAACCCACTCCACATGCCTATTGTGACTGATGGCCAAACTAACCATTGTATTTAATGATATCTACTCCTCTGTAGCTCAGCTGGTAGAGCACGGCGCTTGTAACGCCAAGGTAGTGGGTTCGATCCCCGGGACCACCCATACACAAAAATGTATGCACGCATGACTGTAAGTCGCTTTGGATAAAAGCGTCTGCTAAATGGCATATTATATTATATTATATACTGTATGGCTACGTTTACACAGGCAGCCCAATTTTCCACTAATTGGTCTTTTGACCAATCACAGCAGATCTTTTTCAGAGCTGATCTGATAGATGGGTTGGTTGTTTAGCAACAAAACCGAGGCATGCGCAACTATTGGGGAAAACAGACGGGGTTGGCTTAGATTGTTGACAACATGCAAACTATGTTTCGTCTACAATGTTTATTGAAAACAAAGATACATTTGCACAATGAGCACTTGTTGTCTCTCAAATACATCATTACAGTTGTTGGTTGGCTAGCTAGCAAATGTTTTGCCATATTAGCATTGACATGAAATCAGTCAAAACACCTCAAAACCAGACATGGTATCAATAACAAGATGAAATGAGCTGAAAATACCAATTAGTGAAAAAAATATCTGAATTGGGCTGCCTGTGTAAAAGCAGCCTACAGTGGGGAAAAAAAGTATTTAGTCAGCCACCAATTGTGCATGTTCTCCCACTTAAAAAGATGAGAGAGGCCTGTAATTTTCATCATAGGTACACGTCAACTATGACAGACAAAATGAGAAAAAAAATCCAGAAAATCACATTGTAGGATTTTTTATGAATTTATTTGCAAATTATGGTGGAAAATAAGTATTTGGTCAATAACAAAAGTTTCTCAATACTTTGTTATATACCCTTTGTTGGCAATGACACAGGTCAAACGTTTTCTGTAAGTCTTCACAAGGTTTTCACACACTGTTGCTGGTATTTTGGCCCATTCCTCCATGCAGATCTCCTCTAGAGCAGTGATGTTTTGGGGCTGTCGCTGGGCAACACGGACTTTCAACTCCCTCCAAAGATTTTCTATGGGGTTGAGATCTGGAGACTGGCTAGGCCACTCCAGGACCTTGAAATGCTTCTTACGAAGCCACTCCTTCGTTGCCCGGGCGGTGTGTTTGGGATCATTGTCATGCTGAAAGACCCAGCCACGTTTCATCTTCAATGCCCTTGCTGATGGAAGGAGGTTTTCACTCAAAATCTCACGATACATGGCCCCATTCATTCTTTCCTTTACACGGATCAGTCGTCCTGATCCCTTTGCAGAAAAACAGCCGCAAAGCATGATGTTTCCACCCCCATGCTTCACAGTAGGTATGGTGTTCTTTGGATGCAACTCAGCATTCTTTGTCCTCCAAACACGACGAGTTGAGTTTTTACCAAAAAGTTCTATTTTGGTTTCATCTGACCATATGACAGTCTCCCAATCCTCTTCTGGATCATCCAAATGCACTCTAGCAAACTTCAGACGGGCCTGGACATGTACTGGCTTAAGCAGGGGGACACGTCTGGCACTGCAGGATTTGAGTCCCTGGCGGCGTAGTGTGTTACTGATGGTAGGCTTTGTTACTTTGGTCCCAGCTCTCTGCAGGTCATTCACTGGGTCCCCCCGTGTGGTTCTGGGATTTTTGCTCACCGTTCTTGTGATCATTTTGACCCCACGGGGTGAGATCTTGCGTGGAGCCCCAGATCGAGGGAGATTATCAGTGGTCTTGTATGTCTTCCATTTCCTAACAATTGCTCCCACAGTTGATTTCTTCAAACCAAGCTGCTTACCTATTGCAGATTCAGTCTTCCCAGCCTGGTGCAGGTCTACAATTTTGTTTCTGGTGTCCTTTGACAGCTCTTTGGTCTTGGCTATAGTGGAGTTTGGAGTGTGACTGTTTGAGGTTGTGGACAGGTGTCTTTTATACTGATAACAAGTTCAAATAGGTGCCATTAATACAGGTAACGAGTGGAGGACAGAGGAGCCTCTTAAAGAAGAAGTTACAGGTCTGTGAGAGCCAGAAATCTTGCTTGTTTGTAGGTGACCAAATACTTATTTTCCACCATAATTTGCAAATAAATTCATTAAAAACCCTACAATGTGATTTTCTGGAAGAAAAAATCTCAATTTGTCTGTCATAGTTGACGTGTACCTATGATGAAAATTACAGGCCTCTCTCGTCTTTTTAAGTGGGAGAACTTGCACAATTGGTGGCTGACTAAATACTTTTTTTCCCCACTGTATGTGGCTTTTTTCATACCATTTCTTTCTTACACCAAATATCACTTCAATGAATGTTGATTCATTAATCTGATGTACGTCATCATGCCATGGTTTCAGAGACTAATTCATTTCAGAATAGAATCCAATGCCATTGGACCGATCATATTTTACAATAGGATGATACTGAAGCAAAGCTGTATTATTAAAAAACAAAATGCATGAGATTTCAAGTGGTGAATTACAGCTC
Source organism: Coregonus lavaretus (assembly GCF_964263955.1). Taxonomy (NCBI): domain Eukaryota; kingdom Metazoa; phylum Chordata; class Actinopteri; order Salmoniformes; family Salmonidae; genus Coregonus; species Coregonus lavaretus. The sequence goes on from NC_140021.1 coordinate 10,262,758, forward strand.
AATTATAAGATGTTAGCTGACGGTGTTGGGTTATGATGGGGATCTTGGGAGACAGGCTGATGAAGCTTAAAGCCCAGTGCAGTCAAAAACGTGATTTTCCTGTGTTTATATATACTGTAAAATTGTGGAAATTATGACAATGCACTTTTAGTGTAAGAGCTGTTTGAAAAGGCTGCCTGAAATTTCAGCCTGTATAGGTGGGATGGAGTTTTGGCCTGCCTGGTGACATCACCAGGTGGTAAATGAGTTAATAGACCAATAAGAAAGAGAGTTCAAACCTCTCTGCCAATAACAGCTTGTTTTCAGTTTTCCCCTCCCCATTCAGACCACTCCCAGACAGTCTTAGCAAAATTCTTGCTTGAGAAATAGCTTTTAATTAAGCTATTTTTGTTTCTTTTTGACCATTTTAATTGTAAACAATCACAGTAAGGTGCTTAATTGTTATCCAGAAATAATTTGCTATTGAGATAAAAACGGCTGCATTGGACCTTTAAAAAGTGGACTTCTTCTAATCAGTCACTGTCCTTGTCTTTTCAGGGTCTGTGTATTGGCTTTTGGCAGTATACTGTAGCTGATGCTCAATAAGACAGTCTCTTTTCAGCGAGCTTGGCTGTGATGTTCCACATGAATACCGACCCGATCTTACAGCAGTCATCTGTGGAAGGAGCAGAGAAAATAGAGGGATGAACAGAGGCAACAGTGTTGAGACGTTATACCTCATTTTATATTTTTAGATGCTGGAACTTTAATCTCTGTATACATACAGACTGATGGTGTTGCCCCCCCAACGGTGCTGTAGTTTTTATTTTTGGACCACACTAATTCTACCCGGTGTGAGACTCGTGAGAGCCAAGGTTCTGACAGCCATGGAAATTAGCCTACCGGTGACGCCACTATATGTACTGCAGGTAGTGTGAGGAGGGGAATCCTAATGAGGCGCTAAAGCTACACACACACACATTTGTTTTACTATCCTTGTGGGGACCAACCCCTAACCCTAACCTAAACCCAAACCTTAACCCCAAACCCCTAAAGCTAACCTTACTCCTAACCCTTAACCTAACTCCTAACCCTAATTCTAACACTAAACCTAACCCCTAAGCCTAAAATAGCATGTTTCCTTGTGGGGACCGGCGAAATGTCCCCACTTGTCTGAATTTTCCTTGTTTAACTGTCCTTGTGAGGACTTCTGGTACCCACAAGGATAGTAAAACCAATACACACACACACACACACACACACCACACACAATCCCACACACACCACACACAATCCAAAAGCCTCTAATGAAAAGAATGGTATAGCGGCTTCTTCTGTTGTTCAAACAGCATCAGTGAGTCAGCCCGTTGTATCATTTATATTCAATACAGTGGTTTGTATAGATTAGCACAGCGTGCCCTGTAATTACCACAGGGTGCTCTGTAACACCCACGCTGTCTCTATATGCTCTGTTATGAGACCATTCTTCCCTTGGCTCTTGAGACGGTTATAATAGAGGTAAATAAAGGCTGCAAATAGAAAATGTTTATGTCCATATTGATTATTCATCACCAGTTGATGTAAACCAGCATAATTGAATACGAACTCATGTGCAAATATAAAGTGGACTGGTGTGTGCATCTTTGTCAAAGCCTGATTGCTGCAGCAGTATAGCGTAGCATGTATCAATGAGCATCACTGTTGAGGATCAATGATGTGAGCACTGGCTTATCCTACCATTTAAGGTCAGACTGCCATGTGTTGCCTATGGTGCCTTTCTCAGTCTCTCACCTAAACATCTTGTGAGTGGTGACACCTTGCAGGAGCCTCCAGCCATCATGATCTATGACTCACAGCAGAAACATGGAGGGTCATACAGGGGCGCAACTGTCATTGGGGATGGGGGGGACATGACCCCCCCCACATTCAGAAATTGTCCCCCCCCCCCAGTTTTATCACTGCACTGTGATACAAAAAGCGGCATTGGTGTGCTTTAGGACTGCACGGTCACCACAGAGCGGGCGGACAGGCTATGTGAAGGAAAAGCTATTATTATAGGACCAGCACGGTGCTGCTGTCTTCAGCTGCGGTCTCTCTGTGTTGCGCTTTTTCTCCGGGTTGTAAAAGCAAGCAGAGTAGAAACTGGCTACTCTTTATTTGACTGATGTAGCTGGCAAGGTAACAGCTGTTTGACTTAATAGAGAAAAAGTATTTATTCCCAGTGCTGAGCTAGTAGTGTAACTGACATGTAACATTAGCTAATGTTTCATCCCCTCTCAACTGAAGTTCTGTCTGAAGAGAATGTACTAGCTAGCTAGCTAGTAGCTACCACAGCCAGTTCAGCTCTAGCCTCTAGATATCTGTCAGGTAGCAGCAACAAACAGCTGTTGTGTCGATAAAATAATGTATGCGCTAACTGTAAGTCGCTCTGGATAAGAGCGTCTGCTAAATGACTAAAAATGTAAAAAATGTAAATGTATGGAAATGTTTTGTAGCCTTTTTGTCCCATTTTAACAGAAGTAAATTAACTTGGCTAGTTTTCGCCAGTTGATGTACCATTAGAGCTAGCCAAAAGTTGGCTAACATTAGCTAACTAGCTAGCTCACTAACTTTAGCTATTATTTTTGCCTCAATCACACTAGACCTGAATCAAACGATGAAACCAGCGGCCAAACGATTGAAGACCGATATTCTGACGTTTTTTGACAGTGCAATGTGAGATTTTATTAGTCAGTATAGCAATGTAACGTTATTGATATGTCAGTTTCCCTAGCTAATTCCCTACTTTTCCCACTGACACAGTATAAACAGCTCTACAGGCTACACTGTCATGGTGCACAGTTAGTACACAACACTATGCTCATCATTTCTTAGCAGGATCAGATGGTGACAGGTGTCCCAGCAGAGTCAAACAGCCAGGGAAGATCAGTCTACGGAGCTCAGGTTAATTTTGCAGTATATTATAACAATCAGTGAATGGATACAAAGTTCCATCTTGAGTTGATGGGTAGGCTACAGTCTGGGATCTGGCAATAATGGTCATTTCAATTATTGAATCATTGATTCTATTCTTGAATAATATAATGTATAAATGTACACCAAGGTAATTCTTTGTCATGCCTCATCTGAGCAGGATCAGATGGTGACGGGGTCTCAGCAGGGTCAGGCAACCAGGGCAGTTCAGTCTGTGACAGCACTGAGATGAACATTTGCAGATACAATACTTTATTACATTTTAGTCATTTAGCAGACGCTCTTATCCAGAGTAACTTGCAGTTAGTGAGTGCATACATTTTCATACTGGCCCCCCGTGGGAAACGAACCCACAACCCTGGCGTTGCAAGTGCCATGCTCTACCAACTGAGCTACAGGGGACTACATTATTCTCTCTGTGCAGCAAACACTGGACCAACCAGAAGCTTCAAAGATTGAAACAATTTTAAGGCAGTCTAACAAACCTCTAAAGTTGATTTCCAAACTGTATCAAGGGTTAATAGAGGCTTTACCGATGACACAAAACATGTCAAACAGAAATGTGAGGAAGACCTGGGAGACACTATCAGTGATGATGGATGGATACAAATATGTTTGAATTCCCAGTCATGTTCATATAATCTCAGATATAAATTACTGCAGTTTAAGACTATCCATACAGCATACTGTACAGTATAGTTGATTTTATTAAAACATCTGGGGTGTGTCTATATATGGAAAAATACACGCTTTAAAATGTCCACCAATCAATTGGTCGAAAGAAAATAATAATCTTGGTTGACCAATCATTTTTTAGTCATAGGACAGCCCTAGTAGAAATGCAGGAAATTAGCTTTACAGTAGATGCCCAGGTTCAGCCCCTGATGTCATATCACAGCTGACCCAATATCACCTGAAGAGATGTGGAGCGAGAGATGGAGACAGAAAGAGAGAAAGAGCGGAAGTGAGTTAGGGAGGGGGGGAGGAGAGAGAGAAAAGTCCTCCAGGAGTTGAGAGAAAGAGAGCGAGGCAGGCAGGGGATGGTAACGCAGGTGAAATCATTTCATCAGACAGAGTGACAGAAAAGCAGGTTGTGTGTAAGTGAAGCGTACACATAGTTACAGTATGGATTGCATAAATGACCTAATAGACATGAGAAGTAGAACCGTCGATGAGAGAAGGTAAAGGACTAGGGATTGGCTAGGGAGTCCAGTCTACACAGTTGGTTTCCCAGGTCTAAATTAAAAGAAAAGAAGGAAAACCAGCGGACGCTGTGGTCCTCCACGAGTTGACTTTCTCTAAAGCTATAAGGACGACAGTCCGTGATGTAGGAAGCATCCTGGTGGATTATGGGTAAGAGGGCAGTGAAGACACATACTACAAGCTTACCTCTCCTATTCCATCAGCATGCAAGGTCAACATACACTGAGTGTACAAAACATTAAGGACACCTTCCTAATATTGAGTTTGCCCTTAGAACAGACTCAATTTGTTGGGGCATGGACTCTACAAGATGTCGAAAGCGTTCCACAGGGATGCTGGCCCATGTTGACTCCTATGCTTATCACATTTGTGTCAAGTTGGCTGGATGGCCTTTGGGTGGGGGACCATTCTTGATACACATGGGAAACTGTTGATCGTGAAAAACCTAGTATCTTTTGTCTTGCCCATTCACCCTCTGAATGGCACACATACACAATCAATGTCTCAATTGTCTCAAGGCTTAAAAATCCTTCTTTAACCTGTCTCCTCCCCTTCATCTACACTGATTGAAGTGACATCAATAAGGGATCATAGCGTTCACCTGGATTCACCTGGTCAGTCTATGTCATGGAAAGAGCAGGTATCCTTAATGTTTTGTACACTCAGTGTATAGAAAAGCTCCCAATCCATCGCAGTGGTCTTCACCCCACTTCCGCAAATAGAAGTAAACAGTACAGTAGCGTCATTCTCTGAATCCACTCTTTGGATGGCTCTCAGGAGAATTACGACAAAAAAGCGAAATCACTTAAGTGGCTTGGTGCTGCTTGGAAGACTGATTTAGTGGCACTGGCTTAGTATAGATTTAGTGGCACTGTTATCAATAAACAGTAGAATACCTGACACTATGAGTCTAAATTTGTCTTTGACTTGAGTCAATTACCAGATTGTGCTGGAAGGGAGCAAACGCCAGTCATTAGCTCTATGACAGCTGAGGTCAGAGCCTGTACTGATCTAGTGTGACGTGAACAGACACCTTGTTTTTCTCTGGTCAATACCTCATGACTCTACCTGCTGCTTCCAAACGACTTCCATCGCGGCACGACAGCTCACGCCCTGAATGGGATGAGCGAGAAGACAAACCACCTCCTCCACAGTTCCGCCCTCTCTCCATTTAAGCACATTACACAGCTTTCACAGATTCAAGGTACATTGTGCCAGCTCTCGTGACTTCAAGCTTAATATGTCATATTACAGGAACAAATTAAGTACAAAAGGTGTACCTTTGTTTGGTTGGTGAACCTTTTTACTGTAAACGGAGAGGATTACACCTCTGTCTGCCCCGATCACAGTGGTGTGTCACTGTTCTGTTGTCGTTGTGTGTAGGAGGTGCTGGGGGACAAACAGCTGGGGTCTCCCTTAAGTACTGTGGCGGCTGGTAAACACTACAGAAGCTGCTCCGGTCGTGGACAGCCTCTCACCAAACCTGGCCCGGTTCCTAGAAAACACACAGCATGGAATGGAGAGTCCTTGAGATAACATTCCAAGTTTGGTGTGAGTGCGTGTAAGGGAGAGTGTGTGTGTGTGTGTGTGTGTGTGTGTGTATGTGTGTCTGTGCGTGGGCGTGCGCGTGATTGAGTGTGTGTGTGTGTGTGTATGCACTTGTGTATGTGTGTGATTGGACTGCAGTATTATCCATTGACTCCATGCTGGGGCTTGGAAGCGGAGAGAGAGTTGGTCACTGGCTGGGATCACAACAGTTACCAGAGGTCATCCCACAGCCCTCTACTCTACACTGTGGGAGCTGACTTGAATGACATCATACAGAAGGAACACTGACAGACCTCAGTCAATGCCCCTACAACACATTAAGGTCCACCTGCTCTACCCCACAAGTTCAGTCAACGTTTGGTTGATGTAAGAACAATCCCTCTCCAAGCTCAGTTTATATGATCCCACTTCTTGTCCACCTATTTGTTAAAACCATGGTCTGCCAGTCACTGGGATGACAACCAAACTTGGGATGGGGGGAGGTTTTAGCAGGTGGAATAGTGGAGAACAATTTGAGGTTTACTGAGTAGCAATGCAAATATCAAGGTACAGCTATATGGAAACTCAATCATTATGGTACTTTTTAATGGTACATTTACAAACATATATTATGATAAATAGAATTGAAACTTGTATCTCATTATGGTAAATGGTCAAATAAGTTTAGCCAGTTATAATTGTAATGGCTTAGCAGATAATAAGAAAAGACGATCAGTATTTACCTGGCTAAAAGAGAAGGAATATAATATCTATTGTTTACAGGAAATTCACTCAACAATTTTAGATGAAATTGTGTGGAAAAAGGACTGGGGGGGTGGGGGGGTGGGGGGGGCGAAATATACTTCTCCCATGGGCAAAGAAACACAAAAGGGGTAATGATATTAATTAACAATAATTTTGATCCAAATGTGCAAACTTTCCAAACAGATCCGCAAGGTAGATGGATTATTTAAAAAAATATATTAGACCATAAACAGATTTGGCTCATTTGGTCCAAATAATGATGATCCATGCTTCTTTGGAAATATATATAATAATTTATCAAGCCTACAAGCAATACAATACTATTATTATGGTGGGAGATTATAATACGGTTTTAAATACCTCAATGGACCGTAAAGGAAATCACACTACAAACTATCACCCTCATGCACTTAAGGAAATCATGAATATCATGGATACATTAGAACTAGTAGATATATGGAGACTTAAATATCCTGACCTAGTGAGATATACATGGCGGAGACTCAATCAAGCTAGTCGTCTTGACTACTTTCTTATGTCATTCTCGATGGCACCAAAAGTTTAAAAAGTGTTGATAGGGGACAGAATGCGGTCAGACCATCAAATAATTGGCATATACATTACTCTTACAGAATTTCTACGTGGGAGAGGATATTGGAAATGTAATCAAAGCCTATTGAATGATAACTTGTTTTGAACTAGGACAGAAGAATTTATAACTGACTTTTTCCGACTTAACATAGGTACAGCAGATCCCCTAATTGTATGGGACACTTTTAAATGTGCCTTTAGAGGCCATGCAATTCAATACTCATCTTCAAAACGAAAGTAATTTAGGTCAAAAGAGTTCATATTAACTAAATAAATAGATGGACTAACAGTACAGATAGCAATAAAAACTGTACCATAGAAAAACTAGAAGAAATTGAGGAACTTATTCAAGAAAGATCAAGTGTAATATATTATAGAAATAAAGTGAACTGGATGGAATATAGGGAAAATGCACCAAATTGTTTTTTCATCTTCAACATAGAAATGCTACCAAAAATAATTTACTGAAACTTGTTACAAATGACGGAGTCACACATGATTCACCAAACGATATTTTGAAAGAGGAAGCAAAGTATTTTAAGCATATGTTTTCATTTCAGTCTACTCCATCTCCACTAACCGAAGTTAATTGTATGGATTTTTTTTCTATTAATAATGTACAACTAACAGTTGTACAGAAAGACTCATGTGAAGGCCAAATTACAGAGGAGGAACTTCTTGATGCAATTAAAGCCTTTAAGTCCAGGAACACTCCAGGGATGGATGGCATACCAGTTGAGGTATACCAAACCTTTTTTGATGTACTCAGAGGACCATTATTAGCATGTTTTAACCACTCCTATTAAAATGGTAGATTATCAGATACTCAACAAGAAGGTCTGATTTCATTATTACTGAAACAGGACCCAAGTTGTAAATATAAAAATCCAGTCCATTAAAAAAATTGGAGGCCCCTTACACTTCAGTGCTGTGATGCAAAAATTCCAGCAAAATGCATAGCGCATTGAATTAAAAATGTATTGTCAGATATTATTTATCCTAATCAGACAGGTTTTTTAGTTGGATGATACATTGAAGATAATATAAGACAAGTACTGGAAACAATAGAATACCATGAAAAATCTGTGAAACCAGGCCTGGTATTCATAGATGACTTTGAAAAGACAACTGGAATTTATATATAAATGCCTGGAATATTTCAATTTTGGAGAATCTCTTATACAATGGGTTAATGTTATGTATAGTAACCCTAGGTGTAAAATATTAAATAATGGCTACAGTATTAAAATGTCAAGAGGAGTAAAACAAGGTTGTCCAATATCGGCATATCTATTTATTATGGCCATCGAAATGTTGGCTATTAAAATCAGATCCAACAACAATATCAAGGTACTGGAAATCCAGGGTTTAAAAATAAAGATGTCATTGTACGCTGATGATTCATGTTTTCTTTCAAATCCACAATGTGGGTCCCTCCACAGCCTCATAGAGGATCTAGATAGTTTTTCTAACCTCTCTGGATAACAACCAAATTATGATAAATCTACTATATTACGTATTGGATCACTAAAAAATATAACTTTTACATTACCGTGTAGTTTACCAATAAAATGGTCTGACGGGGATGTGGACATACTCAGTATTCATATCCCGAAAGAAAGAAATGATCTCACTACAATACATTTTAATAGAAAGTTAGAAAAAATAGATACGATCTTGCTACCATGGAAAGGAAAATACCTGTCTATTTGTGGAAAAATCACCCTGATTAACTCTTTAGTCATATCCCAGTTTACCTATTTACTTATGGCCTTGCCTACACCTAGCGACTTGTTTTTTAAATTATATGAGCAAAAAATATTCCACTTTATTTGGAACGGCAAGCCAGACAAACTGAAACGGGCCTATTTATATAATGAATATGGAGGGCAGAAATTATTAAATATTAAAGCATTAAACCTCTCACTAAAGGCTTCAGTCATACAAAAGTGATACTTAAATCCGAACTGGTTCTCTAACTGGTTCTCTTCAAAATGGCCTTTTTCCCTTTATTCAGATTACAACCTCTCACTTTCGGTAATTTGAAAATATATATAATCTCCAAAATATCACTATTTTTAAAACAAGCCATAGAAAGTTGGTTGCAATTTCAGTTTAATCCACCAGAAAAGACAGAACAAATAATACAACAAATATTATGGTTAAATTCAAATATACTAATTGATAAAAACAATTTCTTGGGATAAAAAAAAAAGTATAATCTTTGTAAATGATATCATAAATAGGACTGGTGGCGTTATGTCACACATGCAGCTAACAAAAATATATGGAAGTGTCTGCTCTACCCAAAATTACAACAAATTAATTGCAGCATTACCGCAAAAATGGAAGAGGCAAGTGGAAGGGGAAAAAGTAAGGAACTTGTCTGTCGGCCCTGCATTAAAGACCAAAATTGGTTAAAGAAAATTGTGATAAATAAAAAAGTATACCAGTTTCATTTCAGGACCAAAAAATGGACAGCTGTGCCATATAGATTGCCAAATAGTTGGGAAGAGATTTTTGATGTATCAATTCCATGGCACATGATTTATGAACTGATACACAAAACAACGCCGGATTCAAAACTTTTACAATTTAAATTATTATACAAAATTCTTGTTATATATATATGGGGGATACAAACATCCCATCTCTGCAGATTCTGCTGCGAAGAGACAGATACAGTGGGGAAAACAGTATTTAGTCAGCCACCAATTGTGCAAGTTCTCCCACTTAAAAAGATGAGAGAGGCCTGTAATTTTCATCATGGGTACACGTCAACTATGACAGACAAAATGAGAACATTTTTTCCAGAAAATCACATTGTAGGATTTTTAATGAATTTATTTGCAAATTATGGTGGAAAATAAGTATTTGGTCAATAACAAAAGTTTCTCAATACTTTGTTATATACCCTTTGTTGGCAATGACACAGGTCAAACGTTTTCTGTAAGTCTTCACAAGGTTTTCACACACTGTTGCTGGTATTTTGGCCCATTCCTCCATGCAGATCTCCTCTAGAGCAGTGATGTTTTGGGGCTGTCGCTGGGCAACACGGACTTACAACTCCCTCCAAAGATTTTCTATGGGGTTGAGATCTGGAGACTGGCTAGGCCACTCCAGGACCTTGAAATGCTTCTTACGAAGCCACTCCTTCGTTGCCCGGGCGGTGTGTTTGGGATCATTGTCATGCTGAAAGACCCAGCCACGTTTCATCTTCAATGCCCTTGCTGATGGAAGGAGGTTTTCACTCAAAATCTCACGATACATGGCCCCATTCATTCTTTCCTTTACACGGATCAGTCGTCCTGGTCCCTTTGCAGAAAAACAGCCCCAAAGTATGATGTTTCCACCCCCATGCATTCACAGTAGGTATGGTGTTCTTTGGATGCAACTCAGCATTCTTTGTCCTCCAAACACGACGAGTTGAGTTTTTACCAAAAAGTTATATTTTGTTTTCATCTGACCATATCACATTCTCCCAATCCTCTTCTGGATCATCCAAATGCACTCTAGCAAACTTCAGACGGGCCTGGACATGTACTGGCTTAAGCAGGGGGACACGTCTGGCACTGCAGGATTTGAGTCCCTGGCGGCGTAGTGTGTTACTGATGGTAGGCTTTGTTACTTTGGTCCCAGCTCTCTGCAGGTCATTCACTAGGTCCCCCCGTGTGGTTCTGGGATTTTTGCTCACCGTTCTTGTGATCATTTTGACCCCACGGGGTGAGATCTTGCGTGGAGCCCCAGATCGAGGGAGATTATCAGTGGTCTTGTATGTCTTCCATTTCCTAATAATTGCTCCCACAGTTGATTTCTTCAAACCAAGCTGCTTACCTATTGCAGATTCAGTCTTCCCAGCCTGGTGCAGGTCTACAATTTTGTTTCTGGTGTCCTTTGACAGCTCTTTGGTCTTGGCCATAGTGGAGTTTGGAGTGTGACTGTTTGAGATTGTGGACAGGTGTCTTTTATACTGATAACAAGTTCAAACAGGTGCCATTAATACAGGTAATGAGTGGAGGACAGAGGAGCCTCTTAAAGAAGAAGTTACAGGTCTGTGAGAGCCAGAAATCTTGCTTGTTTGTAGGTGACCAAATACTTATTTTCCACCATAATTTGCAAATAAATTCATAAAAAATCCTACAATGTGATTTTCTGGATTTTTTTTTTCTCATTTTGTCTGTCATAGTTGATGTGTACCTATGATGGAAATTACAGGCCTCTCTCATCTTTTTAGGTGGGAGAACTTGCACAATTGGTGGCTGACTAAATACTTTTTTCCCCCCACTGTATGTAGCTTGTTTTTGGTCGCAGGTTCAGGAATGGCTGAAGAATTGCAACATTTACCTGGAGCTAACTCTGCAAATAGCGCTGCTGGGTGATTTGAAAAGTCACAGTCAATCGATCAATAATATAATACAACTTTTAGCAAAAAAAAGTATATTTAATTTACAATCTGTAGAAACTATGAGAATAGAAAGGTTCAGAACTTTTGTGAAACATCACAGCACAGTTGAAAAATATATGGCAAATATAAATCAAAATTAGATGGTGTTAAGAGATAGATGGGATGGGGTTGAGTGGAGCTGAAGGGTGGGACTAAAAACAACAAGATAACTAATGTAAAATATACTGGGTTCGTAAAATGTATATACATTAGTATGTGTAAGCTGGAAGTAGAAGCCTAAGTGTTGTTGTCCATTAGTATACTCCAATTAGGGGAGGGGTGGTAGGGTTAGGGGAACATAATAAAGGAAAATATATTTTATATACAGTGCATTTGGAAAGTATTCAGACACCTTGACTTTTTCCAAATTTTGTTATGTTACAGCCTTATTCTAAAATGGATTAAATAAAAACAAAAACATCATCAATCTGCACACAATACCACATAATGACAAAGTGAAAACAGGTTTTTAGAAATGTTTGCACAATTATTCAAAAAACTAAACAGAAATACCTTATTTACATCAGTATTCAGACCCCTTGCTATGAGACTCAAAATTGAGCTCAGGTACATCCTGTTTCCATTGATCGTCCTTGAAATGTTTCTACAACTTGATTGGAGTCCACCTGTGGTTTATTCAATTGATTGGACATGATTTGGAAAGGCACACACCTGTCTATATAAGGTCCCACAGTTGACAGTGCGTGTCAGAGCAAAAACCAAGCCATGAGGTCGAAGGAATTGTCCGTAGATCTCTGAGACAGGATTGTGGGGGAAGGGTACCAAAACAATTCTGCAGCATTGAAGGTCCCCAAGAACACATTGGCCTCCATCATTCTTAAATGGAAGAAGTTTGGAACCACCAAGACTCTTCCTAAAGCTGGCCGCCCGGCCAAACTGAGCAATTGGTGGAGAAAGGCCTTGGTCAGGGAGGTGACCAAGAACCCAATGGTCCCTCTGACAGAGCTCTAGAGTTCCTCTGTGGAGATGGGAGAACCTTCCAGAAGGACAACCATCTCTGCAGCACTCCACCAATCAGGCCTTTATGGTAGACTGGCCAGATGGAAGCCACTCCTCAGTAAAAGGCACATGACAGCCCGCTTGGAGTTTGCCAAAAGGCACCTAACGGACTCCCAGACCATGAGAAACAAGATTCTCTGGTCTGATGAAACCAAGATTGAACTCTTTGGCCTGAATGCCAAGCGTCCCATCTGGAGGAAACCTGGCACCATCCTTACGGTGAAGCATGGTGGTGGCAGCATCATGCTGTGGGGATGTTTTTCAGCTGCAGGGACTGAGAGACTAGTCAGGATTGAGGGAAAGATGAACGGAGCAAAGTACAGAGAGATCCTTGATGAAAACCTGCTCCAGAGCGCTCTGGACCTCAGACTGGGGCGAAGCTTGTAGCGTCATACCCAAGAAGACTCGAGGCTGTAATTGCTGCCAAAGGTGCTTCAACAAAGTACTGAGTAAAGGGTCTGAATACTTATGTAAATGTGATATTGCCGTTTTTTATTTGTAATAAATATGCAAAATATTCTAAAAACCTGTTATTGCTTTGTTATTATGGGGGATTGTGTGTCGTTTGATGAGGGGAAAAAAGTATTGAATACATTTTAGAATAAGACTGTAACGTAACACAATGTGGAAAAGTCAAGGGTCTGAATACTTTCCGAAGGCACTGAGGGAAAAAAGTATTTGATCCCCTGCTGATTTTGTATGTTTGCCCACTGACAAAGACATGATCAGTCTATAATTTTAATGGTAAGTTTATTTGAACAGTGAGAGACAGAATAACAACAAAAAAATCCAGAAAAACGCATGTCAAAAATGATATAAATTGATTTGCATTTTAATTAAGGAAATAAGTATTTGACTCCTCTGCAAAACATGACTTAGTACTTGGTGGCAAAACCCTTCTTGGCAATCAAGACGTTTCTTGTAGTTGGCCACCAGGTTTGCACACATCTCAGGAGGGATTTTGTTCCACTCCTCTTTGCAGATCTTCTCCAAGTCATTAAGGTTTCGAGGCTGACGTTTGGCAACTCGAACCTTCAGCTCCCTCCACAGATTTTCTATGGGATTAAGGTCTGGAGACTGGCTAGGCCACTCCAGGATCTTAATGTGCTTCTTCTTGAGCCACTCTTTGTTGCCTTGGCTGTGTGTTTTGGGTCATTGTCATGCTGGAATACCCATCCACGACCCATTTTCAATGCCCTGGCTGAGGGAAGGAGGTTCTCACCCAAGATTTGACGGTACATGGCCCCGTCCATCGTCCCTTTGATGCGGTGAAGTTGTCCTGTACCCTTAGCAGAAAAACACCCCCAAAGCATAATGTTTCCACCTCCATGTTTGACAATGGGTATGGTGTTCTTGGGGTCATAGGCAGCATTCCTCCTCCTCCAAACACGGCGAGTTGAGTTGATGCCAAAGAGCTCGATTTTGGTCTCATCTGACCACAACACTTTCACCCAGTTCTCCTCTGAATCATTCAGATGTTCATTGGCAAACTTCAGACAGCCCTGTATATGTGCTTTCTTGAGCAGGGGGTCCTTGCGGGCGCTGCAGGATTTCAGTCCTTCACGGCGTAGTGTGTTACCAATTGTTTTCTTGGTGACTATGGTCCCAGCTGCCTTGAGATCATTGACAAGATCCTCCCGTGTAGTTCTGGGCTGATTCCTCACCATTCTCATGATCATTGCAACTCCACGAGGTGAGATCTTGCATGGAGCCCCAGGCCGAGGGAGATCGACAGTTATTTTGTGTTTCTTCCATTTGCGAATAATCGCACCAACTGTTGTCACCTTCTCACCAAGCTGCTTGGTGATGGTCTTGTAGCCCATTCCAGCCTTGTGTAGGTCTACAATCTTGTCCCTGACATCCTTTTAGAGCTCTTTGGTCTTGGCCATGGTGGAGAGTTTGGAATCTGATTGATTGATTGATTGCTTCTGTGGACAGGTGTCTTTTTATACAGGTAACAAACTGAGATTAGGAGCACTCCCTTTAAGAGTGTGCTCCTAATCTCGGCTCGTTACCTGTATAAAAGACACCTGGGAGCCAGAAATCTTTCTGATTGAGAGGGGGTCAAATTCTTATTTCCCTCATTAAAATGCAAATCAATTTATAACATTTTTGACATGCGTTTTGATTTTTTTGTTGTTATTCTGTCTCTCACTGTTCAAATAAACCTACCATTAAAATTGTAGACTGATAATTTCTTTGTCAGTGGGCAAACGTACAAAATCAGCAGGGGATCAAATACTTTTTTCCCTCACGGTATATACATATTTACAAAAAAATATATGGGGGATTGGAAATTATGCAGACAATTACATTGATAGAAGCTGATCTACCCCCTAAAAAAATAAGAAAATAAACATGGCCCTGGTTCTGTTCATATGTTTATTATATAAACCACACCACTGGCAGTTAATATGCAACACACAACTACAGGTGTAGGATCTTAATTTGATCCGGTTTGCAACAGCAGTAACATAATCCTGCTGCAATAGGAATTGTGAATTAATATGTGAATTATAATTGATGGACATTTTTGTAGGGGTTGATACATTTTCCGTAAGAGAAAATCAAGGCTGAAATTTCAACCTTTTATACACTATAAGTTAAACATTTCCTGAATTGCAGGAAAGTTCTCCTGCAACAGGGTGATAAAATTAAGATCGTACATATGCACATAACCCTTCTTCAGTTCATATATAGTATGCCCCCTTTTAAGTTCACATTCATCACAAATCCCGGCTCAGCTCTCCTACTCCAGTTCATAAACCCTGGTAAATCTGACAGCATGACAAATCTCCACTGGCTCTCAGTAGTTCTAAAAGTGTCTGTAAATATCCCATCCTTCCAAACAGCCCTGGAGTTACCTTATTTTTCCAACCCTCATAATCGGATTCTAGAATCAGAACACAAAGAAACTGAAATATTAACTTTGCCAAAAACCTTTATAATTGGTCATCCCCATCAGATCCCCGTGGGTATGGGCCTTTTGGAAGTGATGGTAATGAGCTGGTCCTTTAATGGGCTATATGTGAGGGGCATCCAGGGCCGGTATTGATCCTCTCCTAATTAGCTCATAGGTAGGTGCACATAGGTGCATAATGAGAGTGATACTGAGCCTAATGAACATAGACAACCCCTGATATCTCAAACGGGAATAGTTGAAAAGTAGAGAGGGAGGTTTTACACAATGGGGAAGAGTTTCAATGTTACACAAGGGCTGGATAATATTACACATATATGTTTGAATGAGGAAATATATAAATGAGAAATGGGCAAATGACAAATGTGCTGTTAAACATTAAAGAGCTATGGATTAACCCTATTTTAGAGGTTTTTGCTTGGAGAAACACACGGCATGCTCCAATGCTGACAAAACCTTCACACAGTTCATCAAAGACAATGAAGCTTATAGCATCAAAGTGCTGCTCAGTGTGATGCTATCCATTTTGATGGCATTGGACCATGGGGAATAGAAATGAACAAAAGACACAAACGGAGGAGAAATTGTTTCTCACCAAATGTGCATTTTGACAAGTGACAAATTGGTCTTTTGAGAGATGAACTAAAGACTCTTTCCCTCTCTCTCTCTCTCTCTCTCTCTCTCTCTCTCTCTCTCTCTCTCTCTCTCTCTCTCTCTCTCTCTCTCTCTTTCTCTCTCTCTTCTCTCTCTCTCTCTCTCTCTCTCTCTCTCTCTCTCTCTCTCTCTCTCTCTCTCTATCTCTCTCACTCTGACGTTTCAAAGCAGTTCTGGACGGTGCACACTTTAAAATACAACCCATCAGCAACTCACTGTGAAAAAAGCGAAATATGTACAAGTGGGATTTACCTTTTTGAGGATTAAAATAGAGCAAACATTTTTTACTTTTTCATCTGTTAATTTAACTTCAAAACGGCCTAATCAGTTGTCAACGCCAAAGATGGCTATTAGCCTAGTGGGAAGATGCTGTCACAGTGATGGTTGGTAACAGAAATAAGCACTCTAAGGATAGCGGCACTTGATCATGTTAGCACAGAGCTTTAAGGAATAAATCTTGCCATTTTCTTCAACATCTTCTCTAACACTGGTCTCCAATGGTCTCCAATAAAGTCCCCCTAGACCAGTATGCCCAGAATTGCATCTTTTTGTGTCATTCCGAGGCGCATGTGTTGTTGTGTCGTGTCAGCGCTAGGGATGCTCATTAGCTAAAGGGCAGAAGTCACCTTCCACCAGCAGCCATCACCCAGACCGCTCTGCTCCCTGGCACTTACTCCTAACAGGGTGTCAATGCCGTGCTAGCCTACGTGATGGGCACTGCTAAAGGATACATGCCATGTCTGTGTGCTCGGATCCATACGAAGACAACAAGCATTGGCACTATTTCCCTATAGGAGATGCATGTTTTGGTGACAGTCACTGTTTTATTCACCCTCTTAATGAGTGTGTGGGCTTTTGCCTCACTGTTGGCCTTTGTCCCCTGTTGGTCTATAAGTCCTGTGATGTTTGGGTCCCAAACTTGACCGTGTGATCAAAATTGTGCTGTGATTAATGTTAGCCAAGCGCTAAGCTACATTACCCTTGGGTCTGAGTGACGTGTTGCCACATTTAGTAATTGCGGGTCCCACTCACTCTACCACTGTCTCCTCCCTGAAATGACAGATGCGCAAAATATAAATCCAGAGGCACTTTCCTTGGCTGTAAATAATCCAGATACATAAATGTCCCCCCCACCCCCCTCTCTACAGCAAAATAATTATTTGCTTTGTAATGAAAATCCAATTCTTATTTCTAAACCCTTGAGTTTCACAGAGGTACAAGATTACATCAATTTGATGGGAGATAATATGGAATTACAAGTTTACAATGTGTGAAGATGCAGGTTTTCTACAAGCATACTTTTACACTGCAAATGAATGTATCAACATTTGGCTTCCTATTTATTGTAATGAACGGTAGGCTACAGATGATCGACAGGCTATATTATGTCCATTTTGGCTTCGTGAGGCACCAGTTGACTGAGTGCGTTTCTCTGTGGAGGTCAGTGTGGGGGTGGAGTGGGAGATAGAGACTCATTACTACTCCGCACTATATCTGGTAGGAAATATGTGTGGTTCCAGCCGTGACGCTGACTGGTCAATGTAGAGTCCAGGGATTGGAGTCTTCAGTTCATACATTTCCCATGCCAATAAAGCCCTTAAATTGAAATTGAGAGAGAGAGAGAGAGAGAGAGTCTTCAGTTTGTCTCTCAAAATACTAATTTGTCACTTGTCAAAATGCACATTTGGTGAGAAACAATTTCTCCTCCGTTTGTGTCTTTTGTTCATTCCTATTCCCCATGGTCCAATGCCATCAACATGGATAGCATCACATTGAGCAGCACTTTGATGCTAGAAGCTTCATTGTCTTTGATGAACTGTGTGAAGGTTTTGTCAGCGTTAGAGCATGTTAATCCATAGCTCTTTAACGTTTAACAGCACATTTGTCGTTTGCCCATTTCTCATTTATACATTTCCTCATACAAACATGTAGGGCTAATATTGTCCAGCCCTTGTGTAACATTTAAACTCTTCCCCCTTTTGTAAACCCTCCCCCTCTACTTTTCAACTAGAGAGAGAGAGGGGAAAGTGAATCCCCACTGTGCACAGATGTCAATTCAACTTCTATTCCACGTTGTTTCTTAGCAATTTCATT
Organism: Coregonus lavaretus; assembly: GCF_964263955.1. Lineage (NCBI taxonomy): Eukaryota > Metazoa > Chordata > Actinopteri > Salmoniformes > Salmonidae > Coregonus > Coregonus lavaretus. The sequence continues at coordinate 10,280,928 of NC_140021.1, forward strand.
GAAATGACGTGGAAACAACATTGATTCAACCAGTGTGTACCCAATGGGCCGGTTCACCCTGCTTGCGGACGACTGCAATTAAAATTAGCTGGGGTCGGTTGGGATTTCAAATTGGATTTTGTGTGGTGGTAGAGAACAGTGACAGTGAACTGGGAAGAGAGAAAAAATAACAACTTCTTATTTTTGAACAACAGGACTTAACAGGATTTTGATAGAGAGACCTACAACAGGACATAACAGGATTTTGATAGAGAGACCTACAACAGCCGATGATGTAACATGCGTTTCCCAAAACACCATGCAGAAAGAACGTTTGCTGCGTCGTTGGAGCATGTGTCGATACTGATAAGATCGAAAGAAGGGAAGAGCTGCTCTTGGATCAGCTTTCTCCATTCACATCTTACCTTAATATTATAATTATTCCACAATACTGACGACGGATCAGCTCCTAGAGATATAGTATCACCTATATGGCTGCAAATACTGAGGCGGCTTAATCTAATGTTTAGCATACCCTATAATAATGCACTAAATCATACATTTTGCACATCATAGTACACATGTTGTTACACATCATGAAATGTTTTAAGCCAAACATTATTTATTTTTACTATTTTCTACATTGTAGAATAATAGTGAAGACATCAAAACGATGAAATAACACATATGGAATCATGTAGTAACAAAAAAAAGTGTTAAACAAATCAAAATATATTTTAGATTTTAGATTCTTCAAATAGCCACCCTTTGCATTGATGACAGCTTTGCACACTCTTTGCATTCTCTCAACCAGCTTCACCTGGAATGCTTTTCCAACAGTCTTGAAGGAGTTCTCACATATGCTGAGCACTTGTTGGCTGCTTTTCCTTCACTCTGCGGTCCAACTCATCCCAAACCATCTCAATTGGGTTGAGGTCGGGTGATTGTGGAGGCCAGGTCATCTGACGCAGCACTCCATCACTCTCCTTCTTGGTCAAATAGCCCTTACACAGCCTGGAGGTGTGTTGGGTCATTATCCTGTTGAGAAACAAACGATAGTCCCACTAAGCGCAAACCAGATGGGATGGCGTATCGCTGCAGAATGCTGTGGTAGCCATGCTGGTTAAGTGTGCCTTGAATTCTCAATAAATCACAGACAGTGTCACCAGCAAAGCACCTCCACACCATAATACCTCCTCCTCCATGCTCCCACTCTGCGTCTCACAAAGGCGGTTGGAACCAACAAAGGCGGTTGGAACCAACAATCTCAAATTTTGACTCATCAGACCAAAGGACAGATTTCCACCGGTCTAATGTCCATTGCTCCTGTTTCTTGGCCCAAGCAAGTCTCTTCTTCTTATTGGTGTCCTATAGTAGTGGTTTCTTTGCAGCAATTTGATCATGAAGGCCTTATTCATGCAGTCTCCTCTGAATAGTTGATGTCGAGATGTGTCTGTTACTTGAACTCTGTGAAGCATTTATTTGGGCTGCAATCTGAGGTGCCTTTTCTGTGGCGGTCCTTATGATAGCCAGTTTCATCGTAGAGCTTGATGGTTTTTGTGACTGCACTTGAAGAAACTTTGAAAGTTCTTGAAATTTTCCGGATTGACTGACCTTCATGTCTTAAAGTAATGATGGACTGTCGTTTCTCTTTGCTTATTTGAGCTGTTCCTGCCATAATATGGACTTGGTCTTTTACCAAATAGGGCTATCTTCTGTATACCACCCCTACCTTGTCACAACACAATTGATGGGCTCAAACGCATTAAGAAGGAAATAAATTCCACAAATGAACTTTTAAGAAGGCACACCTGTTAATTGAAATGCATTCCAGGTGACTACCTCATGAAGCTTGTTGAGAGAATGTTAAGAGTGTGCAAAGCTGTCATCAAGGCAAAGGGTGGCTACTTTGAAGAATCCCAAATATAAAATATATTTGGACACTTTTTTGGTTACTACATGATTCCATATGTGTTATTTCATAGTTTTGATGTCTTCACTATTATTCTACAATGTAGAAAATAGTAAAAATAAAGAAAAACCCTTGAATGAGTAGGTGTGTCCAAACCTTTGACTGGGACTGTATTTATTGCCCTCCATAATTATTGGGACAGTGACAATTGTTTTATTGTTTTGGCTCTGTACTCCAGCACTTTGGATCTGAAATGATACCATGACTATGAGGTTAAAGTGCAGACTATCAGCTTGAATTTGAGGGTATTTTCCCCCATATCGGGTGAACCGTTTAGAAATTATATATAGTCCCCCCATTTTAGAGGGCCAAAAGTATTGGGACAAATTCACTTGTTGAAGGAAAATTATGAAACACAGAGAGACGGAAGATCAATTATTTATATATATATATTTGTCAATTTTTTTGGGAAGCCTGGCTTCCCTTGCCATCCATGAATAAACGCCACTGACTTTAATTGGTTTCCATGGTGTCCACGCTAGCTGCTTTTCAAACTTAAAGACACCTCAGGATTCTGGCACATGAAAACACAACTCAACAACACACACACTTTAACACTTTGGCGCCAGCAACAACTATCAGTGGGAACACACACAAGCGCTTCACACTTAAATGAATTCAACATAAAAACGAATCTGTTTACTTCCTGTTATCCCCAATTATGAGATCAAAAACAGCATAACATAAACACTCCGCCAGTCCCTTTGTGACATCACCAGAGGTTCGCTTCGCTGTGCCTGCCGCCAATCAAATTCCCAGGTTTATCTTCTTATTATTCTCTCTCTCTCTCTCTCTCTCTCTCTCTCTCTCTCTCTCTCTCTCTCTCTCTCTCTCTCTCTCTCTCTCTCTCTCTCTCTCTCTCTCTCTCTTTCTCTCTCTCTCAGTCTGTTAACATATAATTCACACAGTATAGTTTAGCGACGTGATTCATTTGCTCATTGTCTCAAAACAAGGGTGCAGGGAGGGAACGCTCACTGATGGCAGCAAGGCTTCATTTGCATTTTCTACTCCAAGCTAAAGCTGAGGATTCATTCTTACAGATGAGTGCGAACAGTCAGTGGATGCCAGTGTTCCTATTTGGGGGTGTATGGATATTATTATGGGCTGGGAAGAGGAGTATGATTGACTTATCAGGGGTGTGACGAGGCAGCAGCTAGATATGCCTTGTCGTTAGGTCGGCCTGGGGCGTTGTATCCATGGTTGGTTGGTTTGGATTGTCTTCTTTTCCTTCTGCCTAGCTTGTGAGATGCGGTCATTAACCTTAGTCCAACTAAGCCACAAATATCCCAGGGGCAAGTGTGAGTAGGTTATATCATAACACACACAACTCTGAACTTGTGTGTGTACTGAACACATTCCCATACACATAAGTCATCACATAAAAATCTTCTCAGCTCAAGAGTTTAACAGTTGCAGAACCAGAACAGACTATATGTCCGCAAGCATTCAGAGTGTAACTCTAAATCAATTATCAAATCAGTGTGTAACTGCGGAAAACGTCATTCTTATTAGCTTCTGTCCAGGAACATCGACTGAGGGAAGCCCACAAGAGTTGACTGTTCACCTGGAACCTGTGTGGGCGTAGCGGAACAGCCCAGTGAACTGAACAAATCAGAAGAGATTGAAAAACCTACACTTTAATTACAACATACTGCAACAACAAACTTTGGGCCAGAGTTGTTTATGTGGATGAATGTCCTCATATAACAAGCTCTCTCAGTCTCACTGCAGAATTAGACGTTCATCCATGTTCTCCAAACTTCGCATTTCTAAGTTAAGGGTTAAGTTTAGGCACTCATTCCGAATGGTTAAGGTTAGGGTTAAGATTTGGAATAGGGTTAAAACCAACAACAAAAACTGTGTCCTTGACTGGGATCAGAACACGCAACCTTCTGAACAGGATTACACCCATCCACCACCCCCGTCCAAAAAAGCCAACTTCATGGTAATAGCGCTCACTGTTGCCCCTAGTGGACGGTTTTTAAGGAATTTCCAGATGTCCTCAGGACATGGATAGACGTCCAATTTCGACGTCAATGTTGAAAGACCTGGCTGCCTCATAAGCTAATCAAATTAAAAGTTATTTGGTGTTTTGGTCGATTGTTGATGCGTTTTGGTGATGATTAAAGAACCTGAGCGTTTCTTTTACAAACCTACACTTTTCTCTGTTCCTCTGTCGTGGGATAATCTATAAAGCCCCTATCGTTTATGAGTCACACACTTGTATATTGAACTAAGAGGAGATGCAGTGGCATTCACAAAGTTAATTGTCTCAAGGATACAGCAACAAAATGTAAAATAACTTTTAAAACATATTCAAGGAACATCATAAGAGTTAGGATTACAAATAGGTGAGAAATAGCAATACAGTGCTACCTCCTAACAATGCACATGCACTCTACATGCCAGTGAACATTTTACATCTACATTTTAGTCATTTAGCAGACGCTCTTATCCAGAACAACTTACAATAATGAGTGCATACATTTTCATACTGATCCCCAGTGGGTATCGAATCCACAACCCTGGCATTGCAAGCGCCATGCTCTGCCAACTGAGCCACACGGAACTCCATATTACTTAAACAGATGATGTCTTGTACCTGTCTACTGTAGCCAAATATTCTACATGGGGTTGTGAGTAGAATCTATTGAATACTTGATTTGGGCAATTTACTCCACTTACAGTGGGGAGAACAAGTATTTGATACACTGCCGATTTTGCAGGTTTTCCTACTTACAAAGCATGTAGAGGTCTGTCATTTTTATCATAGGTACACTTCAAATGTGAGATACGGAATCTAAAACAAAAATTCAGAAAATCACATTGTATGATTTTTAAGTAATTAATTAGCATTTTATTGCATGACATAAGTATTTGATCACCTACCAACCAGTAAGAATTCCGGCTCTCACAGACCTGTTAGTTTTTGTTTAAGAAGCCCTCCTGTTCTCCACTCATTACCTGTATTAACTGCACCTGTTTGAACTCGTTACCTGTATAAAAGACACCTGTCCACACACTCAATCAAACAGACTCCAACCTCTCCACAATGGCCAAGACCAGAGAGCTGTGTAAGGACATCAGGGATACAATTGTAGACCTGCACAAGGCTGGGATGGGCTACAGGACAATAGGAAAGCAGCTTGGTGAGAAGGCAACAACTGTTGGTGCAATTATTAGAAAATGGAAAAAGTTCAAGATGACGGTCAATCACCCTCGGTCTTGGGCTCCATGCAAGATCTCACCTCGTGGGGCATCAATGATCATGAGGAAGGTGAGGGATCAGCCCAGAACTACACAGCAGGACCTGGTCAATGACCTGAAGAGAGCTGGGACCACAGTCTCAAAGAAAACCATTAGTAACACACTACGCCGTCATGGATTAAAATCCTGCAGCGCACGCAAGGTCCCCCTGCTCAAGCCAGCGCATGTCCCGTCTGAAGTTTGTCAATGACCATCTGGATGATCCAGAGGAGGAATGGGAGAAGGTCATGTGGTCTGATGAGACAAAAATATAGCTTTTTGGTCTGAACTCCACTCGCGTGTTTGGAGGAAGAAGAAGGATGAGTACAACCCCAAGAACACCATCCCAACCGTGAAGCATGGAGGTGGAAACATCATTCTTTGGGTATGCTTTTCTGTAAAGGGGACAGGACGACTGCACCGTATTGAGGGGAGGATGGATGGGGCCATGTATCGCGAGATCTTGGCCAACAACCTCCTTCCCTCAGTAAGAGCATTGAAGATGGGTCGTGGCTGGGTCTTCCAGCATGACAACGACTCGAAACACACAGCCAGGGCAACTAAGGAGTGGCTCCGTAAGAGGCATCTCAAGGTCCTGGAGTGGCCTAGCCAGTCTCCAGACCTGAACCCAATAGAAAATCTTTGGAGGGAGCTGAAAGTCCGTATTGCCCAGCGACAGCCCCGAAACCTGAATGATCTGGAGAAAGTCTGTATGGAGGAGTGTCCCAAAATCCCTGCTGCAGTGTGTGCAAACCTGGTCAAAACCTACAGGAAATGTATGATCTCTGTAATTGCAAACAAAGGTTTCTGTACCAAATATTAAGTTCTGCTTTTCTGATGTATGAAATACTTATGTCATGCAATAAAATGCAAATTAATTACTTAAAAATCATACAATGTGATTTTCTGGATTTTTGTTTTAGATTCCGTCTCTCACAGTTGAAGTGTACCTATGATAAAAATGACAGACCTCTACATGCTTTGTAAGTAGGAAAACCTGCAAAATTGGCAGTGTATCAAATACTTGTTCTCCCCACTGTACTTTGTCAAGATGTCACAATCTCCTTGCATCAAGTTGCATGCTCCTTGACCTTGGCTTTGAGGTCTGATTTCCTGTTATCCTGACAACTTTATTAAGTTTTCCTATCAAGGAAGTCAAAAGTAGACAACTGGAAACAACACGATGAACAATGATAACATAACTAACCATCATGTGAATACTCGTAGAAAACAACCTTGAGTTGAATGCATTTCCCTCCATTTTATCTGCAAGAATACAACATCTAACGTCAATCTTGTCACAAACCACTGTCAACAGAGAGCACTTAAAGGTTTTTAAGTGGCACAACGTCTGGAGATTTCTTGAGGTCTTAATTGCTCTAAATTGCCATTTCTTTCTTGTGTCTTTTTGGAGTCCTTAAAGCATCTTGACAATGGAAGTTATTCGGCAGTTTGGCTGACAAATGTGTATTTCTCCATAGCATAATACTGTACTGTAAATGAATACTCATGCCTTTAGTACTTTCTGTTTTAAATAGCCCACAAACACAATTAAAATACTGTATTTGCTTAAAAGTACTCAACATGATCTGTTACCTGTGGCACAAATTGTAACCATGCCATGGGCAATTACAGGTAAATATGAGCAGTTGCTACAACTAATGGAAGTGTTTTCTTATGCTTATTAAATATTCAATCAATATCAATTATTTTAATTTAAGTAATGAATTGCTAATATGCCGCATGGAGGTACTCTATCTATATAAACGTATCAATTTGTTTGGCTGTGGTTATTGCCTGGAGAAACATCAACATTTAGTCAAGTAAGATTGAAATGGCCATGCAACCATTATTAACAATGCAACCATTATTAACAATCACAATATTGACGCACAGTGATTTGTCATTGAATTTGATAATATGCCTACGCACTAATATACTATCGTTGAATACCTTATCTCTCAATCTCCAAAAGGTTTGTGTGAGTCCCTAACCTGCATTCTCACTTCTCATCACAGGATACACAGAGGAGTATGAATTACTAACTGATGAAATCTGATATGTAGACACCTTCCCCCTTGGTGACATTTACCCCTAACAAACTATTTACGTTTGATGTCACTGAGCCCAGAGCAAGATGTCACTGAAGCATCTGGCAATCACTTACACTGATGACTTCCAGCAACAGGTGAAAAATAAACAGTCCACTTAACGCATTGAGAGGATCTCTGAGTGTCTTATCTCTTGCCCTCTCTCTCTCTCTCTCTCTCTCTCTCTCTCAATTCAATTCAAATTGTTTTATTGGCAACGATCTACATATTGCCAAAGTGTACTTTGGAAATTAAGTGATTCATTTACAATATTTACATAATTAAAATAAGAATAATCAATGGAACAATCAGTAACAACAATAATCAACGGTAGAAATAACCATATAGAGGACATGTGCAGGTTGGTTGGTCTGTCAGATACTGTCCCTCATTTTATGGCAGGCAGCAATATATTGTGCTGCCAACCCACAGCTCTCTGCGTCCTCCCCCAACAGGACAGGTAGCCTATTCTCATCAGAGAAGTCTTTGAAACCTTGAATAAGGGTTTTCAATTTGGGGAAATGACACTCTCTAATTGTTTTATAGTTTAGAAATGTTGTCAGGAAATGCAGCTCTGTCTCAGGTTCTGCTGTGGTGCAGGGGTTGCATAGCCTTTCCTCTACAGGGAGCCAGGTTTTCCTGTCTACCATTCTCAATGGCAAGGCTGTGCTCATTGAGCCTGTACTTTCTCAAGATGTTTCTAAGGTTTTGATCAGTAACCACGGTCAAATAGTTTGTCATGGTGTACTGTCAATTTAGGGCCAGATAGCACTGCATTTTGCTTTGTGCTTGTGTCTGTGTTTCCCAATTGGTAATGTAGTTTTGTTGTGACTGTGTTGTGACTTTTGTTGGATGTTCTAGTCCTAAAGCATCAGTGTGTTAGTAGAACAGGTTTGTGAACTCAGCCCCAGGACCAGCTGGATGAGGGGACTCTTTTCTTGACTCAGCTCTTGGCATTGCAGGGCTTGGTAATGATATGAGAGGGGGTCACTGTATTTTAGATGTTTCCAAAACTGAATTTCTATTTGAGTTTTTATTATTAGTGGATATTGGCTTAATTCTGCCCTGCATGCATTGTTTGTAGTTTTCGTCTGGACATGTAGGAGAATATTACAGAACTCTGCATGCAGGGTTTCAATAGGGTGTTTGTGTTGTTTTGCAAGTGGACCCCACACCTCGCTGCCATCAAGTGCAATTGGTTCAATGACACATTCAATTAGTCCTCAGTACTCGTCACAAGTGTATATAGAGTACTGCACAAACTACAATTACTTAGGTTAAATAAATAAGCTCAACTGGACACCTAAATGAGGCAGTGAATGAACTGAGAGAGAAAGCACGCAGGGCATTTTACACCATTAAAAAACAAATTCAAATACCTATTAAAATGTGGGTAGTTTAGCTTATTTATTTAACCTAAGTAATTGTAGTTTGTGCAGTACTCTATATACACTTGTGACGAGTACTGAGGATATGAAGAGGCAGGACGCAGACGCAGGAATCAACAATGTAAAGGTTTACTTCACACTGAGCAAGAGAACAACAAAGAGCGAGTACACGACAAGACACTAACAATCACACACACAACACAGCACTGAACAGTCTAGGGCTATATAGGGGTGGTGATGAGATGATGAGGTCCAGGTGCGCTGGAGGTGATTAGGGTGCGTTGGGTTTCCATTCCGGTGTTGCCGAGGTGGTGCGCTCAGACCGGTGGCTCAGTAGACCGGTGAATCAGAGCGCCGGAGGGGAGCAACGGGAGGAGACGTGACAGTACCCACCCCCCCCCCCCCCCCCCCCGGACGCGCGGCTCCCGCCACAGGACATCGCCAGCCAGGAGGACAACCCCGAGGACGAGGAGCGGGCCGGTCAGGGCGGCGATGGTGGAAGTCCCGAATTAGGTTGGGGTCCAGAACGTCCCCAGCCGGAACCCAGCTCCTCTCCTCAGGACCATACCCCTCCTAGTCCACCAGGTAACGGAGCCGTCCCCCACGGAACCTGGAGTCCAGCAAGTCCCTCACTGCATACGCCGGACTCCCGTCAATGTCCAGGGATGGAGGGGGCATAACCCGGGGGACGGCATCCGCCAGAGGACCAGGAACCACCGGCCTGAGGAGAGACACATGAAAAGTGGGTGAGACACAGTAGTGAGGGGGAAGGAGCAGCCGGTACGATGCCTCATTTATCCGCCGGAGGACCTTAAACAGCTCCACAAACCGGGGGCACAGTTTCTTGCAGGGCAGGCAGAGAGGGAGGTTTTTTGTGGACAGCCAGACATGATCACCAGGCTGGAATACGGGGGCCTCACTACGGTGGCGGTCGGCTTGGTCCTTCTGCCGACTAATGGCCCTCTGGAGATGGACATGGGCAGCGTCCCAAACCTGTCCGGCCCTGCGGAACCACTCGTCGACAGCGGGCGCATCAGTCTGACTGGGTGTCCAAGGGGCCAGGGCCGGCTGGTACGCCAGGACGCACTGGAAGGGAGTGAGCCCCGTGGCGGAGTGAACGGGGGAGTTCTGGGCATATTCTGCCCAGGGTAGAAACCTCGCCCACTCACCCTGCCGGTCCTGACAGTGGCAACGAAGAAACCTCCCCAGCTCCTGGTTCATGCGCTCCACCTGCCCATTCGACTGAGGCCTATACCCGGAAGTGAGGCTGGCCGTGGCCCCGATCTTCTCCAGGAAAGCCTTCCACACTCGGGAGGTGAATTGGGGGCCACGGTCCGAGACGATGTCCTCCGGAAGTCCATAATGCCGGAAGACCTGTTGGAACAGGACCTCAGCGACCTGGAGAGCAGAAGGAAGACCAATTAGTGGCAAAAAACGTCATGATTTGGAGGACCGATCTACGACCACCAGGACTGTGGTGAAACCATCAGAACGTGGGAGGTCGGTGACAAAATCTATGGACAGGTGTGACCAAGGTCGCTGAGGCACTGTGAGAGGAACTAGTTTGCCTGCCGGGGCGTTCCTAGGTGTCTTCGTTTGGGCACATACGGAACAGGAGATATAGCGGGAGACATCAGTAGCCAAGGTGGGCCACCAGTATTTTTGTGAGACAGAATGTAGGGTGCGCGTCATACCGGAGTGCCCTGCCGTAAGGGTGGTGTGCGCCCAGATCAGTAGACGGTCACGGACCCTGGTGGGTACATACACGTGCCCCGGAGGGGCGTTGGCAGGTGCTGGGTCATCCTGAGCTGCCAGGTGGATGTCTTCGTCCACATCCCAAATGACAGGTGTCACGATGAGAGACGGAGGCAGGATAGGACCCCTCAGATCCTTATTTTCTCCGGTATGGTGCATACTGGAGAGTGCGTCGGCTTTCACATTCTGGGATCCTGGGCGGTAGGACAGAATAAACTGAAAGCGAGTAAGAAATTGGGCCCACCTGGCTTGACGAGAGTCAGTGAGAATCCAGAATGGATGGACTGTGCCCTGCAGCCAGTGTCTCCATTCCTCCAGAGCGAGGACCACTGCCAACAGCTCCCTGTCTCCAACTCCATAGTTCCTCTCTGCGGGGGTAAGCTTTTTCGAGAAAAAGGCACAGGGATACATTTTCTCTGGCTTACCTTGCCGCTGGGAGAGGACCCCACCCAAGCCCTCCTCAGATGCATCCACCTCCAGGATGAAAGGACGAGCTGGATCTGGTTGTTTTAGGAGGGGTGCTGTGGTGAACCTCTCCTTCAGCCTCTTGAAGGCAGCGTCAGCCTCGGGGTTCCAGGCCAGCTTCTGAGGCCCCCCCTTAAGGATAGAGGAGAGCGGGCGGCTATGGAGCTGAAGGACTTGATGAAACGCTGGTAGAACTTTGCGAAGCCAAGGAAGCTCTGTAGGCCCTTGATGGTGGTGGGGACTGGCCATGACCTGACGGCATCCGTCTTCGCTCTTTCCATGAACACCCCCTGAGGACGGATCCTGTATCCCAGGAAGGAGATGGCCTGTTGGTGGAATTCGCATTTCTCCCCCTTCACCAACAGGCTGTGTTCCCGGAGGCGGAGTAGGACCGCTCTGAAGTCCCTGTCGTGCTCCTCGAACGTAGCCGAGTAGATCAGGATATCGTTGATGTACACCACCACCTGTCTACTCAGCATGTCTCGGAACACGTCATTGACGAAGGACTGGAACACGGAAGGTGCATTAGCGAGGCCGTAGGGCATGACGCAGTATTCATAGTGGCCTGAGGTAGTGCGGAATGCCGTCTTCCACTCGTCTCCTTCCCGGATTCGGATCAGGTTGTAGGCACTCCTCAGGTCCAACATGGTAAAGTACCGGGCCCATCGTAGCTGCTCGATGGCCGACGGAACCAGAGGGAGTGGGTACCGGTACTTGGTGGTGACTGCGTTCAGCTCCCGGTAGTCAATGCACGGTCTCAGTCCTCCGTCTTTTTTGGCCACGAAGAAGAAGCTGGCGGAGGCAGGAGAGGTGGAGCGTCTGATGAACCCCTGTTTCAGGGTCTCCGCCACATACTTCTCCATGGCCTCAGTCTCCGCTATGGAGAGAGAGTAAATGTGACTCTTCGGGGTGTGTTGTCCCTCCAGCAGGTCAATGGCGCAGTCCCAGGGCCTGTGAGGAGGGAGACACTTAGACTTGGAGGCAGAGAAGACATCAGAGAGATCTGCGTACTCACGTGGAATGTTGGGCTGGAGGGCGGACTCCGGACATTCCACTGACGTGGAACAACAAACCACCGGCAGGCAGGTCCTCCGGCATGAGGGGGACCAGGCTGTGATCCTCTTGGTGATCCAATTGATGGTGGGGTTGTGTAGTCTGAGCCAGGGCAATCCCAAGACGATCCAGTGAATGGGTGACGTGACGATGTGGAAGGACAGCTCCTCATGGTGCTCCGGTAGTGTGGGAATGGTGATGGGGAGAGTGACGTGCGTAATGGTGCCTGATCCAAGGGGTTTATTGTTCAGCGAGGTGACGTGTAGCAGAGAAGGCAGTGGCACGGTGGGCAACCCACATTCAGAGACCAGCTCCCTATCTATAAGGTTCCCTGCTGATCCGGAATCTATCATTGCCATGGAAAGCGAAGAGAAGGAAGAACCATTCACCGTTAGGGGAACTAAAAACAATGGTTCGGTGACAGGTGATGACAGAACAATCACGGAGCGGCGACGGGAGTCATACCGCCTAGATAGGGAGCCGCCAGGAGATCTGTGGTCCGTGGTGGTGTAGGGGGTGCTGCCCACCTCCATGGGTGAAGACTCGGAGGCAGGGCGGCTTCCATAGCTCAGATGGGGTGAGCGTCGAGGCTCCGGGAGGTGTTGGGAACGCCGTCGGTCTCTCAACATGTCGTCAAGACGAATGGACGTGGCGATGAGGGTATCAAGGTCCATCTCGTCATCCCGACATGCGAGTTCCGTCGTAATGTCCTCCCGTAAGCCTCTCCTGAAGGCCGTGCGCAGAGCACGCTCATTCCAGCCGGAAGACGCCACCACCGTGCGAAAGCTCAGGGCGTACTCGCACGCGGCCCCCTCTCCCTGTTGTAGCCGGAGGAGACGCTCACCCCCGTCCTTTCCCTCCGTGGGATGATCGAACACCGCCCTGAACCTCACCTCCTTCCCAGACTGCCGTGGCCCAATCCAGCGCTTTTCCCTTCAGTAGCGAAATCACCAGCGCTATCCTGGCTTGGTCCGATGGAGATGCCCCACACTGACGCGCCAGATACAGTGAAACCTGTAGCAGGAAGCCTCTACATTTAGTTGTTTTCCCGTCATAGCGCTCCAGCAGGGCGAGGGGTCCCTCAGACGTTGGTGATAGCCCGGGAGGAGGTGGACTGGGTGCACTCGCCGCTCCCTAAGGTGGAACCGGAGCGATGGTCAGTTTATGCAGCGTTTGGAGCACTTCCTGCATGGCGGCGTTCAGCTGGGCAATCTGCTGCTGGTGCTGGTCGAGGCGCTGGGAAACTCCAGGAGGATTACCTGCTGCATCCATCTTCGTTATTGGTGTGTGATTCTGTGACGATTACTGAGGATACGAAGAGGCAGGACGCAGATGCAGGAATCAACAATGTAAAGGTTTACTTAACACTGAGCTAGAGAACAACAAAGAGCGAGTACACAACATGACACTAACAATCACACACAACACAACACTGAACAGTCCAGGGCTATATAGGGGTGGTGATGAGATGATGAGGTACAGGTGCACTGGAGGTGATTAGGGTGCGTTGGGTTTCTATTCCGGTGTTAACGAGGTGGTGCGCTCAGACCGGTGGCTCAGTAGACCGGTGAATCAGAGCGCCGGAGGGGAGCAATGGGAGGAGACGTGACAACACTAAGTGTACAAAACATTATGAACACCTGCTCTTTCCATAACATAGACTGCAGTGGGGGCTGCTGAGGGGAGAACGGCTCATAATAATGGCTGGAATGGAGCCAGTGGAATGGCATCAAACCATGTGTTTGATGTATTTGACGCCATTCCACCTATTCCGCTCCAGCCATTACCACGAGCCCGTCCTCCCCAATTAAGGTGCCACCAACCTCCTGTGATAGACTGACCAGGTGAATCCAGGTGAAAACTATGATCCCTTATTGATGTCACTTGTTAAATCCATTTAAATCAGTGTAGATGAAGTGGAAGAGACAGGTTAAAGAATGATATTTAAGCCTTGAGACAGTTGAGACATGGATTGTGGAAATGTGCCATTCAGAGGGTGAATCGGCAAGACAAAATATTTAAGTGCCTTTGAACGGAGTATGGTAGTAGGTGCCAGGCGCACCGGTTTGAGTGTGTCAATAACTGCAACGCTGCTGGGTTGTACCACACTCAATAGTTTCCTGTGTGTATCAAGAGTGGTCCACCACCCAAAGGACATCCAGCCAACTTGACACATCTGTGAGAAGCATTGGAGTCAACATGGGCCAGAATCCCTGTGGAACGCTTTCGACACCTTGTAGAGTCCATGCCCCGATGAGTTGAGGCTGTTTTTAGGGCAAAAGGGGGTGCAACTCAATATTAGGAGGTGTTCCTAATGCGTTGTGCACTCAGTGTATATTGTACCAATTGAGAACTTTGGTCTAATTCATTGAGATCTGGATCTTTCTCTCTCTCTCGCTCTCCATTTTCTCTTTCTTTCTCTCTCTCTCTCTCTCTCTCTCTCTCTCTCTCTCCTCTCTCTCTCTCTCTCTCTCTCTCTCTCTCTCTCTCTCTCTCTCTCTCTCTCTCTCTCTCTCTCTCTCTCTCTCTCTCTCTCTCTCTCTCTCTCTCTCTCTCTCTCTCTCTCTCTCTCTCTCTCTCTCTCTCTCTCTCTCTCTCTCTCTCTCTCTCTCTCTCTCTTCTCTCTCTCTCTCTCTCTGACTCTGAGGACCAGATTCAATGTTCAGAGCATTTAAACTGAAAGATGCCTCTAAGATTTATACATACATATCTCCGTCATCTGAGTGATTGCATTTGTTTTATTTGGCTAATTTAAGTGATTGATGCTGGGCTCTGGAACCTGATAAAACATAGTC
>NC_140021.1:10300670-10508604 GCF_964263955.1 Coregonus lavaretus
ACTTTAATAATGTTTACATATCTTGCACTACTCATCTCATATGTATATACTGCATTCTATTCTATAATATTCTACTGTATCTTAGTCCATGTCGCTCTGTCATTGCTTGTCCATATATGTATATACTGTATTCTTAAATCCCATTCCTTACTAGTTTTGTGAGTATTGGGTATATGTTGTGTAATTGTTAGATATTACTGCACTGTCGGAGCTAGAAGCACAAGCATTTCGCTACACCCGCTATAACATCTGCTAAACACGTGTATGTGACGAAGAAAATGGGATTTGATTTGATTTGATTTTTATATTAGTCATTAAATAAACCAAGATCCATTTATTGGCAGTAATACCAAATAGGTGGTAAACGTCTGGCCACTAACGTTTCGGCCTATTTGTCTTCCCACTCCTCTGTAAAATAGATGTCAGAGTCTACCACTAGTGTTCCCCACTTCTAGTACCTCATTAAATTACATTAGAATATCTGAATTCAATCCATGTCTGTTTTTCAACAGGCGGTATCACTGCTCTCCCTATCTCCTGGACACATGAGCTTTGCCCATGAAGGTGCAGCCACCCCATATAGAAGCAATGGGAGGAGTACCTGTTAACAGTCATTTATGAGGCCACCGTCGCCTCCTTCATTGAGATGAGTTCCTTCAAGTCGACCCCAACACTGACTGTGGCGGCTGGTACCAGGGGTAGTAAATCTAGCAATCCAGTTATTAGTGTGGCACCACTTCACAGTGAAGTGCATGTACCTGCAGTCTGTTCCACATGACAATTATGAAAGAAAATGGTCATAATTTAAGGGGCATCTGTTGCCATGGTGAATTAGTGTCCTCACTTAAAGCCATTTAATGTGCTGATGCTCTCCAAAGACTTACGGCGAGCCAGTGTCTCTCTGTCTCCCATAGTAATGTCCTTGTAGTCAGTCTCACCACTGTGTCGGGTCAACGTCTACCATACTAAAGAAAGCATGGCTAGTGATTTCATAATTCGGGCCTTGAGCCCTTCCTGTGTTGCATCACATGGTGTATTGATTGGTTGAGGGGGGACGTTGATTTGACAGTGAGGTGACATGGGGCGAGTTTGTTTTGCATTGCTCGGGTTGGGCGGGGTTTGCAAATTTTAGACCATTCTATTGGTCGTAACATGAAATCTCCACCTACACGGGGCACCAGGCCATGCAAAACGAACTCCCCCATTGATGACCGAAATCACTCACTCCCCCGTCTGACATGGTGGTGTGTTCTATTTCTGTCAGACAGCATGTGCTTCTTATGATGGGACCTGACACCTCCCCTGGAGGAGAGGGGGGGAAGAGATGGGGAGAGAGGGGGAAATCACTATTACACACAGTGTAGTACGATGAAGATGCTAGGGGACAGTGATTGCCTTAGACGTTTTCCGTGGCAGGGTGTTGAGGGACTCTAAGCAGGACTCTGGGCTACATACACCAAAATGTTAAATTTATAGTCAGTCAATAGAGGCGAAGGTATTGTACATGAGGGATGAAAGAGCTAGGAGGGGGATTCTTCTACATTACTCGAAGGCTAGGGTCTCCAACTATAATACCACTATAACGCCGGATTCAGCTCATCATGTTCAAATTTGCAATTATGTTCTGCAACTGGAAATCCTCACTTGTCCCATTTTCTACAGTTATCCTGTCAGACCGTCACCTTAGTCACAAGATGGATGCTGTTATCAAATGTAATAACATTAAGCTATTCTGGGAAAGAACCAACTTTTCATGTTATTTCATTGCATTAGTCCCTAGGGTTCCTTGTAAACCACAGATGTGAAATATTGTTTTCTCTGCTTTTCATACCACAGTTGTCTAAATGACGTGACAGAGAAAGACATGGCATAGAAGGTTGTCCTTTTCTCAAAATGTGGGGGTCTAAGGACTAGATGTCTAAATTTTAAGGACAATTACACACTAACAGCAAGATGGATTTTCTGGTTTCTATAGGAAATAATCTAAGTGTGTGTGGAAGGAGAATGGCAGAGAGAGAGAGAGAGAGAGAGAGAGAGAGATGAAAACAGCAGAGTTTGACTCTGTGATCTCTATGGAGCTGATTGGGATTCTAATGGCGGTCAGTGTGAAACTTGGATCAAACACTCCATCTTGAGAGCGTCACTTGAGGCCGGGCACTTGTCTGGGTGAGTTGGAGGCCTGGGGGGGGGGGGGGGGGGGGGGGGGGGGGGAGACAGGAGTGACAGAGCTAGTGACGTACATGTGTGCAGCAGTAATGAATCATTGAGAAACGCTGCTGCTGCTAGTGGTGGTGGTGGTGGTGGTGGTGGTGAACGCCCCTCTCTCTGTGACACACTGAGATGTTTGCAGGTTCACCTCCAGAATACAACGCAGGTCATCTGGAGACGTTAGGAGAATGTTAACAAACAGTAATGCCATAGCTTAGTTGAGATTGATGAGTGTTGCTCTGCAGTGCAGTATGTATGTATGCTATCTCTGCCCACGGTAAAGTATGGAGGAGACCTTGAGAGGAACCAGGTCATAGGGGGAGAAAGGGTCCCTTGTTTACATTGTGCAGTGCACATCTATGTTGGTGTGTAATCATGTTTAAGAACAGTTGAGAAGCTGTAATCCACAGACTGTGCTTCAAATGGCCATATACATTCTTCAAGTTGAGCTCTAGTAAGCTCCTATAGCATTCTGAACATTACCATATTGGCATGAAATATTGGGCAGGTGCATTTCGGACCCATCTGTGCTTCTTGAAGTTGATTAGTACAATTATGTTAATTTAGAATGTACTCTGACGTTATCTGTTATAAATATTAATCAAGATTCAGCACTATTTTATTTCCAATTTATAATTCAGGGCACAAAGTCTGGCATTTGATTGTCTGACTGAGATTCATTATGAGAAGTGCCCAACCAAAATTACAATTCTGTCCATTTTCTGAACACCACTTGTGCATAACATTATTATACAGGCCTCTTTGCTGTAGAACAGATCAGCCACTGAGATAAAGATCAACTACCCACTGGGCAAAAACAGGTTGAAACAACGTTGTTTCCACATCATTTCAACCAAAAGAAAAATCGATTATGACGTTGAATCAACGTGGAAAACTAATTGGATTTGCAAAAAGTCATCAACATAAGGGCATTCCGTCTTTTTTTCACCCAACTTTTAACCTAAATCCAATGACATGGTGAAATGTTTTGTTGATTTCACGTTTGACAACTCAACCAAATGTAAATCAAAACTAGATGTTGAACTGACGTGTGTGCCTAGTGGGTATGGACAAACAATTATGTCCACATCCATGTCTGTGTGTTGGAAAATATAAGTTGTATTCTGAGCGCGCGCGCACACACAGACACAGACACACACACACACACACACACACACACACACACACACACACAACCATTATGACTCATCTCATTCAAACTACCCCAGACTTTCACAGATGCATTCATTCAAGTTACACCCATGCGCAGACGCAATCTCTGAGCTCAGAGCGTGACACTTGTCGCGGGTCTTGGCTATATAAATCCAAACTGCCGTCCTTTCTTTGAAGAACACCTTATACCAATTTCTTGATACAACACTTCTGGAAGAGGAAGGCAGCTCTCGACAAATACCTAAAATCTTCCAGGGACACACAACGGCTCAACTCAAGGTATGAGACCATTTCTGCTGGCAACAAGTCCATTCATAGATCATACTGTTATTTTTTCTTCAACATGAAGAGCTGTTCATAGTTTTTCATATTAACTTGATGGATACTGAAAGATGCACGCATAACTCATATAGTCTCTCTCTGCTAGCTCTCCTTGTGATTTTGTGGACATTTCATCAACCACTGGATTTATGGACACTAACTTGATTACTTTGCATTTACATATATTTTTAATTTTTTTTCTAGCTGTAAATTCCTAGTCCGATAATGCTAGATGACCGGAGTTAAAAATTCTAGACAGTGTATTCTCATTCTCATACACATTTATTTTATATTATCCTGCAACTTCATCGCATGCCTCTCCATTTTACGCACAAATTACGCATCAAGGTATTGTGCAGAAATGATCATCATTGAGAGGAAACTTGAAGTTAATTGGCTCCTTCCTTCCTCAGATTCCCGTTGATCCCCTGACATGAAGCTCAATTTACTTGTCACCACCGTGGTTCTGCTCGTTGCTTTCTTACCGCGCTATGATTGTAGGGCTGTCGAGAGCCCTGGCGATGTCGAACGCGCCACCGCGCCACAGCCCGACGCGCAGCAACAGTTTCTTCCCCTCCTGACGCGGCTCGGAGAGGAGTACTACATCCGACTGGGCAACGGGAACCGCAACCCCGAGGGCTCCCCAGCGGTCTACAACAGAGCCCTGCAGCTCCAGCTGACGCAGCGCCTTCTACAAGGCAAAGTTGGGGACATCAGTAGGTTCATCAGCGGCTTTGCGAACCAGCTCGACGACTCGATGGAGAGGGGGAGGAGGTCCGACGACCCGCCGATATCTCTAGATCTCACGTTCCACATGCTCCGACAGATGATGGAGATGTCCAGAGCTGAACAGTTACAGCAACAAGCCCATAGCAACAGAAAAATGATGGAGATCTTCGGGAAATGAAAACTACATCCATCCGTCCGCCAAATATTTGTTTTTACGTTTAGCACAAAACACACAATATTCTATACCATAGTGCTGCTTTTCCATCTTTGTTTATAATGATTTATTTTATAGCTTTAACTTCCAACGATGTAGACTAAATGGGCTTGTACATGACTTGTGTAATTATCAGATTGTAGCCTATATCATGCAAGATAAACTATGTCCTATTAATTTATATTAGGCTACTGTTGTTAAAGTGCTCAATCAAAACTGTAGCATATACACGATTCAGTCACTCTTTCTTTAAGATATGAAAATATTTTTGGGGTAGACCTTATAGGCTTAGGAAATTAAGTTTTATTGTATGTTATGTTATTTAAGTTTGTTAATAAACTTATGAGCAACCAGTCAATTTTTGTTGTGCAAGAGAATGTCTTATATTTATATTTTTCAATAAAATCTGAAAAGTTATGTTTGCACTTTTCTGTGGATATTTTTACATTCGACAGTTTATTGCCCATAATAGTTATAACCTTGAAAACATTTGAATCTAAATTTGGTTTTGTTTAAATACTGCACACAAACCTTTCACTGATCTGAAGTGTCCGGCAAAAAAACCTAAACAGGATTTTCTGTATAATTTACAGTAGTCAGTACAACAGAAGAAAGTGTGAGGACAGAGCAAGAGCGTTTCTTAGATTCCTGCATATGTCTAATTGCATGAGCATCGAACAGCAGCACCTGTCCTTTTCAAACCAAGGGCAATAGTTGATATACCATTTGCAATGCAGTGAGAAATAAGTCCAAAAAGAAAGATTAAAAAAGTAAGATTACTCTAAATCACACAGATTTAACTACATGTTTTAACAGTTTTTCCTGTCCTTTGAACTGATTTAGTATCAGCTCTCTGCCTCAAATCTGAAACAGGCGCACAAAAGATGGAAACATAATAAAAAAATAATAATAACTTTCTAGTAAAATGACTTATTGTTATTGCATTCATATTAGCCTACTCATGATTGGTGTACCAAAATTGATCAAGACAAGGTTAATTATTTTTTAATCTACCTTGCTACTTCAAAGCACTCTACTATGAAGTAGCTGCTCACATTACACAGGCCAAGCCACTGCTTCGTTAGTGACAAGACAACAACAACCCAGGAACTTGCTCAATGGCACCAAATGAGCTCTTTCTTCTGTGAGATGAGAGCATTGTGGTATGTGTGCCCTGATCCTTGACCCAGGCCGTGGGGTCAAAATATAACAAGTGATGTGTCTGTGAGTCAAGGTCCATTGTCTGCCCTACATAGTAACAGGGGGCTTATTACAGCACAGAGCCTAAGTTGTAAAGGTTGCACTGAACTATGCCGCAAACGTGATTGGAATGGAGACATAAATTATGGATCTGGATCTGGTTTCAATAACTGCTGGTTAAATCACTTCCTCAGAGACCAGGGGAGGTCTGGGGGGAGGGGGAGCACTATGACTGGCTAGGCATGTCTCCCGAGTGGCGCAGTGGTCTAAGGCACTGCATCGCAGTGCTAGCTGTGCCACTAGAGATCCTGGTTCGAATCCAGGCTCTGTCGTAGCCGGCTGCGACCGGGAGACCCATGGGGCGACGCACAATTGGCCCAGCGTCGTCCAGGGTAGGGGAGGGAATGGCCGGCAGGGGATGTAGCTCAGTTGGTAGAGCATGGCGTTTGCAACGCCAGGGTTGTGGGTTCGATAAAATAATGTATGTGCTAACTGTAAGTCGCTCTGGATAAGAGCGTCTGCTAAATGACTAAAATGTAAATGTAAAATGTAGTAGATGGACAGTTGAAACAGGTTAATAAAACTGAAGAGATGACATGAAATATACAAAAGGAAAAGAGTACATCAGTTGTCTACATGTGCTGTGAAACAATCCTAACACCACTCAAGACATTTGGAGAAACTGAACTGATTTACCAGACTATCCCTCTTTCAGGTCTGATATCTGCATCAGATTTATCTCTACATGGATCAGTGTGTGAGACACGTTAAAGCACCACCTCAAGATCCACCTCACAGATGCACGCATGCATGCACGCACGCACGCACGCACACTCACACACACACACACACACACACGCACGCACGCACGCACCCTCCCTCCACTGGGCTGGAAGGAGGTATATGGATTATGCAACAAGCTCCCTGACATCATTAGTTGAACTAAGGCAGTAAGACTTATGAACTAATGCCTGTTTACTGCTAAGGAGGGGAGGCGTAAGGGAAATATCTCATGGAGAAATGGTGCTGGAGGCCAACGGAAATGACTTTGCCCTACATGCCCATAATGGTCTATATACTCTGCTGGAAGACAAGGTTTCTACAGGGAGGGAGTAGTGGTGCATTCAGATTTTATGCACTAAGGAAGAAGGACACCTGACCAAACAAGTTTTATGCACACACTTTATGCATGCAACGTAATGTACACTGTGACAATATGCAGGCAAAATATCATCTTAAAAACGTTTTTTCTTTTTTAAATGAGAAAAGACTGCTTGCTGTCTCTTACAGTAATTGAAAAACCTAGATATATTATTCTCCCTTGTGAAGTCCTAATGTTACCAAATATCATTTTGTTTTATCTTACCACCCGTGCGTTCCTTCATGGAATACTTTTTCATCAAAAACAAAAAGATAAAAGGCAAAGTCATCTTGTTTGAGATGTTCAGCCTATGATATTCTCTAATGATGTAGTTCAGCTCTGCTGTTTAGGCAAAATGCTGCAATTTCAGTCTGAGGGAACTCTAAAATGAGCCACATCTCATTTTGAAAAAACTAAACACTGGTAGCACATTCTTTTTTTCTGTAAATAGGTAGACTCAGACATCAATTTAATCAGGCAAAAAAGTATTCCCCTAGTGAACTTCCTGACTCCAAGTCCTGAAATGCACTCATGTTGGGCAAAAACATGTCCATATCCAGCTGCATCCAACCACAGACTTGGGAGGAAGTCCCAGGAGAGTTTTGTGCCAGAAGGCTCAGTCTATCACCTGTGCAGGTATGCTCCAGGTAGAAGTTGGCCATAGGCACTGATCACGGATCAGCTTCCCCTCTCCCAATCATAACCTTAACCATTAGGGCAGAGATCATCAACTACAGTGGGGGAAAAAAGTATTTAGTCAGCCACCAATTGTGCAAGTTCTCCCACTTAAAAAGATGAGAGAGGCCTGTAATTTTCATCATAGGTACACGTCAACTATGACAGACAAATTGAGAAAAAAAAATCCAGAAAATCACATTATAGGATTTTTAATGAATTTATTTGCAAATTATGGTGGAAAATAAGTATTTGGTCACCTACAAACAAGCAAGATTTCTGGCTCTCACAGACCTGTAACTTCTTCTTTAAGAGGCTCCTCTGTCCTCCACTCGTTACCTGTATTAATGGCACCTGTTTGAACTTGTTATCAGTATAAAAGACACCTGTCCACAACCTCAAACAGTCACACTCCAAACTCCACTATGGCCAAGACCAAAGAGCTGTCAAAGGACACCAGAAACAAAATTGTAGACCTGCACCAGGCTGGGAAGACTGAATCTGCAATAGGTAAGCAGCTTGGTTTGAAGAAATCAACTGTGGGAGCAATTATTAGGAAATGGAAGACATACAAGACCACTGATAATCTCCCTCGATCTGGGGCTCCACGCAAGATCTCACCCCGTGGGGTCAAAATGATCACAAGAACGGTGAGCAAAAATCCCAGAACCACACGGGGGGACCTAGTGAATGACCTGCAGAGAGCTGGGACCAAAGTAACAAAGCCTACCATCAGTAACACACTACGCCGCCAGGGACTCAAATCCTGCAGTGCCAGACGTGTCCCCCTGCTTAAGCCAGTACATGTCCAGGCCCGTCTGAAGTTTGCTAGTGCATTTGGATGATCCAGAAGAGGATTGGGAGAATGTCATATGGTCAGATGAAACCAAAATATAACTTTTTGGTAAAAACTCAACTCGTCGTGTTTGGAGGACAAAGAATGCTGAGTTGCATCCAAAGAACACCATACCTACTGTGAAGCATGGGGGTGGAAACATCATGCTTTGGGGCTGTTTTTCTGCAAAGGGACCAGGACGACTGATCCGTGTAAAGGAAAGAATGAATGGGGCCATGTATCGTGAGATTTTGAGTGAAAACCTCCTTCCATCAGCAAGGGCATTGAAGATGAAACGTGGCTGGGTCTTTCAGCATGACAATGATCCCAAACACACCGCCCGGGCAACGAAGGAGTGGCTTCGTAAGAAGCATTTCAAGGTCCTGGAGTGGCCTAGCCAGTCTCCAGATCTCAACCCCATAGAAAATCTTTGGAGGGAGTTGAAAGTCCGTGTTGCCCAGCGACAGCCCCAAAACATCACTGCTCTAGAGGAGATCTGCATGGAGGAATGGGCCAAAATACCAGCAAAAGTGTGTGAAAACCTTGTGAAGACTTACAGAAAACATTTGACCTGTGTCATTGCCAACAAAGGGTATATAACAAAGTATTGAGAAACTTTTGTTATTGACCAAATACTTATTTTCCACCATAATTTGCAAATAAATTCATTAAAAATCCTACAATGTGATTTTCTGGAAAAAAAATCTCATTTTGTCTGTCATAGTTGACGTGTACCTATGATGAAAATGACAGGCCTCTCTCATCTTTTTAAGTGGGAGAACTTGCACAATTGGTGGCTGACTAAATACTTTTTTCCCCACTGTAGATGGTCAGGGGGCTGGAACTTAATTACAAATAATTTGTAGACTGCAAATTGACCGCAAGAAGCCCAAACAGACATAATACTTGACTAAAACATTATCATTTCAAGCCTT
This sequence comes from Coregonus lavaretus, assembly GCF_964263955.1. Lineage (NCBI taxonomy): Eukaryota > Metazoa > Chordata > Actinopteri > Salmoniformes > Salmonidae > Coregonus > Coregonus lavaretus. The sequence goes on from NC_140021.1 coordinate 10,310,102, forward strand.
GCTTACATTTGTATACGATCATATATATATATATATATATATATATATATATATATATATATATATATATATATATATATATAATGCGTGGGAATACTTTGGAACAGATTTCCCAAATTAAAATCACTTGGAGCTGATTTTCTGGTGTTTTTTTACAGTCTTTTTGGCCTGCGGCCTGCCAATTGGGGAACCCTGCATTAGAGGAAAAACTCAAAATGGACATTAGATCAGCGTGTAGAGACAACGTCATCCTACTCCTGCAGAAAGTATCTGTGGGGCTTAGGTGGGTCTGGGCAAATGGCTGATGGTTAGGTTGAGGCAGCAAGCTTGGCTGCGCTCTGTGGTTGGCTGAGTTGAGGGGGCAGGGATGGAAGCTGGGCAGGTGTTGCGGTTCCTCCTCCTACTCCAGCCTGTGTCTCTACTCCAGCCTCGCCCTCCGCTTCTCCACCATCTACCTCCTCATACTCATCTTCGTCATCTATAGACAGAGGGATAAATGAAGAAGAAAAAAAACAGCGCCCATGGAAAGCTTCATATTGCTTTCACCTAGCCTGTTTTCAGATTAATAAAGACGACAGACAGGAAACAAGGAAAGGAAACCACACAAGACAATTGTGATGCACCCCCCATCCCTCTAGGACCTGAGATGTTGACAATGACAGAGCCTCTGTGTGCAGGGGCAGACACAGAGAGACTCAAGAAGACCTAGAGCTGGGATGATAAACCGAAAATTATCCACACCGACCATACAGATCACTTATCCCAGGCATTTTGCTGATATCGTTCATTATGATAAGTAGCCTATACTAGAGAAATGTGAAGTTTGAAATGAAATGTTTGCTAATATGGGTGATTGTTAATGGGACAATTGATGGCTACAACCACTAAACTAGTAGTAGTAGTTTAAAGAATAATAAATCAATAAAACTGTGGCGCACATTAATGTTAGAAACGTATCGGTTCATTGCATTATCACATCAATTCAGGTAATTTATCGCGATATGGATTTTTGTCCGTATCGCCCAGGTCTAATAAGACGCTTCACTGCCAACTCTTCCTACCGGAGATGAAGTTGATGTTACGCAGGGCCCTGCCCTCTCTCGAGAAGTTGATGGTGTAGTGATCCATCGCCTCATATCCACGCTCCACCTTATCCAGGTGAGAAGTGCTCGACGCCTCATCAATCCTGACACACACACACACACATACACACACACACACACACACACACACACACACACACACGGAGAGTCAGGCTTCCCTTATTGCGTGTGGTCTCTATAGATCTGTAAATAATGTGGTACATGAAACACACTTTGTTTGATCAAGAATCAGTGTTAGGCAGCAAATGTACTCACTTTTTCAGTAGGTCTTTTGCAGTCTGTAAGACAAAGAAATGGGAAGGGTTACTATAAATTCCTTATTTACAGTATGTGAAACTTAAATCACGATTCAAGCCTGAATGTTGAGGGAGTGTGTTTGTGTCAGTCACCTGTAAGAAGACGGCCATCTCTGGCTCCTCCATGGTCTGTATGCCTGTCTCTACAGCCTTACTGCTCAGCTCCAGGTGCTCTTTATACTTCTTGGTTAAACCGTGGATGTAGTTCAGCTTCTCTTCCTGCTTGGCCGCCAACTTCGAACTTAAGTCCCTCTTCTTCTCTTCCAATACAGCGTACAGATGGTCAAACTTCTCACACAGCTGGGACTTCTGCCTCCTACCGTTCTCCTGTACACAGGCAACCACACACACACGGACGGACAGATGGACACGTGCACACACAAGCGTTTTCTCCTGTTCCGTGCCTAGTGAACACGACCCAGCTCTGCATGGCAATCCTGGGTAACACCACCAAGGGTGACACAGAGGGGACTGGAGCCGCTCCAGCTTCCTCCCCAGTACAGCTACTAGCTAGCTCATCAACTCCAGTGTGTGTGTGTGAATGTGTGTGTGTTGTGTGTGTGTGTGAATGTGTGTGTGTGTTGTGCGTGTGTGTGTGTGTTGTGCGTGTGCACATCAGGGGTGTCTACTCTCGCCCCATCAATTCTCCTCCTGGTTTCTCAGTGTGAGCGAGTCGGAAGGCAGAATCATTTCTGTGTGTTTCTTGGTATGTGTGAGGGAGGAGAAGGTATCTCTGGAACCTTACTAGTTTATTTGTGTGAGTGACAGAAACAAACAAGCAGTAGAACACCTAGTAATTTTTCTAAGTGTGTGTGTGTATGTGTCTGTGGAGGGTGGGGTGGGAGGGCTGATTACAGTAACATCCTGGTTTCAGTTGGCTGGCTGTGTAAGAGACAGACAGAGACAGAAAGACAGGTGCTGCCACACTGGGCCACTCACCTCTATGGTCCGGCAGGTCTCCTCTAACTGACTGATGATGCCCTGGATCCTGTCATTGTTCCCCACCATCATTGCTATCCCGTCAGTCAACTCTGTCTGTGGCCGCAACAGCACGCACACGCACGGGCACGCGCACACACACACACACACACACACACACACACACACACACACACACACACACACACACACACACACACACAACGAGAAGCCAAGACGCATCAGTCACTGAGTGAGTTGCAATACACTGACATATACTCAGGAGGCAACTTTCCCATTTGACCTACTGTACTGTACATCTCTTCAAGAAGATGTTTTCCTACATCAGTCAGTCCTCACCTTCTGTGTCTGGTAGATGCTTTTGAGCGGCGCCACCTCACAGTCCTTGTGGGCTCCAAACACCTTGCACATGGAGCAGGTGGGCACGCTGTGGGTCACACAGTAGATGTTGATCTTCTCATTCTCGTGCTCTTGGCACATGGCCCACTCCTCCGTCCTCTCTGGGGCCGCTGGCCTAGGGCTGCTGGAGGGGGGAAGGAGACATGCTGAGACTCCCAACACTACGGGTGTGTCTTACTGTAATAGTATAGTGGCTTCCTCTCCTGATCAGTTTGGTTTGATTCAGGCTGCCTGCCCATGATAACTGAACACCCCACCATGCAGTCACAAGGTCATGATAGGTAACATCACATCCTGAGCCATGAGCATCTGTACAGACAGTATCTAAGTGTGGTGTGTGTCATTCAGGCATTAGTCATCCTTCCTCCACACACACACACCACACACACACTACACACACACACACCACACACCACGTCAGTTGGAAGTATATCATTGTGTGAATGTCTTGTACCGGAAACCTCTTGCCAACCGAATCACCCCTCTGACTCACTGTGGGGCTATGGGTTCATATGGGCACCAGCGGCCGAGTGACAGATACACTGCCTCCAACTCCCAACACAACACAAGGAGACACACAACATGACCCTCTTCTACTCCTCACGCTCTCTTTCTCTGTTGTGCTAGAGGTCCCCTACTCCACTATCTATACGCAGGCCCTCTCTTTCAAACTAGCAAACACTCAAAAATACACAGGAAGCTTTCCTTCTTTCTCTTTCTCTCTGTGAGTGTCCTCAAATACACAGAGCACCCCTCTCCTCCATTCCATCCCTCTCTCTGTGTCAAGCGGAAGAGAGTTGTGTCTCATAAATAAAGTCTGAAGCGTTAAGCGTGATGTCGGATACAGGACAGTAGAGAGCTAGGGGCCTCGGGGCTCCTATTCTTAAAAGCATTTAATCAGTTACATGTAATCTGATTACAAAAAACTGTAACTGTAATCAGTTACGTTACCAGCAAAAATATTGTAATCCGATAACAGATACTTTTGAAAAACTAGATGATTACTTATTGGATTTAAATTCAGAAAGGATGTTTGAGGAAAAAAAGCATTATGACACCATTCGGTTTAAGGCGCAAGTTTAAGTTTGTTCCACCTGAGCGAGTCTGACCACAAGTCAGAGACCAGTATGATGACACCAAATGATGACCACCAATCAGAGACCACTATGATGACACCAAATGATGACCACCAATCAGAGACCAGTATGATGACACCAAATGATGACCACCAATCAGAGACCACTATGATGACACCAAATGATGACCACCAATCAGAGACCACTATGATGACACACCAAATGATGACCACCAATCAGAGACCACTATGATGACTCCAAATGATGACCACCAATCAGAGACCACTCTGATGACACCAAATGATGACCACCAATCAGAGACCACTATGATGACACCAAATGATGACCACCAATCAGAGTCCACTATGATGACACCAAATGATGACCACCAATCAGAGACCACTATGATGACACACCAAATGATGACCACCAATCAGAGACCACTATGATGACACCAAATGATGACCACCAATCAGAGACCACTATGATGACACACCAAATGATGACCACCAATCAGAGACCACTATGATGACACCAAATGATGACCACCAATCAGAGACCACTATGATGACACACCAAATGATGACCACCAATCAGAGACCACTATGATGACACCAAATGATGACCACCAATCAGAGACCACTATGATGACACCAAATGATGACCACCAATCAGAGACCACTATGATGACACCAAATGCGTTTGATGGATCCTTTTTATCTTCTTCTAAGTGAAAGTAATGAGATGACATTACTCAATTTGGGTAATCCAAAAGTTCCGTTACTAATACACATTTTGGACAGGTTAACTAGTAACTAACAGATTACATTTAGAAAGTAACCTACCCAACCCTGCTTAAATGCAACACGTTCATCTCATGCATTCTTATAGCACCAAACACCCACCACAAAGCAGTTCAACCTTCCCAAGTTCTCTCATGTCACCCCGCTCCTCCGCACACTCCACTGGCTTCCAGTTGAGGCTCGCATCTACTACAAGACCATGGTGCTTGCCTATGGAGCTGTGAGGGGAACGGCACCTCCTTACCTTCAGGCTCTGATCAGACCCTACACCCAAACGAGGGCATTGCGTTCATCCACCTCTGGCCTGCTAGCTCCCCTACCTCTACGGAAGCACAGTTCCCGCTCAGCCCAGTCAAAGCTATTCGCTGCTCTGGCACCCCAATGGTGGAACAAGCTCCCGCACGACGCCAGGACAGCGGAGTCACTGACCACCTTCCGGAGACACTTGAAACCCCACCTCTTTAAGGAATACCTGGAATAGTATAAAGTAATCCTTCTTCCCCCACCCCCATAAAAAAAAAAAAAGTGGTTGTCCCACTGGCTATCATAAGTTGAATGCACCAATTTGTAAGTCGCTCTGGATAAGAGTGTCTGCTAAATGACGTAAATGTAAATGTAATAAAAGATAAGATGACACTCTCACTAGAAAACCCTGACACCTATTTTAACAGGAGTTAAATATAAACAGTAATCCTTCATGTAAATGCAATGTTTGTGACCTACGTACTTCCTTGACTGTATTTAGCTCCAGCTGTTGTCATCGCTGTGGCTCCTGGAGGGAGAACATCTACATTTTAGTCATTTAGTAGACACTCCAGAGCAATTAGGGTGAAGTGCCTTGCTCGAGGGCACATTGGCAGATTTTTCACCTAGTCGGCTCAGGGATTCAAACCCCCGCTCTTAACAGCTAGGCTACCTGCCGCCCGGTTAAAGAACATCATCATTATTTGTTTATCAACTCTAGTTTCGAAACTACTACTAGTCACGTTCACCAGCCACCATGTGTCTTTATAAGGCAGTCTGGAAGTCTAGTACACAAGGTGAAAAAAGTAGTAAGTATTGAAGAAATCATTCAGTATGAGTGGCACCAGGACCTTTTCCTGAGAACATGACATGACTAGAGAAGTTTAAGGCCCAGATTTGTCGTGGTCAGGTCATGCGGTGAGGACTCAGGAAAAATATCAAATTTCAACAGCAAGGTTTTAACACGTTTTGCATGTAGGTGTATGAGTTTTTTATATATCTATCAGAAGAGAAAATGTCACATTGCTATCATTATGAGTATCTCACTGTTCAATGCCCTAACTGACCTACTTTTAGAATTCACTGTTCCGTCTTCTTGTAAGAAATTCAGTGACATATTGGAAGTAGTTTAAACCCTGGTAATGGAACAGTGAATATGGAAAGCTAAGGAAATTACACATAGAAATGAATTCAGGCCAAAACTCACAAAATGGAGTAACTGGATGTCTGTGCTTTCAGTCTGTGGTATAGTAGGATCCTGCAAATTGGGCCACTTATGGTAGTGATGATGGTGGTGGTGGTGGTTACTTTCTTTAATAATTACTTTTTTTAATGATTACTGTAATAAGAACTGTACTGAACCCTGTAACAAGCTAGCGAGTACATGGAGCACATAGTTTCCCCCCAGTTTGCTCATCTGTTCATGCACCTGGGTTGGAAAGCGAAGTCCATGTACCGGAAGTACTATTTTTCCTTTGGACTCCTATAGTGTACGACTCTCTCACCTGGTGGACTCCTGTTTGAACATGTCAATGATGTTCTCCACCAGCAGGTTCCTCTGGAGCCCATAGACCCCATGGCGGTCCAGGACCACCTCGTGCCTGCAGGACGGGCACCGGAAACGGCCACCAGAGGTCACGGACCCCCCTCTGGTTGGGAGATATGGGTTGGAGGCCTAGACAGGATGGAACATATTAAAATGTAGACCAAATGTAACACCTATTATTGCTTATGCCTACTATTTCATGTGAAAACTGTAGTCACATTTGAGGCTACACAAAATTACATGGATGTACAAAGCTGAGATTGAACACTGCAATGGCTCGTGGCAACAAGATAATACAAAGCATAAAATGAGAACAATACAGAGGATCTGGTGTAGGCTACAGTACATACAGATGTGGGATCTTAATTTGACCCTGCAGCAACAGGAAATTTGAATTATTGTGTGGATTATAATTATTGGACATTGTTGTAGGGGTTGATACATTTTTGGTAAGGGCAAATCAAGTCTGAAAATGTAAAGTGGAAATTACAATCTTTAAAAGCCTTTTAAACATTGAATACACTACAAGTTTGCATTTCTTGCTGTGCAGGAAATCCCCTGCAACAAAAGGGTGATACAATTAAGATCCTACACCTGTAGCCTGTGCCTAGACAAGAAACAAGCAAAAACAATATCCCCCAATATACAGTCAAACTAGTTGTTATAGATATAGACAAACAGAAATAGTCTATGGATAATAGCGTAGACACAGTTTAATCTATAGGTCTATCACATACTAGTCTGTCCTAAAATACTTTCCAATACTCCAATGTAATTGCAGGCCTACTTTACCTGAAAGATATCATTGGCACACTTTCTACAGAGGTTGTGTTGACACGGTAAGATGACCACTGGTTTGGTAAATGTTTCCAGGCAGATGGGACAAATCAGCTGCTTCTCCAAGTTATCCATGACATTTCTCTTCTGATACACCCACTCCGTTAAGACGTTAAAATTGTATCAACAGTGTCAAATGAACAATAGGCAACGGTTAATTCGGCATTATAACATCCCAAGCCGCTTATTTCGGAGTGAGGTTGAAAAGAAGGACCACTGGTTCAAGCTGTTTCTCATACAGAGTATCACGTGGCCCCCAATCTGGCAGCTCGAGCGGGTGTCAGGGCTGTTTTTAGAAAGTGTCACGTCAAAGGTTGCCATGTTTACTTGCCCATATATGAAACTGATACCAGTTAGGGCTTGAGCAGCTGATGATTCCTCGCAGTAGGCCTATAGTCTACAAGCTGACCCTATTTAATGTAAAGCTGTACACGTGTGTCATCAAACTGTTAGCCTATATGCTAATATCAATGTATAACAAAAGTGTTTGGGGTACGCAACATAGTAAACGTAAATCCGGGACAATCCAATTAGTATATGTTACGTTTCGTATGGTATGTATTAATTTGTGGATGTCCATCATCCATTTCATATGATATGTTACGAATTACAATTCATATGATACAGTATGTTACGAATTGCAATACGTACAATATGTTACAAATTCCAATTTGTTGTTGCTAACGTTAGCTAGGTGGCTAGGTGGCTAACACTAACATTAGCTAAGTGGCTAACGTTAGCTAGGCTAAAGGTTAAGGTTAGGGGTTAAGGTTAGGGTCAGTGCTTAAGTTGTAAATCGGGAGGTGCCGAAACAATTTATTTTTTATTTTTTTTTATTTCACCTTTATTTAACCAGGTAAGCCAGTTGAGAACAGGTTCTCATTTACAACTGCGACAAAAAGTGTGCACGAGAGGGGGCTGACCTGGGAGGCTCTGAGGTACCGGAATAAAAAAAAAAAAAAAAAAGCTTTATAATAAAGCATTGCATGCATATCATGCGTAGTGGCATAGAGCAGTAGAGTAGAGGCACTTACAGAAGTTGCACACATGGGGGGGGGGGGGGGGGGGGGCTTTTCTAAACAGAGTTCATGCTATTCTTTGTTCATTTTATATGACTGTAGACTTTAGCAGAATCTTTTTTAATACCGCACAAATGATCGAAACGACAAACTGACAAACTGAGAATCTGAGCTCATTAAAAACAACCTCGTCGGACGTAGTCAATATAACTATTTGTTTAGCACTTTTGAAATGTACAGCAACAGAATTCAGAACATGGGCCGTTCTTACAGTGTTCTCCCTGTACACCAAGTCAGAACTGTATTATAAATAAAGGGGGCATATAAGCAGACAATGAAAGCTCTTACAATATTGGATGATTACATTTCTCTAAAACAGGTTATAGGCTACATGTGCACCACCAAGTCAGAACAGTAGGCTACGTTATGAGGGGGAAATATACCAAATAATTAGGGTGAGACACATGAGCTACTAACAGCTTACTACACAACATACACTTAGTATTACTTTCTTAGCTACAGTATACATATCTCCATGGCATATTACATCATTTATGCAGCAGCATACAAGACATTCTTGGGTAAGGCAGCATTTTGGAGCTGCCTTACCCAAGAAAGCAAAAAAAAAAAACATGTTTGTATGTGGCTTTATTAACTCAGTGATTATTATTTTTATTTTTTTTATTGTTTGCAAACTGATATGTGACACGCATTAATGCCAAAATAACATGCAAAACAGGCAAGCCTTTTTAGCTAAAAATGTGGGGGTCGCCCTGAAACAGTTGAATAAATAACCCTGGAGAATGCGGGCATCGATCCCGCTACCTCTCGCATGCTAAGCAAGCGCGCTACAATTTGAACTAATTCCCCATATGGATATACCGGTTAACCACTTATTAATCCAGCTATGTCAATGAAGAATAGTGGTATACATTTATCATTTGAGTATAATGAGGTTAATTGATGTATTATGGCATTTTAAAATAATGTTTACCTTTATAAAAATGTATCAGAATATGTGATCAGAATCATGAACAGTATTTCGTGCAAAAAGTAGTATCTTGCGCTGGAAATACCGCAGGTGCAGATCTATAAGAGGCACATTCACGTCTCAAATACATTCTAATCATTCAGATACATTATAACCACCCATCTACCCAGCATATTTCCTGAGCATAGAAACCAACACATGCACGGCAAAGGGCCAGTTGTGTAGTTTGGTGATTTTGGTGACCTTATTTTACCTTTTCAAAAAAAAATTTGACATGGTTCAATCCCACCCAGGGACACATGATTATTTACAATACTTTTTACACTGTCCTTAAAACTTGAATCATATGATAACAAAGTTAACTCTGTTTATTAAAATAAACATGAGAGAGTTTATTCCCTCAGAAGTTGGTACACTGTACTTAAAACAATAATGACAAGTTTTAATCAAGTTTAATCAAGTTCTGGAATTTTTTTGTCTTCCATTCTTTATTATAATAACGTTTATTCCCTCAGACAAAATAGGTTTTACCGGAGAGGAAGGGACCCACTGTGATAAACTAGTTTTACAGAGCAAGGCATCTACACTATCAGTCAAATGTTTGGACATGCCTACTCATTCAAGGGTATTTCTTTATTTTTACTATTTTCTACATTGTAGAATAATAGTGAAGACATCAACACTATGAAATAACACATACGGAATCATGTAGTTACCAAAAAAAGTGTTAAACAAACTCCTGAGTGGCGCAGTGGTCTAAGGCACTGCATCGCAGTGCTAACTGTGCCACTAGAGATCCTGGTTCGTATCCAGGCTCTGTCGCAGCCGGCCGCGACCGGGAGACTCATGGGCGGCGCACAATTGGCCCAGCGTCGTCCAGGGTAGGGGAGGGAATGGCCGGCAGGGATGTAGCTCAGTTGATAGAGCATGGCGTTTGCAACGCCAGGGTTGTGGGTTCGATTCCCACGGGGAGCCAGTAAAAAAACAAAAAAAAATATGTATTCACTAACTGTAAGTCGCTCTGGATAAGAGCGTCTGCTAAATGACTAAAATGTAAATGTAATTCTTCAAATAGCCACCCTTTGCCTTGATGACAGCTTTGCACACTCTTGGCATTCTAGCAACCAGCTTCATGAGGTAGTCACCTGGAATGCATTTCAATTAACAGTTGTGCCTTCTTAAAAGTTAATTTGTGGAATTAATTTCCGTCTTAATGAGTTTGAGCCAATCAGTTGTGTTGTGACAAGGTGGGGTGGGGTGGGGGTATACAGAAGATAGCCCTATTTGGTAAATTACCAAGTCCATATTATGGTATGAACAGCTCAAATAAGCAAAGAGAAACGACAGTCATCATTACGTTAAGACATGAAGGTCAGTCAATACGGAACATTTCAAGAACTTTGAAAGTTTCTTCAAGTGCAGTCGCAAAAAACATCAAGCGCTATGATGAAACTGGCTCTCATGAGGACCACCACAGGGATGGAAGACCCAGAGTTATCTCTGCTGCAGAGGACAAGTTCATTAGAGTTACCAGCCTCAGAAATTGCAGCCCAAATAAATGCTTCACAGAGTTCAAGTAACAGACACATCTCAACATCAACTGTTCAGAGGGGACTGTGTGAATCAGGCCTTCATGGTCGAATTGCTGCAAAGAAACCACTACTAAAGGACACCAATAAGAAGAAGAGACCTGCTTGGTTCAAGAAACACGAGCAATGGACAATAGACCGGTGGAAATTTGTCCTTTGGTCTGGAGTCCAAATTGGCAATTTTTTGTTCAAACCGCTGTCTTTGTGAGACGCGGTGTGGGTGAATGGATGATCTCCGCATGTGTAGTTCCCACCGTAAAGCATGGAGGAGGAGGTGTGATGGTGTGGGGGTACTTTGCTGGTGACACTGTCTGAGATTTATTTAGAATTCAAGGCATTCTGCAGCAATACGCAATCCCATCTGGTTTGGGTTTAGTGGGACTATCATTTGTTTTCAACAAGACAATGACCAACACACTTCCAGGCTGTGTAAGGGCTATTTTACCAAGAAGGAGAGTGATGGAGTGCTGCATCAGATGACCTGGCCTCACCAATCCCCTGACCTCAACCCAATTGAGATGGTTTGGGATGAATCGGACGGCAGAGTGAAGGAAAAGCAGCCAACAAGTGCTCAGCATATATGGGAACTCCTTCAAGACTGTTAGAAAAGCATTCCAGGTGAAGCTGGTTGAGAGAATGCCAAGAGTGTGCAAAGCTGTCATCAAGGCAAAGGGTGGCTATTTGAAGAATCTCAAATCTCAAATATATTTTGATTTGTTTAACACTTTTTTTGGTAACTACATGATTCCATATGTGTTATTTCATAGTTTTGATGTCTTAACTATTATTATACAATGTAAAAAATAGTAAAAATAGAGAAAAACCCTTGAATGAGTAGGTGTGTCCAAACTTTTGACTGGTACTGTATATCCTGTGAGATGAGAAGTCAAAAATACAAAAAATCTGATGATAAACACTTAAAATTGAATGTTCCACTTTCAATATTCTACCTCGGCAGTTACATGCTTCATGATCAACACCTATTTATTCATTTCTTCATGCAACAAACCTAGATAGTTGTTTTAGGTCTATTTAGTGTAAACAGTTTGATATGTGAATGTAAATACATTCATTTTTATTTTCTTCAAATGACACTCTTCTCCTTTTCACTTCATGTAACACCTGATTTACTGAACAAGAGACACATCTCAATAGGTGGTCCAGGTAAGTCATGACATAGCACAAGTGGGGGCGCACCTCTTTTGTTCTCTATTGTTCCTCAAGCAAGATTACATCACAGATTCCCATCAGACCAACACCTTGAATGCCTATAAAGTTGTCTAAAAAACACTATTTTGTTAAACATTTATTGTTTACCCTTTAGTGTGTGTACTTTACTGTATTTATAGTTGGGATATTGTTTTTCAAAAGTAAAGATTCTGACATCACTGGAGGATGTCTTGCATTTGGAGGACGTTGCATTAGAAATTTTAATGCGTATAAAGGCAATATAAAACATTTTAAAACAGAAGATTGCTTTGCGTTGATGGGGAGCAGGAACGGGCCGGACCTGGCTGACGACGCGCACCACAGGCTTGGTGCGGGGAGCAGGGACGGGCCGAACCGGGCTGACGAAGCGCACCACAGGCTTGGTGCGGGGAGCAGGAACGGGCCGGACCAGGCTGACGATGCGCACCACAGGCTTGGTGCGGGGAGCAAGGACGGGCCGAACCGGGCTGACGATGCGCACCACAGGCTTGGTGCGGGGAGCAGGAACAGGCCGGACCAGGCTGACGACGCGCACCCCTGGCTTGGTGCAGGAACAGGCCGGGCCGGGCTGGCGACGCGCACCATTGGCTTGGTGCGGGGAGCAGGAACAGGCCGGGCCGGGCTGGCGACGCGCACCATTGGCTTGGTGCGGGGAGCAGGAACAGGCCGGGCCGGGCTGGCGACGCGCACCATTGGCTTGGTGCGAGAGGCAGGAACAGGCCGGACCGGGCTGGCGACGCGCATCACAGGCTTGGTGCGAGGGACAGGAACAGGCCGGACCGCACTGGGAACACACACCACTGGCCTTACCCGGGGATCAGGAACGGGCCGGACCGGACTGGCAACACACCTCAGTACCTCTCGCCGTGCCTCTACATTTTCCTTCCCTCTACTCGCCAATGGCTCCCGTAACCCGGTGGCCTTCTCTCCTCGTCCACTAACTCGCCCCTTATCTGCCTCCAGCAGTCCCGTCGTCCACGGTGTGAGCCCCCCCCTAAAAATGTCTTGGGTTCGTCTCTCCCCCGTGGCTATGGCCTCCATGGCTCTCGCCAGACTCTCCAGCCTCTGCTCCCAAGTCCAACCTCTCTCCTCCTCACGCGGCTTGACCCAGTCGAGGTTGACATCCATTAGAGTCCTCTCTGGCATTGGCTCCTGGACACGCTGCTTGACCCAGTCGAGGTGGATATCCATTAGATTCACCTCTGGCGTTGGCTCCTGGACACGCTGCTTGGTCCAGATATGGTGGGATCTTCTGTCACGATCGTTGGAGGAAGTGGACCAATGCGCAGCGTGATGAGTGAACATACTTTATTTTGATTCACCACACGAAACAAAACGATACGTGAAGTCCTAGGTAACAGACACAAACCATACACGGAACAAGATCCCACAAAACACTGTGGAAAACAGGCTGCCTAAGTATGGTTCCCAATCAGAGACAACAAGCAACAGCTGATACTCGTTGCCTCAGCAGATTGAGAACCACCCCGGCCAACACAGAAACACATGAGCTAGATAATCAACCTAGAACACAAAACACATAGAAACAACACACCCTGGCTCAACATAACAGAGTCCCAGAGCCAGGGCGTGACAGTTGAGGTTTACTTTAATGAAATCAAAGCCATAGTTATGATAGTGTCGGAGCACAATCCTTTGTACAACAAACTTATTCACTCACTAACTATAGAAATTGGTTTATAATACAAGACATATTCACCGGGATAAGAATAAAATGTTGGTCTTTGTGCAACATTTACACAAAATAGCAATGAACAATAATATATACAGTGATATACAGCAGTAAGGTAAAAGAATGGACAGTACCAGTGAAATAAATACAAATCAAACAAGAGTCCAAACCACTTCCATCAATGGAAATAGATGTTCAGCTCCTATTTATTTCTGTGTGTATGTCTGTAGAGTCACCCCCCCTTGTCCACCATCCATCTCTACTTTTCAGTCTCATAAAAGGCAGACTGTTGGAGCCCCCGCCAATGCCCTGTGCCAGGTACAGGGAAATCACTTTGGCTAGGCAGTAGATATTTTCCTGCCACTCAAGGAAAGCCGGTATGTGTGTGAGGGCTGTTGGGCCTTGTTTCAGCGGCTGGTGTCAGAACCTGTACAGATGGCCAGAGGGCAGCTGCTCTGAGGATTTTCTCTTTCCTCAGTTCACTCCTTCCTCACTGCCTCCCTCTGCTTCGAGGCCTCCAGCTCCCATTGAAAGAAGGAAGCGGCAGCAAAATCCTAAAATGGCATCCTTGAATTGGTGAGGCTTTCTGCTGTTTAAGTGCAGGTGGAAGGGGACGTGACTGGGACACTGACCGTTTTCACTCTCTGCAGTAACATAATCCACAGCTGTGCGTCTCTAGGAGCTTCTCTGGGCCGGTGTTAAGAGCAAAGCAGATCCACCCACTTCAGGATCTCTTCCTCCCCGTCGTGCTTGGCCAGTAGGACATCACTGGCAGTTCTAAGGGGCTCTGTCCATCGGCCGTGGTCCAAGATGAAGAGGCAACCTCATCTCTTGATGGGCCCAGTGGAGAAGCTCTCAAGGGCAGTGGTGGTGTGGCTGGCTGAAGTGTACTTGGCAGAGCTGAAAGAGAGGCACAACATTATTTTAATGACAAAGCCTTTACTATACACTAACCTAAATGAAGTAAGTGTGTGTGTGTGTGATAGACAGAATGAGATAGTACCTGCACACATAAGTATGTGTGTGATATCATTTGAATTACCTGTATCCAGCAGGAACTCTTCAGAGCAATCCTCTTTTGTTGTGGCAGGAGCTGGTGCCAAAGGGGAGCGGAGCAGGACAGCCTGGGGAGAGGACCACTGTTAGAGCTGGGCCTGCGCTGTTGGGGCCGGATCGGTCTCAGCAGAGAGGAGAGCCAGAATGTCATGCATGTCGTTCCTCTCCTGAAATAGAGGCCCAATTACCTTAAATTAGAATAATCATAAAGCTAAACTATGTGAGTGAGTGAGCGAGTGTGTGATTGAGAGGCGGAGAGTGAACTGTGTGATCATGTTGCTGTGCTGTTTCTTTTTTTGTTGCATTCAGTCACTAAATGCACAATATGAGCTTTTCCCGACTGCGCAGTGTACTCGCCCTGGCAACCTCTGGTGTGTGTGTGTTCATATGACACAGAAGTTTGTCAAGCTGACTGAGTCCTTGTAGTAGGATATTCAAAGATTAGCTTTGGCATCAACTCCTATCAACAGTGTACAGTAAAAAGGATATCAAACATTCAGATCTGTATTGACATAGAGGTTAATCATGTGAATTTACAAAACCTCTAGGGCTTAGTCATCACTCGAGTTTAACAACGGATGTAGGTTACATTGCAAGTGTGTACGCACCTCTAAACCGTTGTGATATGCATTAATTGGCACAACCGTTGTTGACAAATGCATTACATATCCATTGTTCCACCTGAGTGTAGACTAAGCCTGTTCTCTCTCCAATTCATGTCAGTCACTCTAAATCTAAATATCAACTTGAGTGATCTTAATTTTACTCAATACGAAGTCATATCTATGGCCCTTCCTGCTAGGGTCAGGCGGCTTCACGTTCGGGAATGGAGGACCTAGGATAATGGAATATTAACATGAAGTGTGCATAACTTATAAAGATATCCACATAATAAATTAAGTGGCCACATTTATGAATGAAATTCAATTTGAATGAGATATTTACCACCATTGTCTATACAGCACCCACAATGGTGGCAGCTTTTTGTTACACCATGCTCAATAACAGATATGGAAATAATTCTTAATCTAAGTAACATCTATAAATGAATGAGACCAGGTGTGTCTCATCTGACTGAGAATTGCTGATACTATCTTTGTCTATTTTCTTTAGAAAATCTGCCACTGAAGCACACATTCTAGTGAGAGTGCACAGAACATTTTAGCTTGAATTACCTGGTTGTCCCATTGAAGTCCTGCTGGTATGGATAAAGGCTTGAGTATTTTCACTCTTTAAAGCAGGGAAATAGCTAAACAAGTGACACCACCACAGCTGCATGAATTTGTGATCTCTCCATATGTTCATTTATCAATTTCTAAGCCCAACTAGCTATACAGAAGTGTTCAGACTACATTGTTGTCATTCAGTAATGGTGTAGCTAGCTACTGTAACGTTACTGTACTAGCCTACTGCAGCCTACAACCAAGCTAGATTGCTAGCTACAAAGAAAACAATCAATTTCATCAACAGTCTTTTTAGCTAAATATATGTAGCTAGTGTGATCGCATAAAAACGACTTTAGAGATTATTAGAAAGTTCTAAAAGCAAAAGTGACACCTGTCTTTTTGGCGAGTGCTGCTCTGCTGGCTAGCTAGTTAGCTTTGTAGCTAGCTATTTTGGACATACATGAGAGAAAACAATTGCAGTTGTGTTGTAAGAAGTAATTTCCAGATGGAGAAACGCCAGATCGGTCTGTAATAACTGAGATCTGTGTCTACAGTGATGGTTGTTCGCTCCTTCACGTAGCTAACGTTATAGTATAGACTGACTGGAAGTGTCCTTTCTTCAGTGGCCTATGGGGTGTGGAACAGCGCCACAAAACCAGCATAGAACCAACCAGTGGCCAGAAATATATTACACCCATAGCGATAAGACTTACCATAGAGAATTAATAGGAAAAGTTAAGGAAAGTTAAGCTTTACTTTATCATGCTCCCGCTATAACGCGGGGGCTGGCCATGACCGCGTTAAATACCGCAACAAAGTAACAACACTGGCAACACAAAGCGTGACGGGAAAAGTTTTGGAGAATGCGGGCATCGATCCCGCTACTTCTCGCATGCTAAGCGAGCGCTCTACCATTTGAGCTAATTCCCCATATAAACAAAGAGGGAGCAGTAGTATATATGAATGCAGCAGGCTATCGCGAGTGCTGTGTTGAATGTAGCTACAATGTTGCAACCTCCCTCGCAGTGAAACATTTTCAGGCAGTTATTTCTCGTCACTGGCACCTTTGTGAAGCTAGTCACACTAGTGGAATGTGTGATTCGCCTTCAAAATAAAAGTGCCTCATTAAAAAAACTTGATATCGCACTGTGAATGTATGACACTTCAGAATTGCTTTGGGGGCATACTTATATTTCACTCTACAGACTTACCTACAGTTGAAGTCGGAAGTTTACATACACTTAGGTTGGAGTCATTAAAAACTCGTTTTTCAACCACTCCACAAATGTCTTGTTAACAAACTATAGTTTTGGCAAGTCGGTTTGGACCTCTACTTTGTGCATGACACAAGTAATTTTTCCAACAATTGTTTACAGACAGATTATTTCACTTATAATTCACTGTATCACAATTCCAGTGGGTCAGAAGTTTACATACACTAAGTTGACTGTGCCTTTAAACAGCTTGGAAAATTCCAGAAAATTATGTCATGGCTTTAGAAGCTTCTGATAGGATAATTGACATCATTTCAGTCAATTGGAGGTGTACCCATGGATGTATTTCAAAGCCTACCTTCAATCTCAGTGCCTCTTTGCTTGACATCATGGGAAAATCTAAATAAATCAGCCAAGACCTCAGAAAAAAAAAATGGTAGACCTCCACAAGTCTGGTTCATCCTTGGGAGTGATTTCCAAACGCCTGAAGATACCGCATTCATCTGTACAAACAATAGTACGCAAGTATAAACATCATGGGACCACGCAGCCGTCATACCGCTCAGGAAGGAGACACGTTCTGTCTCCTAGAGCTGAACATACTTTGGTGCGAAAAGTGCAAATCAATCCCCTAACAACAGCAAAGGACCTTGTGAAGATGCTGGAGGAAACAGGTTCAAAAGTATCTATATTCACAGTAAAACGAGTCCTATATCGACATAACCTGAATGGCCGCTCAGCAAGGAAGAAGCCACTGCTCCAAAACCGCCATAAAAAACCCAGACTACGGTTTGCAACTGCACATGGGGACAAAGATCGTACTTTTTGGAGAAATTTCCTCTGGTTTGATGAAACAAAAATAGAACTGTTTGGCCATAATGACCATCGTTATGTTTGGAGGAAAAAGGGGGACGCTTGCAAGCCAAAGAACACCATCCCAACCGTGAAGCACGGGGGTGGCAGCATCATGCTGTGGGGGTGCTTTGCTGCAGGAGGGACTAGTGCACTTCACAAAATAGATGGCATCATGAGGAAGGAAAATTATGTGGATATATTGAAGTAACATCTCAAGACATCAGTCAGGAAGTTAAAGCTTGGTCGCAAATTAGTCTTCCAAATGGACAATGACCCCAAGCATTCTTCCAAAGTTGTGGCAAAATGGCTTAAGGACAACAAAGTCAAGGTATTGGAGTGGCCATCACAAAGCCCTGACCTCAATCCTATAGAAAATTTGTGGGCAGAACTGAAAAAGCGTGTGCGAGCAAGGAGGCCTACAAACCTGACTCAGTTACACCAGCTCTGTCAGGAGGAATGGGCCAAAATTCACCCAACTTATTGTGGGAAGCTTGTGGAAGGCTACCCGAAACGTTTGACCCAAGTTAAACAATTTAAAGGCAATGCTACTAAATACTAATTGAGTGTATGTAAACTTCTGACCCACTGGGAATGTGATGAAAGAAATAAAAGCTGAAATAAATCATTCTCTCTACTATTATTCTGACATTTCACATTCTTAAAATAAAGTGGTGATCCTAACTGACCTAAGACAGGAAATATTTACTAGGATTAAATGTCAGGAATTGTGAAAAACTGAGTTTAAATGTATTTGGCTAAGGTGTATGTAAACTTCCGACTTCAACTGTATGTATGGTGGATCAATGAAATGGGGTAGGCCTATCAGTCTATTCAGTGACACCCACAGAACACAACTGTGAAGAGTTGACACAAATATTAGTGTCATAGCTCTTATTGACTGTGGGAAATGACCTCACCAGTCAGCCTATGATGCGTATTGACATTCATATTGCACTGTATAGCCTTACCTATGGATTGTGGATTCATGAAATGGAGTATCAATCTACGCAGAGAACCCACAGAACACAACTGTAAAGATTATACAACAATTTTAGCGTCGTAGCTCATATTGGGGGACTCTGACACCACTGTGAAATTAGCCACATTAAGCTTACCAATCAACCTACTATGTGTATTGGACATTAATATTGCACTGAAAATGAGGTATCAGTCTTCTCAGTGACACCCACAGAACACAACTGTGAAGTTTACACAAATATTAGCGTTGTAGCTCATATTGTGGGACTTTGACTGTGGGAAATCACAGACCCGGTGAGGGGCCAGATGGGGCACAATCTTGGGGGGTTCTTGCATTGGAATTATACTGAATTCTGCTTATATACCACAATAAACATCAAGTTCAAATGCAGAGACTCCTAGACCATTGATTGAGTGCTTTTGAAGTGACAGGTTGGCGCTAAATCTGTAACCTATCTCCGCTGCGCTGTATCAGCACAATGGATAGTACCCTACACACTAAAGCAAGGCCGTTTTGGTAATGAATATAAGCTACAAGATAGATAGGGTAATTCACCTAGAGTATTACAAACAGCCTATGTGAATGCAGCCGTAAACACAGCTGTCTTACCAAAATAATGCAAACTAAATGCTGAAAGTAGTAGCCTAGTTATTAATGCATGCAAACAAAAATACTGGATAGCAATTTGGCTTAGAATACTGACACGACTGCGAATGCGAACAAATGAATGCGAACAAATATATGCGAACAAATGAATGCAAACAAATGAATGTGAACAAAACAAAACAGCGGTACCAAGTAGGCCTCGTAAACAAAATATCAGCTTAATAATGGCATGGAAAAATCTAGATTTAGGCTAGTTACATTAACAGTAAACAAACGCAGTAAACAAAAGGGGAATGGAGATCCAAATAACCAAAACATAGCCTACAGCCTACTATAGTATTGTGGTCCTCTGTAGCTCAGCTGGTAGAGCACGGCGCTTGTAACGCCAAGGTAGTGGGTTCGATCCCCGGGACCACCCATACACAAAAATGTATGCACGCACGACTGTAAGTTGCTTTGGATAAAAGCGTCTGCTAAATGGCATATTATTATTATATTATTACAGTGAGATGCAGCCATGCACAGCTGGCTTGCCAAATTAATAGGCCTATAGGCCCTCTTCAAACATGGAAAATCATGGCTCTCATGAGTTCATCAACACGTTGTGATGTGGCACAATTATATTGAATTCTGCTTATATCATGCTATACCAAAAGGGGGGTAAAAAATAACAATAAAAATAAAAACAAAAATAAAAAATAAAAATCACAGCTAGATTGTTTCTTACCTTTTCAGAAGCGTTGCAGCCTCTTTGATGCTCTGTGAAACTTTCTGAGTAATCGATCATCCCATTCTCCCCTAAATCTTCTTGTAAGATCCCCCTGCTTCTTCTGTGCTGACTGAACACGTTTGTCAAAGTGGAAAAGGAGTTCTCGCATGTAGCTGTGGACGCCCCAAAAGTCAATCCATGTGTCAGTGCAGTAAGCATGGTTGGCATAGCGGAGAGAGGCCCAGAGAATCATTGCAGGATATCAAGTGGGGTACATTTGTCCTCATTGGAGCCGGAGTGGGTGATTTCAGTCTGCAAAAACTGGCGAGCGACACTAAACTCAGCTTCCACCAAATCTGTTTTGCTTTGATCCAGCAGTGATTTCCACGACCTTTTCACATATAGAAAGTCATGGTTCTCTGGGTCAAGGGCACACAGGGCCTCCACCAGTTGGCTGTTGCTTTCACTGAATCGTTCTGACATTTCACCAATGACGGCATCAAAGAACAGTCTTTTACACTCAGTCTCTTCTCCTCTGTCCTGCTGGCCTACTGTACTGTCCACCACATATTGCTGCATATTTATACATTTACATTTAAGTCATTTAGCAGACACTCTTATCCAGAGCGACTTACAGTTAGTGCATACATCACTTTTTTTCATTTTTTTTTTTCATACCCCCCGTGGGAATCAAACCCACAACCCTGGCGTTGCAAACGCCATGCTCTACAAACTGAGCTACATCCCCTACATACATTACTTTGTTGTTTGCTTGGCACTAAACTGCGCCCAAATGGCTTCTCGGCGCACTCAAAAGCACTACGGACGACTTTGACTCCAGTGTAAAGATCTGTTGCTTTTGCCTTGAGCAATTAGTTTGGAGGATTGAGAAGACTGAGGATTCATTGCACCATGGTGGCTGTAAACTTAAAGCCGGGTTCTGTCACTGCCTTCAGCAGCCCTGTAGCCTTGGGTCTTACTTCTGTGTTGTACGAACGCGTGCATTTGATGTCAGAGAGGACCTTCACAATGCTGTCACAACTTTTAACAACCACTGAGACAGAAGACAGGTGTCCCCTTGTCCTTTGGCTCTGTTTGGGTACTTTGGAGAAGCCAATTTCTGATATTGATTGTGGCAGTGGCAGATTAGCTGGTTCGAGCTAGCTAAATAGGCTAAGCCTAATAAGACTAGCGCTTTTTACAGCGAGCTAAGAAGCTAACTAAACTCGGTAGAGGTGGGGTGTGATGCTGAGTTGAGTGTTGCAGCTTCAACTGTAAACTTGACCCCGCCCTTATAAATCAAAATGAAATATTACAGGCATATCATGTTATTCACTTAGCCTTCCACAGAGGAGAAGCGTTTTTTCCTGCTTTTTATGGAAACCCAAAGGAGTCATACCTAACCGCCCCAGTGGCTTTCCATAGCCCCCTACACACATTGTGGCGCCCTCTGTCCATTGTGCTGACACAGCACAGTGGAGATACAGATTTTGCGTAAACCTGTCACTCAATCATTTTATAGAAGGACATAAAACTTAAACTGAGGGGCACAAGTTTCAACTGAGGGGGCTAAGCCCCCTTTTGCCCCCTCATGGAACCCTCCCCGGAAATAACCTCCCCAGTCAGCATATTATGCATATTTACATTAATATTGCATGGTGCAGCCTTACCTATGGATTGTGGATCAATGAAATGGGGTATCAGTCTACTCAGTGACACCCACAGAACACAACTATGAAGAGATTACACAAATATATATATATAGCGTCATAGCTCAGGACTGAAACCACCGTGAAATGAGCCACATTAAGCTTAACAGTCAACCTACTATATGTGTTTTGGACATTCATATTGCACTGTACAGCCTTACCTAAGGATTGTGGTTCAATGAAGTACCAGTCTTCTCAGTAACACCCAGAGAACACAGTTGTGAAGAGTTTCCACAAATATTAGCGCAGTAGCTGTTATTACGGGACTTTGACTGTGGGAAATCACCTCCCCAGTCAGCCTATTGTGTGTATTGACATTCAAATTGCACTGTACAGCATTACCTATGGATTGTGGATCAATTAAATGGTGTATCAGTCTACTCAGTGACACCCACAGAACACAACTGTGAAGAGATTACACATAAATTAGTGTTGTAGCTCATATTTTACTTTTTTGTGTGAAATTAACTAATTATTGCATTTTGTTGCATTTATTTAACAACATTCCAAACTAGTTTAGGATTAGTCCAAATATGACATGATTCCACTATTTGTAATCAGTGGTGTAAAGTACTTAAGTACAAATACTTGAAAGTACTACTTAAGTAGTTTTTTTGGGTATCTGTACCTTACTTTACTATTAATATTTTTGACAACTTTTACTTTAGCTTCATAAAATAATGTATTTTTTACTCTATACATTCCTGACACCCAAAAGTACTCGTTACATTTTGAATGCTTAGTAGGACAGGAAAATTGTTTAATTCACACTCTTATCAATAGAACATCCCTGATCATCCCTACTGCCTCTGATCTGGCAGACCCACTAAACACATGCTTTGTTTGTAAATTATGTCTGAGTGTTGGAACGTGCTCCTGGCTATCTGTAAATAAACAAATTAAAATAAATGGTGTCGTCTGGTTTGCTTAATATAAGGAATTTGAAATGATTTATACTTTTACTTTTGATACCTAAGTACATTTGAGCAATTACATTTACTTTTGATACTTAAGTATATTTAAAACCAAATAATTTTACTGGTAGGATTTTACTGGGTGACTTTCACTTGAGTCATTTTCTATTAAGATATCTTTACTTTTACTCAAATATGACAATTGGGTAGTTTTTCCACCACTGTTTGTAATAGTATCTATTTGCATCACTTTCAATGAGGGACTTTTATTTTCAAGGCGAACGGCAAATTCCACTATTGTGGCTAATCCTTATTGTGGCTAGCTTCACATAGGTGGCACTGGCAGTCTCCAGCTCACAAAGTAACATTGTTGCTAGCTAACTTCTATGGAAAATGTAGGCATTGACAATGGTAAATTATAGTTACAGCTAGCATGCTTTTAGGTTATTCATGGCCACATTATCTTTGATTTGACTCATGCTAGCTAGCTACAAAGAGAACTATGTGCTAGCTAGCTAAGTGTGTCGAATGCGTTTGAAAGTCGTTAGCTAGCTAGCTACTGTAACTAGCTACCTATGTGCATTGCTAGATAGCTCGTTTGTTTTTATACTTCATTTAAATATGTGACTGCTCAAATGTTGTCAAATAAGAGATTTATTGATTGAAAAATGTAGTCTAATAATATATTTTATTTAACCCAAATTAATTAATGACAGAAAGTAAACTACATAATTTATCTAGAATGCTAGCCAGAGAACCACTTTAGCATATAAATAGCCCGCTGCGCCGTCATTGCATGTATCACCTTCGATAGCTCAGTTGGTAGAGCGGAGGACTGTAGAGGCAATATAGAGATCCTTAGGTCGCTGGTTCAAATCCGGCTCGAAGGAGGACATTTTTTCTTACCTGATTTGTGAAACTGTAGCAATTGATACACGCTGATGTATATCATATCTACATGTTTGTAAACGTGCAATGTGATTTAAACAATAGATGCTAAAGTAACATTTCAAAAAGGGCAGTCTTTATTGCTAACTTGACAAAACACTTAAATCTCTCAATTCTTTCACAACCACACTTTTAAACGCACAATACTAGGGCTACTTTGTATTTTGTTCAGAAGAAATAACAAACAAACACAAAACACAATGCACACAAACTAACACTCATTCAGAATTTACAAAGTGTAGTCAAGGGGTGGAATGTAATTGGAACCCTTCTGAGATCTACCACAGGAATAATAATCACGTCAAGGAATAAATCCCCTGGGTTGAAATACTATTTAGGGTATTTCAATTACTTTAAAATACATTTGGAAGTAAGTAGATATGTTTTATTTGAAAAGGCAAGTATTTGAAAATACTGAAATAAACAGACTCAAATACACTCCCTTGCATTTAACCCAGGTATTTGAAAATAGTTTTTGAAATAAGTTGATAATACTTTCAAATAGTAGGCTATTTATAGGAAATTATTTGAAAATAATTGTAAATACTTAGTTGTAGTTGATTCGAGCCACATTATTTGAAAATACTCAAATACACAGAAAATAAGTATTCAAATAACAAATACTCAAAGACACGTATTTAATGCCAGTTCTGTAATCCCTATGACATCACCAGTCCTCTGATCGTTCTTCTCAGTTGTGTTAGGTATAGGCCCGTCGTCCGTCACCAATCAACCCGGTCTTCTCGCTTGCATTGGTTGGCTGCTGTATTATGGGGACGTCGTCAGCGTCTGGAGAGGGTAAGATCAGTTCATCAGTGCATCCGTTTACGTTGCTACAGTATGTTGCACAGAACTAAGAAAATATGGCATATCCAAAATCTTCCTAAAAATAGGCCTAGTACACTATCTATAGTACAGCTGTTCCTGTTGAGACTGGGGGATGTCTTGACTGTCCTGTCGTGAGGAGGTGACGGCTACATGTGTCAAGCTTCCTACCTCCTGCTGCTGGTTGTCCTTTTGGCACCACAGACTGGGCACACTGTGTCACAGCATGGCTGGCTTGAAGGGCAGTTTTACAACTTTGGTTATAAAGTCCCCGTTAATCAGTTCAATTACCATGGGCTATGCCTACAGTAGTAGGTCCAATTCATATTGATAAATTCTCACAATAAATATGTGATCATAAGCAATGTGTTCCGAAGCCAAATACATGAGTAGGCCATCTCATCATCCCCCCATGGGGGCTGAGACTTTGCAGTGAGTGCCTGAAACCAAGGCCATTGTTTCCCATGAATCATGAGATGGGGCTCAAAATAACTGCTATGGAAACACATTCAGAGACCTGAGTCAGAGGCAGTAATTATCAGTTGTGTTGGAGAACTGCAGAGACATGGGGAAAAAACACACACACCCCACCCTCCCACAGCTAACTGGCACCAGAGCAATGTATCATATCCAAACATCTGGCACAAATATATCAAGTAAATTTATTTTCATTAACTGGCTGACTTGGTGCATTTGAGAAAACATATTTAAAGCTTGTCTGTGCCATTCCACTGTCTTTGTGCTCTAGCATCAAAGTCACATTGCAGCATCAAATGCTTTTCCTTTAATAGATGAGGTAGTATTGATAGGGTAGGAGAGTGATGTAGGCAGAGCTTATTAAGGGGGTTGCTGCTGTTGTTTCAACAGATGGATAATACAACTGCGAGCTATAGGCTAATTCTGAAGCAGTGAGAGATAGTGTGTGAGGCTTGCTCAGGGTATAAGTTGCCCTTAGGCACAGATCTAGGATCAGCTTACCATCCCAGAGTCCTAACTGTATCCATTAAGAAGATGAAATGCAACACTGACCTCAGATCAGTGTCAAAGGGCAACTTCATCCTTCTCAGTGGGGCTCACCTTATCTGTCTGTTATGAAACCCTGAACATTGTAACTGTGCTGTGTCACTTTTATCCCTAGCTACATGTACATATTACCTCAATCACCTCAACTACCTCATACCCCAGCACATTGACTCGGTACCGGTACCCCTTGTATATTTTATTGTGTTACTGTTTCCTCTTTTTTTTGCGCTAATTTTCTTCATTTTTTAACTCTGCATTGTTGGGAAAGGGTTGGTTTCACGGTAAAGTCTACACCTGTTGTATTCGGCGCATGTGACAATTCTATTTTATTTGCTCACCTGTCTCCATGTCTGTGCGGATCTGCTCCTCCAGGTCTTCAGGGGACACGTAGGTGTCGGGGTCCTCCTCTCCAGGAGTTTTGGGTTTACACTTCCCACAGCAGCAGTTAAAACAGCAGCACAGGCAGCAGCAGAAGTAGCAACCTGTTAGCACGCCGCAGACCGCAAACAGACCCTGTGTGGGGGATGGACATAGACCATTCACTATTAACACATGAACATAGACTAGATTTCCTTTTTCACACACACACACACACACAATTTCTAGGTGGCGAAACCCACCTTTGCCCACCAACTGGAGAGCATGAAATAAGCGTTGACGTTCTCCTCTCCAAACTGCTGTGCCACATACAGACCGAGGGAGCCATAGCTGTCGTAGATGTTCCTCTTGGAGGCGTCTGACAGCACGGAGTGGGCATTATTGAGCTCCTTGAATTTATCTGTGGCGTTCGGGTTCTCTGGGTTCTTGTCTGGATGATATTTCAAAGCAAGTTTTCTAAATAGGAATAAATATTACGAAATTGAAAAGATGATGCACTCCGAAAGTCTTGTTACTTTATGGTCTTTTCTAATGCCTTCAGTAAGAGGCGTCAGTATTATCTCCCAGTTCCAAGTTTAGATCTTTCCCCATGTTTCAGTGTATTCTGAGGGGGGAGGTGTATCACTAAAGGCATTCCTGTTTACACTCTGAAGACCTGTAAATCAGATCCAGTCAGCACCTAGGGACATCCCTCACACCCATCAACACACACACCTGCCAGGCATTGGTACATTAGTTCAATAAGCCAAAAACAAGTTGTAATAGCGTGTATAGCACAATTTAAAATCTTCTAAGCCAGGCTTGAGAATGTGTAAATATTTAACCTACAGTATATAGTGAACTGAAACACTGAGCTAAATGCTGGTGCCCAGTACTATACATGGTGTACCAGTCTGCGATTTTGGCTTCAACTGCAGTTGTTACAGTTTTTTTGGCATTAGGTCCATTGGAACCCTTGGTTGACGGACACCATTAAATAAATATAACTACAGTCAGTTTTACATAATTTCACTCTCTCTTTTTTGCTGTAAATTATAATTTCTCATCAACATTTCATGATGCTCCGAAGCACGTCTGCTTGTTCATTTTTAATGAAGCCAAGAGGCTCTGAAAACGCTGCTTTGATTACATATTCATTAACAACAAACAAGGGCTGTTCAAACACTAACCATTTGGATGGTTCCTGAAAGTGAATTCCAATTAGAGCAATTAATTAATAACTACTAATTGTGATGGCATGTGTATGACTTGAGTCTGAAGTGAATTTATATTATAAGTCATTAGATTCTGACTTACTACATGTTGGAATGCCTCTAATGGAAATGTATTGGTGAATGAGAGAGAAGTCAAGGTATGAACGAGGGTTTGACAGGCATACTTTGACTGAAATGTAGGTTATAGGATAAAATAGTTATCCTAAACAAAATCTACATTCAAATGTATAATTACATGATCAAATATAATTGACAACGGCTTGGGTTAAGAAAATTGATTTTGATTAGGTCTAAGCATCAAAGGCCTCTGTCATACTAACATTAAAACACAATAACCATATTAAGATTGAGTACTGAGACCAGTGAGTTTTTATCAGCAGCTCTCCATGTTATAGGAAGTCTGTCCTGCTATTTTATTGTAAGGTTGAGGTAGTACTTGTTGTGTGGGTACATAGCAATTTGTCTGCTGCCATAATGCTAGGGTCATACAATTCCCAACAGGTTGTGACAAGCTTCCAAGTACACCCACGCTTGTGTGTGGGACACACACACACAAACACACACACAAACACACACACACTTGATATGAACTGAGTACAACGAGGGGTACCATCTGTTCTGTAGTATTAATATTTTAGTTTTATGGAAGTCATATTGTATTCATGCAGCTGTCTGACAATCACTGGCTGTGATTATAAAAGGTCTTGTAACAGTCAGTCACTGTCTGTGTCACAAAGTTATTATTTTTCTACATTTGTGCCACATTTCTCCTGAAAAACGTCCCATTAAAATGATTCCCTCTGACCTCCATAGACAACCATTGGTTGTTACATGACATTTGTTTTGCATGGTTACAGATCAATGTATAACCTGCTTCGATGGAGAAAAGGATCTTTGTATACAAACAAAAATCCAATAGCATTACATTATTTCGAGTTATATGGATGAAACATTTTATATGGGTCAACATGCTGAAGGTTTGCTTTCAGTGATGTAATATGCAGTCCAGTTTCTCCATTGAGGCATAAAGTTATCTGTTATCTGTTGTTTGTCTGGTACTCTACAAAGCCAATGACTCCAAATGGTGGGTCCTCGCTTCAAGACAACAACTACATCTTTAAATGGGTTGCACATGCACAAACACACAAGGAGCAAGGATTTTGTGTGTGTGTGTGTGTGTGTGTGTGTGTGTGTGTACCTGTAGGACTTCTTGATGTCATCCGGTGTACAGGTCTTGTCGAGGCCCAGGACTAGGTAGAGGGCCTCTCCTGAGGTGGACAGGGAACGTTGCCTTTGCTCCGACATCTTCTCTCACCATTACCTGCACAACACATCAACCACAATGATTTTCCTATGATACCTGATGACTGTGCGGTTGTTTGGCTGATCCACTGATCTACCAGTAATGGTATACTGTTCACATAGCATCTCTATTCATTATTGATAGAACTGTTATAAATAGTAAGAAAGAAAAAAAAACACAGGGAACCTACAGTTCAATTGTTTCCCAAACCTCCCCCTCACAATGTTTTATCTCCAACACTCTATTCGATCCAAGAGTCACTAAATACATTGTCCAAATTCATCAGAGAACACCAAAATCAGAGAACCTGTCACCTTAGTGTTGAAACATGGACTAAGACCTCAAAAAACAAACAACAGAACTCAAAAGACTTAAGAGAAATTTTTGCCAAACACACACTCTGCATTTGTCCGCAGTTATTCTTCTCTCTCTCTCTCTCTCTCTCTCTCTCTCTCTCTCTCTGTGTGACTTTCCCGTTCCTTTCTTTCCTACCTGTTCCTCTGTCCAGGCCGTCAGCTCCAGTGCTTCAGTCGTCCCTGGGAGAGGCAGACAGGTCAGTGGAGTCAGGTGTCTGCTCTGTGGAGGACTAGATCAGTGGATGAGATTAATAAAACATACAGGCAGATAGTCATGGGCTCGCATTTCAGCAGGCCTGGCCGCCAGTGGCCCTAACATGGTTACCTGGTCTACTAGGTCTACTATACTGCAGGATACTGAGGTGTCTGGGTGGAATAGTAATAGTGTCAACTGGTCGATGACTGTCTGAGAGGATGGTGAAAGATAAGGTAAAGTATTGGTCTTCACAAAGTTTGCTGCTTCAGTGTTTTTAGATATTTTTGTCAGATGTTACTATGGTATACTGAAGTATAATTACAAGCATTCCATAAGTGTCAAAGGCTTTTATTGACAATTACATTACGTTTATGCAAAGAGTCAATATTTGCATTGTTGACCCTTCTTTTTCAAGACCTCTGCAATCCGCCCTGGCATGCTTTCAATTAACTTCTGGGCCACATCCTGACTGATGGCAGCCTATTCTTGCATAATCAATGCTTGGAGTTTGTCAGAATTTGTGGGTTTTTGTTTGTCCACCCGCCTCTTGAGGATTGACCACAAGTTCTCAATGGGATTAAGGTCTGGGGAGTTTCCTGGCCATGGACCCAAAATGTCGATGTTTTGTTCCCCCAGCCACTTAGTTATCACTTTTGCCTTATGGCAAGGTGCTCCATCATGCTGGAAAAGGTATTGTTCGTTACCAAACTGTTCTTGGATGGTTGGGAGGAGTTGCTCTCGGAGGATGTGTTGGTACCATTCTTTCTTCATGGCTGTGTTCTTAGGCAAAATTGTGAGTGAGCCCACTTCCTTGGCTGAGAAGCAACCCCGCACATGAATGGTCTCAGGATGCTTTACTGTTGGCATGACACAGGACTGATGGTAGCGCTCACCTTGTCTTCTCCGGACAAGCTTTTTTCAGGATGCCCCAAACAATCGGAAAGGGGATTAATCCGAGAAAATGACTTTACCCCAATCCTCAGCAGTCCAATCCCTGTACCTTTTGCAGAATATCAGTCTGTCCCTGATGTTTTTCCTGGAGAGAAGTGGCTTCCTCGCTGCCCTTCTTGACACCAGGCCATCCTCCAAAAGTATTCGCCTCACTGTGTGTGCAGATGCACTCACACCTGCCTTCTGCCATTTCTGAGCAAGCTCTGCACTGGTGGTGCCCCGATCCCGCAGCTGAATCAACTTTAGGAGACGGTCCTGGCGCTTGCTGGACTTTCTTGGGCGCCCTGAAGCCTTCTTCACAACAATTGAACCTCTCTCCTTGAAGTTCTTGATGATCCGATAAATGGTTGATTTAGGTGCAATCTTACTAGCAGCAATATCCTTGCCTGTGAAGCCCTTTTTGTGCAAAGCAATGATGACAGCACATGTTTCCTTCCAGGTAACCATGGTTAACAGAGGAAGAACAATGATTTCAAGCACCACCCTCCTTTTAAAGCTTCCAGTCTGTTATTCTAACTCAATCAGCATGACAGAGTGATCTCCAGCCTTGTCCTCGTCAACACTCTCACCTGTGTTAACGAGAGAATCACTGACATGATGTCAGCTGGTCCTTTTGTGGCAGGGCTGAAATGCAGTGGAAATGTTTTTTTGGGATTAAGTTCATTTTCATGGCAAAGAGGAACTTTGAAATTAATTGCAATTCATCTGATCACTCTTCATAACATTCTGGAGTATATGCAAATTGCCATCATAAAAGCTGAGGCAGCAGACTTTTTGAAAATTAAATATTTGTGTCATTCTCAAAACGTTTGACCACGACTGTACTATCTGTTCAGTAGGCTTGATAGGTTTCCACCATGGTTTTCACAAGGCCTCTGTATTCAGTGACACAAGAGTACCACCTACTGGAAGATAGAAGAAAGGTAAGAAAATATGTATTTTTCCTGCATGAATGCTCTACCTCCACAAGATGGCGATACATACATGCAGATTTTACAGATGAACATGATGGGGTAAAAACTTTGCTCCAAAAAGGGTTTGCCGGTGGACACAAAGTTTACCGTAACAATATAAATAATTTTCACCTCAGCTCCATGTATATAAAGACTAATGATTGTAATATTGTATCTTAGAATTTAGATTGGGGAAAGTTATCAAACCAGTGATTATTTCAAGGAGTGGCATATCACAGTTGTAATTTATTGTTTATGGTGTTGAAAGTCCATAGAAAACAATAGATTGGCATGAAGGATTCACATTTTATTAACGGTTCATTTCCTTAAAAAAAATTGCTATTTTTATTGTTCTAGTCTAGTCAAATTAAACGTGTGGTCTTATTACATCTGAACATGTTATATAAGGAATGCCACTTTTTGTAGCTGCTTGGGGAATCAGCAGGTATGCAACTCACCTGTCCCTGGACTCCATGCTCTATATTTAGCGCCCCCTGGGCTTGCCAAGTGACTGATGCAGCTAAGCATATCTGCTTAGGGACCAATATGTTTGTGCTATAAAGGGACTGTTGGAAGAATGAATTAACTGAAATGTTTTCCTACCCATTCCCACAGACAGTCACACTCATGGGAGTGTGTACACACACACACATGCATGCACACACTTATGTAATTTTAGAGTGGTGGAGTGGTTTGTTGAAAACATTTTGTAAAACGACCAAATCAACACCAACTTCAACTACACTTTTTGAAATGTGTATGAAAAATGCAGCTCATTAATCACCACAGCTAGGCCCAGTCATTCTGACCCATTAGAACGTCACCAGTTGATATCTAATCTAACCTAATGGGGCTGGATTGCCGTGTCCTTGCCTAAGGGTGATATGGGGTTCTACTATCATGTGCCTAGTCTTCGCTGAGGGTGAGTGATTTGGCACAATGTTGCTTCAGTTGCCTGGAAAAGACGTAGGACCTCGCAGGGAGTGTGATTGTGTGGAATTGCATTGAGAGTGCCGTAGAAGAGAGGGAGGGAGGGAGGGAGGGAGGGAGGGGAGGAGAGGCCAGAGGGGTACTCATTATGCCCCTCAACTGGCATTCACCCTGACTGTTGCCATGGTACAACTCAGCCTTGTCCCCCAGCTCTCCTGCATAAGACAAAAAAAAAGTTGAATAGGAATGTAAGTAGAGGTGGTTCTTAGAACAGTGTTTTCAGGGGAGAATGGAATGGAATAGTGTGTTCCTTGACTTCCTGGAAATAAGGTATTATTTAGGTCTAGCCTACTACTCACATGACCTGACAATAGAGACACACCGGACAATAGCCACTGTCTGCAGGTAATAGGTGTTAGTAATGGATATAGGTCAGCCTGACATTGATGAAGGACAGGAGGAGTATGAACTCTGTTCTCTCTCTCTCTCTCTCTCTCTCTCTCTCTCAGATACATTTCTGAGTCAGTTGAAATGACGTGGAAACAATGTTGATACAACCAGTGTGTGCCCAGTGGGTGGTTGCCAGTCTGTTTAGCTAATATTCCACTCCATTCCTTGTACTCCATGTCATGTGCCAAATTGTGCATAGCTAACCAGACTATCAATGAAGGTAGGGTGGTCAATAAAGATAGATACAAGTCATTTCAGAAGTAAGTAGCCTATTCTTGGTTTTTTTAATTATATTAGTCTGAGCTATCAGACACCCTATAGCTTTAATAAACAGAGCATTAAAAAACGTGACATTTTTTTATACTGGAAGTGTATTCCACCATAGCCTCACATTGAAAACTGTTGAGTCCCACTTCTCAAGTAGTCTACAACTGGATGACTCATCCAAGAAAGGTAATCACATGCAATGATGTGGACTGCTTTAGGGCAACCCCATTGTGCTGGAATACCCTTCTGGAGATCCGCGCCGTCGGTGAACGACTGCTCTACTCAGCATCGGGGGATCGCCCTGGACGTCTAGCCAATAGCGTTGCTTGTTATAAACGAAATCTATGCTATTGTCCAATCACTATAGATGTGACATTGGTAGCCATGCTGCAATTGGATCAATTGGACACGGGCGTTATGTGCTCGCTCCATCTCTGGCAGGTGGTGTGTTCGAGAGCAGACTAATGTTTAGGAAGATAGATAGGTAGTTAAAAGGAAATAAATGTACCTTGATTCACATTTTTGCTTTTTCGTTGCACTTAATATTGTTTGCCGGGTTTCCCTTTGAGCCAGCCACTTTCTGTTGAAATTACACATTGCTGCATTGAGTGAGACAGACGTGTGGTCAATTACGGGTGTTATTTATGCTTCCATTGTGAAAAAAGACAGAATACATATTGATAATGTTTCTTCTGGCACCTTGAATGAATACCACCGAACCACTGTAAAGGCAACTTCTCCAATATTTTCATCGTAGGATTCCTTTCACTTCATCCACCAGTGCTGTACATCGGTAGCTGTCGTGTTTTGAGGGGTCGTGCCTTTTGTTTGGATTTTGAGACATCACGATGAAGCGCGTCTGAGGAGTTTTGGACAAAAAAAATGAGTAAGCGTTTTTACGAAGATAGAGAAAATATAGAGGCCTCGTCTTTTGAGGGCCCAAATCTGTGTGGAATAAGGAGCAGCATGACTAGAATCCGGATAGAATGGGACCAAACGAGACGAGAAACATAGACAATGTATCAATGACGGCGATATTGGCAAGTTTAAAGTCGCCTGGAACAAGTAGCCTACCTTACTGCTGAAGCATTACAACTGATCCCCCCCACAATAACGGAGGAATACCGCTCTGCAATCAACCCTCTTATTTTCCTGCATTTCATTTTCCATTCTATCAATTAATTTCATTTTTTTTTTTTTTTTTTTGATCTGGATCCAGCTCTGACTTTGTTCAATGGAAGTATGTTATCAGCTGCCGGTTTTGCCTCTAGACAGGCCGGTTCCTAAGCATGTCCTCAGCCGGAGAGGAGCCATCAGTTTCAGCTCCAGCTCGTCTCTCTTCGGCGTTCCTGATCCAAGACAGCTGTCTCAGGTACTACCTAATTATTTTGACCTGTTTCGGTTTCAAATACACGGTCTCTGCACGCCATATTGACACTACATAATCAATTTGATGACAAATGTCATGCACTACCTAAAAACCAGCTGTTGAATCGCTTCTTTCAGATTCATGAGTCGTATGGGAATCCTGCAGGTGGTATCAATTTGCAATGTCACCCTGAAACTGTACAACATGAACCGTTCTAATTGATCGGTTAGTGCAGTCACCTTCCAACTCTGCAGATACACATGAATGTACAGTATCATGATCATTGTCTGAATTGTTACAGTTGCAACGCTTATTAAAGTGTTAGTTGCAACAGCTGTCTCCAACCAGTTGTTGCATTGTGTGTGCGCCAAGGAATATGCTGCCTGTATACTTTGTGGTGTGATATAGTGTGTTCCAATCTAGACACGTTAACAGACTCTTGTGAAAGTATTGAGCCACATTGGATAACCTAATCCTTTATTTCTTATCATCCAGTTGCACAGTAGGACTATTAATGGCATAGATGTGCAATGTAGCTTAGGCCCATGACTTCCAGTATCTTTTAATGCAAACGTTGGTGCAAGGAAGCCAATAATATTATAACGCCAATATAGTTATTATTATATGAAGATATTTTCAATTAGGTAAGTCCTGGAACTGTTAACACATGACTAAAGTAATCAACTAATAATGATGATGCCGCCAACTCGCATCATGTTATAGAGTTGATAGTCATCCTACAGAATAGTTCTACATTATGCACTTTTGTTCAAGTCAGCTCTCCCACCCTTATTTAACTCGCATGGCATTGTATACATCCCTAACACATTAACTAGACAGTGAGACGTGTGTGTTGTGTGCAGGTCACATTCCTCTTCGGTGGGCGATCCATTAGTCTTTTGTCAAGCCCACTGCTTCATATAACCACCCACGTGTGTCTGCTTTCAAATACCCCCCCCTCCCCTCCCCTCTTTAACACTCATTGACAGATATACAGCCCCTCTCTGGGCCCACCTTTCTCTGGCTCTCAGGATAAATTATATTCTGTCAGGTGTTGTGGAATGTGCGCAGGGATAGATCAACCAGACAAGCTACATCCATCAC
This sequence comes from Coregonus lavaretus, assembly GCF_964263955.1. NCBI lineage: Eukaryota > Metazoa > Chordata > Actinopteri > Salmoniformes > Salmonidae > Coregonus > Coregonus lavaretus. The sequence continues at coordinate 10,345,320 of NC_140021.1, forward strand.
TCCATCCACCCATCACTCCTGGCCCTTGTCTTTGTGTTCCATCATCCTTGTAGAAGTGATGTGTGTGTCAGAGTGCATTGTGGGATAGTAGAGGGTCCGGTTGTGTGGGCTCACATTCTAGAGCACTGCTCTGTGATGGACCACGCTTCACAGACCCTCCCCACTGAAGGACCACCGGAGTCCCGACCCCCTGGCATAGAATATGTATTACTAGAATGGATAGAGTCCCGCTCAGTTTTCTGATGCGAATGTTGCTTTGAACGGGAATGTCCCATCTGCTCATTCTATTTCTATGCCCCCTGTGAGAAGACAATAGTCAGCAGAGCGCTAGATCAGAATGCCCTGTGTACAAATGCACTTTAGGGTCCTTTGTGCTCCTGGGTCGTGTTTGCCCCTTGTTTCTCTTGAGTGGGCCACAGTTCATTTGTAATGGGTGGCTGTGTGCTTCTGTTGGGCTCTTGCAACGACCTACAGGCTTTGTAGTGTTAAGTGGGGTTACTTGAAACGATTATGATTTGCATCAGATTTTGGTTTCTGCATGTGAAGAGATCATGTTGAAGAGATCAGCGCTACAGAGGGAAGACTTTTCCTACTAGGGGATTGAAAGGAGATGTTTGCTATATGGGCTTTTTCAAAACACACACAATCACCATGGTGGGGTTACTGTCCCTCTCTAAACATTGTGTTTCTTTCCCTCTGTTTGGCCATAAGGGTGAGTCTTTTCCTCTGTAGTCGCTGCAGTGTTTTTTTCTGTGTGGTTCTGGTTCCAGTGTGCTCGCTGCTTGGTCCTGGTGTTTGTGGAAGCAGGGACACGGGACGGGCTAGATCTAGCGTTACTGAGGGAGCCGGTTCAACATGTGCCGAGTTTCTGAGGGCAGTGGTTTGGCTCTTTGCCAAACTCAGATCTCTCTCTCTTTTTTCTCTCTCTTTCTCTTACATTTCCTCTTGTAAACAGAGGGCGAATGTGTAAGGTTCAAGAAAATATGAATTCAGAATGTGTGTTTTTGTACTTGGAGTATGGGTGTGAAATAAGGCGAAGTGGCTCCAATGGCCACAGCATGGGAAGAGAAGGCCTTGTTTGTGTCCGTAGGGCTTCTAGTTTGCAGCAATATTGTAGCCTACTGCATGTACACATCTCTGTAGACATGATCGATGGAATGACATTTTAAAGGAGAAACCTTCTAGGGGCCTATGCATGTGTACGTTGTGGTGTAAAACGAGAAGGCTAAAGTATATGGCTTCAAGGTGTTTTACTTAGAGTTGACGTCAGGATAATGTCCAAGTAGATTGTAAGCGGAGTGGGCAGGTCCACCCTGGGAGTCAAGTAGACAATAGTTTGACGTCGGACACTATGAGAAGTTCTGTTGTACAGGACAAGGAGTAGAACGCGGTAATTGCATCATGTGGTTTACATTACATACACACACACACACACACACACACACACACACAGGCAGGCAGGATTGCCTCATCTGACTCCTGAGTTGTTGTTTACATCCAGAGAGCCAGGCCGTTACAGGGAACAGTGCAGCTGTCAGTACCATGTGCCACTGTGCCTGGAGCATTGATCGATCACTGAAACACACACCTCTCCACTGATAAGGCCAGGCCACGGAGCCAATTGACATTTGTAATGTTGTGTGTAACCGAGATATAAAAATCAATGTCAACAGAAACACAGGATTGATGAGTTGGAGCAGTTAGTCACATGTTGATTTACGACAGGAAAAAGGAGATTTGGCAAATATGATCCAGCAAGCTACGCAACAGGACGAGATAGCACCGCTTGTTTTTCTGCAGACAGAGTGGATCCGATCATGAGTTGTTGGCTGTGTTCGGGTGGGTGGTGGGCGTAAAAGAGTGCACTTTTTTTTTGTTGAGTTGGCGCGTTGATCTTAACTGAAGTGATACAGTTTTGACATGGTGGCATGTGTGGCTGGATTGACGTAGTTTCAGGATGTGGTAAGAATGCTGAAGGAGCTGTTAAGAGCCATGCTGCTGCTCTTTCACAACCACACGGCTTTAACCCCCAACATGCCAAACTGACACAACCTTCATGAGAATAGTCTATCTATCTGACTGTTCCCTGAATGAGTGTACCCCCTTTAGGAATGGCACACAGTCTATACACTGTCCCTTATCTAATGTTTCTTTACATGACTCAATTAACAGGAGTAATTACTCTCCCTGGAGGAGTTTAAGACTTCAGTTCAGGACCTTATTTACAGTAGGAAACAGGAAGGATCTAAACAAACCATACAATTCTCTCTCTCTCTCTGTCTCTCTCTCTCTCTCTGTCTCTCTCTCTCTCTGTCTCTCTCTCTCTGTCTCTCTCTCTCTGTCTCTCTCTCTCTCTCTCTCTGTCTCTCTCTCTCTCTCTCTCTCTCTCTCTCTCTCTCTCTCGCTCTCAGGGCCCCTCTGTTACATTAGCATTGTGTTTATGTGCTGCTGTGTAGAGTACAATGGGATGTGAGAATGAGGCAGTACACGTCAACAACACAACGGACAGTTTGTGCTGCATGCTCAGGCTACAAACAAGTCTTCCTTCCTGCTCTTTGTGTTTACTCTGTGAAACAAAAGCATTGGAGTGGAGGTTATGAATGATTTACATTTTTACCTTGATTCACTTCACATACAGCAGGTGTTTCAATACCCTGAGCCGCTGCCTGTGAAATTCCACTGCAGTGAAATCTCCCCTCAACAGCAAAGAGTGGAATGTCCCCTCCCCATATAACCCATGTTAGCAAGCAGATTCAAACTGTGGATTTGTGTAAGCAGCGTCAGACACACACGCACACATGCAGCAACCTGCGTTGCAGTAAAGTCCAGGTTTGTGGCTTTAGCATTGCCTTACTGGAATGTACCATGACGTATTACAGCATAGCACCGCGAGGGTCCATAACTCAGGAGGAAGCTGTCACTTTATGAAGCTCTGCTGACTCCTGCTGCTTTTATCATGCCGTGTGTGTGTGTGTGTGTGCGGAGCTGATATTCCAGAGTTTATGGGAATAGTGTTGGCTTCCTCCTTAGCCTGACCTGTGCTATCTGTCTAAGGGCTGTCCTCAGCTAGAACCCAGTGTTTTTACGACTGCCAACATGATGAGGAAGTCAGGTTTTATCACTGGAGCTAAAACAGGGAAGTGTGTTAAGATGAGCTTTGACCAGTCTCTGCTGAACACCACTGTAAAGACCTGGAGCTGCTAGACTTAGCATCAATGATCATTCACAGGGTTAGCTCTGTAGAGCTGTCTGGTTGGGTTTAGATTTACTTCAAGTACTCCTTCAATACAGCGTCAACTAGGCTACATGAGACCAAACTCAATGTTGAAAACTTTCTCAATGCGTTATGCTCGAATTCCGTCAGAAAACGTTTGTGTTCGTTAACTTAATCCAAAACGGTTATCTCAGACAAAAGGTACATTTAAGACACACTTTGTTTGCAAGTAGGCTAAATGACAACCTACATACACTATGGTGGTAACCTGTCTATGGTTTCACATGGCCTAGGGCTGAGGCCTCCATCCAGTGTGACCTACAAACCCAGTGACCCTGGTTGGGTTGCCTGACCCCGGTCTGAGGGGGATATCCTATCTATCTTGAACAAAAATCTAAACGCAACAATTTCAACGATTTTATGGAGTTACAGTTCATATGAGGAAATCGGTCAATTGAAATAAATTAATTAGGTCCTAATCTATGGATTTCACATGACTGGGAATACAGATTTGCATCTGTCGGACACAGATACCTTAAAAGATATGGGCCTCTGGGTCTCATCACGGTATTTCTGTGCATTCAAATTGCCATCGATAAAATGCAATTGTGTTCGTTGTCCGTAGCTTATGCCTGCCCATAGCATAACCCCACCGCCACCATGGGGCACTCTGTTCAGGCGGCTTATGGTAGAGCAATGAACATTCAATTCTCTGGCAACAGCTCTGGCAACATTGCTGCAGTCTGCATGCCAATTGCACGCTCCCTCTGTGACATTGTGTTGTGTGACAGCCTTATTCTAAAATGTATTAAGTTGTTTTTTTTCCATCAATCTACACACTACCCCATAATGACAAAGCAAAAACAGGTTTTATTTGTATTTATTTTTTATTTTATTAAAAATATAAAACTGAAATATCACATTCACATACAGTTGAAGTTGGAAGTTTACATACACTTAGGTTGGAGTCATTAAAACTTGTTTTTCAACCACTCCACAAATGTCTTGTCAACAAACTATAATTTTGGCAAGTTGGCTAGGACATCTACTTTGTGCATGACACAAGTCAATTTTCCAACAATTGTTTACAGACAGATTATTTCACTTATAATTTACTGTATCACATACAGTGAGGGAAAAAAGTATTTGATCCCCTGCTGATTTTGTACGTTTGCCCACTGACAAAGATATGATCAGTCTATAATTTTAATGGTAGGTTTATTTGAACAGTGAGAGACAGAATAACAACAAAAAAATCCAGAAAATCAAATGTTAATAAATTGATTTGCATTTTAATGAGGGAAATAAATATTTGACCCCTCTGCAAAACATGACTTAGTACTTGGTGGCAAAACCCTTGTTGGCAATCACAGAGGTCAGACGTTTCTTGTAGTTGGCCACCAGGTTTGCACACATCTCAGGAGGTATTTTGTCCCACTCCTCTTTGCAGATCTTCTCCAAGTCATTAAGGTTTCGAGGCTGACATTTGGCAACTCGAACCTTCAGCTCCCTCCACAGATTTTCTATGGGATTAAGGTCTGGAGACTGGCTAGGCCACTCCAGGACCTTAATGTTCTTCTTCTTGAGCCACTCCTTTGTTGCCTTGGCCGTGTGTTTTGGGTCATTGTCATGCTGGAATACCCATCCACGACCCATTTTCAATGCCCTGGCTGAGGGAAGGAGGCTCTCACCCAAGATTTGACGGTACATGGCCCCGTCCATCGTCCCTTTGATGCGGTGAAGTTGTCCTGTCCCCTTAGCAGAAAAACACCCCCAAAGCATAATGTTTCCACCTCCATGTTTGACAGTGGGGATGGTGTTCTTGGGGTCATAGGCAGCATTCCTCCTCTTCCAAACACGACGAGTTGAGTTGATGCCAAAGAGCTCGATTTTGATCTCATCTGACCACAACACTTTCACCCAGTTCTCCTCTGAATCATTCAGATGTTCATTGGCAAAATTCAAACGGGCCTGTATATGTGCTTTCTTGAGCAGTGGGACCTTGCGGACGCTGCAGGATTTCAGTCATTCAGGGCGTAGTGTGTTACCAATTGTTTTCTTGGTGACTATGGTCCCAGCTGCCTTGAGATCATTGACAAGATCCTTCCGTGTAGTTCTGGGCTGATTCCTCACCGTTCTCATGATCATTGCAACTCCACGAGGTGAGATCTTGCATGGAGCCCCAGGCCGAGGGAGATTGACAGTTATTTTGTGTTTCTTCCATTTGCGAATAATCGCACCAACTGTTGTCACCTTCTCACCAAGCTGCTTGGCGATGGTCTTGAAGCCCATTCCAGCCTTGTGTAGGTCTACAATCCTGTCCCTGACATACTTGGAGAGCTCTTTGGTCTTGGCCATGGTGGAGAGTTTGGAATCTGATTGATTGATTGATTGCTTCTGTGGACAGGTGTCTTTTTAAACAGGTAACAAACTGAGATTAGGAGCACTCCCTTTAAGAGTGTGCTCCTAATCTCAGCTCGTTACCTGTATAAAAGACATCTGGGAGCCAGAAATCTTTCTGATTGGGAGGGGGTCAAATACTTATTTCCCTCATTAAAATGCAAATCAATTTATAACATTTTTGACATGTGTTTTTCTGGATTTCTTTGTTGTTATTCTGTCTCTCACTGTTCAAATAAACCTACCATTAAAATTATAGACTGATAATTTCTTTGTCAGTGGGCAAACTTACAAAATCAGCAGGGGATCAAATACTTGTTTCCCTCACTGTACAATATATATATCCACAGTAAAACGAGTCCTACATCGACATAACCTGAAAGGCCGCTCAGCAAGGAAGAAGCCACTGCTCCAAAACCGCCATAAAAAAGCCATACTATGGTTTGCAACTGCACATGGGGACAAAGATCATAGTTTTTGGAGAAATGTCCTCTGGCTGATGAAACAAAACTAGAACTGTTTGGCCATAATGACCATCGTTATGTTTGGAGGAAAAGGGGGAATGCTTGCAAGCCAAAGAACACCATCCCAACCGTGAAGCATGGGGGTGGCAGCATCATGTTGTGGGGGTGCTTTTCTGCAGGAGGGACTAGTGCACTTATCAAAATAGATGGCATCATGAGGAAGGAAAATTATGTTGATATATTGAAGCAACATCTCAAGACATCAGTCAGGAAGTTAAAGCTTGGTTGCAAATAAGTCTTCCAAGTGGACAATGACCCCAAGCATACTTCCAAAGTTGTGGCAAAATGGCTTAAGGACAACAAAGTCAAGGCATTGAAGCAGCCATCGCAAAGCCCTGAACTCAATCCTATAGAACATTTGTGGGCAGAACTGAAAAGCGTGTGCGAGCAAGGAGGCCTACAAACCTGACTCAGTTACACCAGCTCTGTCAGGAGGAATGGGCCAAAATTCACCCAACTTATTGTGGGAAGCTTGTGGACGGCTACCCGAAATGTTTGACCCAAGTTAAACAATTTAAAGGCAATGCTACCTAATACTAATTGAGTGTATATAAACTTCTGACCCACTGGGAATGTGATGAAAGAAATTAAAGCTGAAGTAAATCATTCTCTCTGCTATTATTCTGACATTTCACATTCTTAAAATAAACTGGTGATCCTAACTGACCTAAGACAGGGAATTTTTACTAGGATTAAATGTCAGGAATTGTGAAAAACTGAGTTTAAATGTATTTGGCTAAGGTGTATGTAAACTTCCGACTTCAACTGTATGTATGCAGACCCTTTACTCAGTACTTTGAAGCACCTTTGGTAGCGATTACAGCCTCGGGTCTTCTTGGGTATGACGCTACAAGCTTGGCACACCTTGTATTTGGGGAGTTTCTCCCATTCTTCTCTGCAGATCCTCTCAAGCTCTGTCAGGTTGGATGGGGAGCGTCGCTGCACAGCTATTTTCAGGTCTCTCCAGAGATGTTTGATCGGGTTCAAGTCCGGGCTCTGGCTGGGCCACTCAAGGACATTTAGAGACTTGTCCCGAAGCCACTCCTGCGTTGTCTTGGCTGTGTGCTTAGGGTTGTTGTCCTGTTGGAAGGTGAACCTTCGCCCCAGTCTGAGGCGTTCATCTTTCCCTCGATCCTGACTAGTCTCCCAGTCCCTACCGCTGAAAAACATCCCCACAACATGATGCTGCCACCACCATGCTTCAGCTTAGGGATGGTGCACACTTGGCATTCAGGCTTGGTTTCATTAGACCAGATAATCTTGTTTCTCATGGTCAGAGTCCTTTTAGGTGCCTTTTGGCAAACTCCAAGGGGTTTGTCGTGCCTTTTACTGAGGAGTGGCTTCCGTCTGGCCACTCTGCCATGAAGGCCTCTTTGGTGGAGTGCTGCATAGATGGTTGTCCTTCTGGAAGGTTCTCCCATCTCCACAGGGGAACTCTGGAGCTCTGTCAGTGACCATCAGGTTTTTGGTCACCTCCATGACCAAGGTCCTTCTCCCTCGATTGCTCCGTTTTGCCGGGTGGCCAGCTTTAGGAAGAGTCTTGGTGGTTCCAAACTTCTTCCATTAAGAATGATGGAGGACCTTCAATGCTGCAGACATTTTTTCGTACCCTTCCCCAGATCTGTGCCTCGACACAATCCTGTCTCTGAGCTCTACGGACAATTCCTTCGACCTCATGGCTTGGTTTTTGCTCTGACATGCACTGTTAACTGTTGGACCTTTATATAGACAGATGTGTGCCTTTCCAAATCATGTCCAATCAATTGAATTTACCACAGGTGGACTCCAATCAAGTTGTAGAAACTTCTCAAGGATGATCAATGGAAACAGGATGCACCTGAGCTCAATTTCGAGTCTCATAGCAAAGGGTCTGAATACTTATGTAAATAAGGTATTTCTGTCTTTTTAGTTCACTTTGTCATTATGGGGTATTGTGTGTAGATTGAGGGGAAAATTAAATAATGTAATCCACTTAAGAATAAGGCTGTAACGTAACAAAACGTGGGAAAAGGGGAAGGGTTCTGAATACTTTTCGAATGCAGAGTGTGAGTGTGTCCACACACCCCTCCTGTCCTGTTTGACGTGTGTGTGTGTGTGCTGGGGTTATGACCTCTAGTAGAGTGGAGGGTAATCCTGCCAGTTGGCTGCCAACTGACGTGATGAGTGACAGTACAGGCCAGCCTAGACACACCGGCAGCAGATGTCAGCCAAAGGTCTGTGTGTGTTTTATGAATGTGCGTGTGAGTAAGAAGGTTATATCCACTAGTTTGGGTTCTTTTGCGTATGGTTATGCCTGTCTGTGTTTATCTTTGTATGGGGGTTGTGTATGTGTTCCTCTGCACATTTAGCTGTGACATTGACATAGTGACCATACTAGCACACAAAGCCCAAACGTGCCCAAGCCAATGCCAGCATTGTGCTGTGTGTGTGTGTTGTGTACAGTACGTGTGTATTCATTCAGTGTGTGTGTTTTACAGTTAGGTGTGGCAGGGTGGGGTATCAGGGCATTTGACTTTGCCTTTATCCAAAGGTAGTACAAGGCTGCCATCCTTGTGTTGTGAGTATGGTGCCGTTCTGTATATGCCTCAGTGCCTCGCCCACACACACAGTGGATATTACTCACACACTAAGTGGCGGTGCTGTGTGTAAACACAGTGACATACTGCACCACATATTACCTACCATGACTCAAGCCTGTTTGCCAGACGGTAAAATATTAGCCTTGGATTGGCCGCCTCCGTCATGTGAGCTTAGACTTAGAGGACACTCGGTCAGAGTGAGACCGACACACCCAGAGAGAGCGAGTTTGTGTGTTTGTGTAATGGCCATGTACTCTTATAATCTCCAGTGGACTTGGTCACCCCTCAGAGCCTGGTTCCTCTCTAGGTTTCTTCCTAGGTTCCTGCCTTTCTAGGGAGTTTTCCTTTAGCCACCGTGCTTCTACATCTGCATTGCTTACTGTTTGGGGTTTTAGGCTGGGTTTCTGTATAGCACTTTATGACATCTGCTGATGTAATAAATGTAAATAAATGTGTGTGTGTGTGTACGAAAATGTATGCACTCACTAATGTAAGTCGTTCTGGATAAGAGCGCCGCTAAATTACAAAAATGTAAATGTGTGTGAAGGCTTGTAGGAGACCCAACCTGGGAGAATCTCAATTGCATACTCCTTGCAGCCTCTCTCCTCACCTCCTTCTCAAAACCCATTGGATGAGAAAGCCAGAGATCCCTCTCCTCTAATGGGTTTTGAGAGGGAGAGAGGAGTGGGGATACGAGGAGTATGCAATTGAGATTCTCCCCCTGATCCTTATCTGGGTTTATAAGTGGTTAGAGTTGGAGCTATCATGGTCCAAAGACACCAACACAGTCGTGAAGAGGGCATGACAACGCCTCAAAGATTTTGCATGGTCCATCAGCTTTTCAAAGTTCTACAGCTGCACCATCGAGAGCATCTTGACTGTATGGCAACTGCTTGGCATCCGACCGCAAGGCACTACAGAGGGCCAAGCTCCCTGGCATCCAGGACCTCTATACCAGGCGGTGTCAGAGGAAGGCCCAAAAAATGGTCAGACTCCAAGCCACAGACTGTTCTCTTTGCTACGGCACGGCAAGTGATACCAATGCACAAAGTCTGGAACCAACAGAACCCTGAACAGCTTCTACCCCAAATTCCAGAAAATGATGTCATGGCTTTAGAAGCTTCTGATAGGCTAATTTACATAATTTGAGTCAAATGGAGGTGTACCTGTGGATGTATTTCAAGGCCTACCTTCAAACTCAGTGCCTCTTTGCTTGACATCATGGGAAAATCAAAATAAATCAGCCAAGACCTCAGAAAAACAATTGTAGACCTCCACAAGTCTGGTTCATCCTTGGGAGCAATTTCCAAACGCCTGATGGTACCACGTTCATCTGTACAAACAATAATACGCAAGTATAAACACCATGGGACCACGCAGCCGTCATACCGCTCAGGAAGGAGACGTGTTCTGTCTCCTAGAGATGAACGTACTTTGGTGCGAAAAGTGCAAATCAATCCCAGAACAACAGCAAAGGACCTTGTGAAGATGCTGGAGGAAACAGGTACAAAAGTATCTATATCCACAGTAAAACGAGTCCTATATCGACATAACCTGAATGGCCGCTCAGCAAGGAAGAAGCCACTGCTCCAAAACCGCCACAAAAAAGCCAGACTACGGTTAGCAACCGCACTTGGGGACAAAGATCGTACTTTTTGGAGAAATGTCCTCTGCTCTGATGAAACAAAAATAGAACTGTTTGGCCAAAATGACCATCGGTATGTTTGGAGGAAAAAGGGGGTAGCTTTCAAGCCGAAGAACACTATCCCAACAGTGAAGCACGGGGGTGGCAGCATCATGCTGTGTGGGTGCTTTGCTGCAGGAGGGACTGGTGCACTTCACAAAATAGATGGCATCATGAGGAAGGAAAATGATTTGGATATATTGAAGCAACATCTCAAGACATCAGTCAGGAAGTTAAAGCTTGGTCGCAAATGGGTCTTTCAAATGGACAATGACCCCAAGCATTCTTCCAAAGTTGTGGCAAAATGGCTTAAGGACAACAAAGTCAAGGTATTGGAGTGGCCATCACAAAGCCCTGAACTCAATCCTATAGAACATTTGTGGGCAGAACTGAAAAAGTGTGTGTGAGCAAGGAGGCCTGCAAACCTGACTCAGTTACACCAGCTCTGTCAGGAGGAATGGGCCAAAATTCACCCAACGTATTGTGGGAAGCTTGTGGAAGGCTACCCGAAACGTTTGACCCAAGTTAAACAATTTAAAGGCAATGCTACCTAATACTAATTGAGTGTATGTAAACTTCTGACCCACTGGGAATGTGATGAAAGAAATAAAAGCTGAAATAAATCATTCTCTACTATTATTCTGACAAAGTGATCCTAACTGACCTAAAACAGGGAATTTTTACTAGGATTAAATGTCAGGAATTGTGAAAAACTGAGTTTAAATGTATTTGGCTAAGGTGTATGTAAACTTCAGACTTCAACTGTATGTACAGTACATAGCTACCTCAATTACCTCGTACCCCTGCACATCGACTCGCTACTGGTACTCCCTGTATATAGCCATGTTATTTTCTACTCCCTGTATATAGGCATGTTATTTTCTACTCCCTGTATATAGCCATGTTATTTTCTACTCCCTATATATAGCCATGTTATTTTCTACTCCCTATATATAGCCATGTTATTGTTACTTGTTTATTTAAAAAATGTATTCACTGCGTATTTATTCCTTGTGTCACTATTTCTAGTTTATTTGTCATCTTATCTTTAACTCTGCATTGTTGGAAAAGGACCCGTAAGGAAGCATTTCACTGTTAGCCTACACCTGTTGTCTACGAAGCATGTGACCAATAAGATTTGATGTGTGTGTGTGTGTGTTATAGTGACAGTAGTTGATGAACTTTTCACCATAGCTTTACTACAGGACTGTTTTCAGATGGGACAAATGACAATAGGACCAGGCCAGAACAACCTGCTTAGACATTTGTTAATAATTGTATGAAAAATGTATGCACTCACTAACTGTAAGTCGCTCTGGATAAGAGCGTCTGCTAAATGACTAAAATGTAGATGTAATTGTAACGTGTGATTTAAGCCTCAATAAATTGATATTTCCAAAACCTCTACACATACTGCATTGTGGGAGAAAATGGCTTCAAAGCGTTTAATTTTTTCCTTCGAGAGGAGAGCCCAGAGGGGATGGGAGAGAAAAGGAGGGATGTGTGTATATGAGAGAGGGAACGGTAATGGATAAAAATCATGGATACAAATGAGGCTGAGCTGATTGAAGTCACAGGCCTGAGTGGTCAGCCTGGTCTCATAGACTAGACGTAACATAGTACATGTAATACCGGGACACTCAAATTAGTAGTGAGACTGACTCACCTTTCCATAGAAAGGTCATAATAGTTTGTAGGCCAAACCATTCGGACGCTACAGAAGATTTTGTGAGAAGACTGATTTACGGGATGCCTCATGGTCTGACAAATACCGCTCTAGCTCTTCCACCTTTCGCTGCAGATGCGTATGGTCCACATCAGCGGATGCGGTGGATTGAGACGCAGCTCATGCAAGAAACCCCCCCCATCTCTAGCTTCAAATGACGGATTTTGATGGGGATTTTTTAAGTATTATGCTAATTAGATTTCCGCGGGCCGCGCACATCAACTCTAGGGGGTTAATGGCAAAAATGAAAGTAGGGTGGTTGGTCGCGTGGATGGGTGGGCATAAGGTTGCGAGTTCAAATCTCATCACACACAACTTTAGCATTTTAGCTACTTTGCAACTACTTAGCATGTTAGCTAACCCTTCCCCTAACCTTAACCCTTTTAGCTAACCTTAACCCTTTTAGCTAACCCTTCCCCTAACCCTAACCTTAACCCTTTTAGCTAACCCTTCCCTTAACCCCTAGCCTAGCTAACGGTAACCACCTAGGTAGAATCCGTAAGGTATCATACGTTCTGCAAATTCGTAAGCTATTGTACGTTTTGCGAATTCGTAACATTTAATATGAATTGTAATTTGTAACATATCATGCAAAACGGGTGATGGTAATCCACAAATGAATACAAACCATACGAAACTTAACATACCAAATTCAATGGGAGGGATCGGATTTACGTACAAAATAATATGAAATGCTCTGAGACCAGGTTGGAGTGGTGTGCCATATGGGGACACCCTGCCTGCCTGCCTAGCTGGCCAGAGGAGAGGACAGTCCAGAGCATAGCCTGCCCAGCCCTGGAGACTAGGTTTCGAGGGGTGTGTGTGTGGTGCAAGGAGAGGTGAGCCAAGGCCATGCCCAGGCCTGAGTGTGTCTGTCTGCGGGTGATAGCCAGGCTGGGGTGACAGCAGGTTGAGGATATCCCTTGGTTAGGTCCTCTCTCATGTTACTGCAAACTGCTGAGTAGGGCCAGGCACCAATATACACATACTAGGCCTATATATACACACAGCATGATCTAGTATTGTCCTAGGTCTACATTTGTGTGCATTTTAGACAATGTTTTCCTTCTTTTGGCTATATGAATACTCTTACCCTCTCAGTCCCAGTCGGAAGGAATGCCTGGTCTGTCTCACCTTCTCATTTTCTGTGTATGTTCTTCACTCTCTCCTCCCCCTTCTCTCTTTCCATCTCTCGTGCTTGGTAAGCCTAGAGAGTCAGTGGGAGTGTCTTCTGCTGCTGTCCTAATCAGCAAGCAGCTTTGCTCTATCGTCACGGTAACAAGGAGCCTATTACTGGGGGAAACTAGGTATGATTAAGTCTAAGGTTTTACCAGATGGACAACTCAACTCTGTCTGGAGCGGCATGTTCCCCTACACCAGGGCTTGCTGACCTTGTTCCTGGAGAGCTACCGTCCTGTAGGTTTTTGTTCCAACCCTAATCTAGCGCACCTGATTCTGATAATTTGCTGGTTGATAAACTGAATCAGGTTAATTATAACTGGGGTTGCAGCGAAAACCTACAGGAGGGTAGCTCTCCAGGAACAGGGTTGGAGAGCCCTGCTCTACACACAGTACAGAGTCTCTCACACCATAACTCTATCTTTCATACACCACACAATCTGTCCGTGTGAGTGTTTGTGTGTGGGTACGCAGCATGCGTGTTTCCCGCGCTAGCTGATAAACAGAGGGTGGGTGTGTGCTATCAAACAGATGAGACTCTGTGTGACCGTGTGAGGAAACTCTTTATTCGTTTAACGCAACAGTTCAACAGCCTACAGTCCTCCGTATGAACCTCACCCCAAATGACTTCAGTAACCAGTAGGCCAACACTATCTGTATTATTCAACTGTTGAATGTCATTCTTTGTATATTTCTCTGGTGCTCTACTGACTGTCTCGGAAGCATTCATGTTTAGCAAAAGACAACTTTTTTCTCTCTCTTCCTTCTCCTCCAGAGACGAGGGGCCATCTCTTACGACAGCTCAGATCAGACTGCTCTGTACATTCGTATGCTCGGTAAGTACTACCCACTGTCACATACACATCACATACAGGACAGAACAACTTATGCTAGTTACTGTTAGCACTGCCCACTGTCCCCATACTCACTCAGCAGTACCACCAGCAGTTTTGTTCTAGCACAACTAGCATTCCACTACTAGCAACTGTAAGTACTGCTCAACGTGCCCACATTCAGAATGAACAGGCATCTGGCCTCTAGATTGCACCAAGGAAAGGAAACAATTTCTCAAATAATTTTCTGTTATTGTTTTTGCCACGTTATATAACTTGAGTAACAATGTGAGAAAGGGATACATAAGTTGAGAAACACGAGAGGGATGGATATTAACATAGACATTACAGACCTACATGCATACATACATTACTACATACAGTATCCATGTGCCTTAACTAGGTCAGATAGAGGAGTGGTGTTTTATTAGTTTATTTAAAGCAAACTTTGCTGTTTGCTTGAGTCATTTGAGATGGAAGGGAGTTCCTTGTGATCATGGCTCTATATAAAACTGTGTGTTGCCTTGAATTCGAGATGAAAAGAGACATTGAAAGAGAGATAGATAGCTGGAGAGTAGATCCTGTCGTCTGATCCCTATACTATGAATTAGGTTTGAGGAGTTACCGAGGTAACTCTTGAGTTCAACTTAGGATAACGGGTACCACGAAAGTGGCTCACCTTTTAGTCAGGTACATTTCTATGGCAACGAATTCTTCAGAACTAACCTGCTCCGTGGCAGGCTAACTCAGGGCTAACTCCATTTATCCTGAATGAAGTCTCTGAGCCGTGAGTTGAGGACCAATTAAGTAATTTTCCCTCCCTCTCGCAAAGATTGCGTCATCATCCCCTTCATTTGAGGAAGATGACTGATTCAATATTTTATTAATCAAATGTTTTTTTGTGTTAAAAAATGTTAAACTACCTATCACATTACACATTAGTAATCATATAATTCATTTGAAACTTCCCGCACAGTAAGACTTTATGACTTAATACAATTATGGGTGGGAAAAAAAGGTGCTTGTGCACACCAAAGTCAGCATTAACGATAAGTAATAACATAAAGAGGGCACTTCTAAAAGCCCATCTCACACCACCGCCTGCTGAATTGTCTTTCATTTTGATTTCGGCACAAATGAAAATGTCACCGACTCGCCCATGGATTGATGTTTCGGCATTGCCTCAATGAAGAGTTCGGCGTTCGACTAGCCGTGTGCGACATGCACGCGCCGTTACAAGCCTGCTAGAGTTGGCGGCAGGTGGACAAGCAATATCCACCATCGTAGTATGGTTGAAGCCTGAGCTGGAATGTGAAGCTAACTGAATTTGGCTAGCTTTAGAAAACCCTGAGGAGATCTAGCTTCCTCTGTAGTATACCCCTCAGGTCAATCCCTGGTCCCTTTGATAATCTTACCATCACATAAGGCTTAAGTGATGAATGCTTCTGTCCTGGCCAGCTGTCGGTCCACAGTATTAAGCCTTTCTTTGAATTTTTATCAGATTTTCTGAGGCAGAGATCTAATTTTGTGTCCTGCTGGGCCCATAGGCCTCTGGAATGTTCTAGGCCCTCTGTATGGATGCCAGGAGTCCACTCTACTTAGACCAGTGTGGGTGCTTGTCTGTGTGGTTGATGTTTGTAACAGTCTCTCCTGTCTTGTTGGTATGTACACTTAGTACCATGAGACTGGCTAGCTGAAAGCTATGATCCCTTTTTGATGTCACTTGTTAAATCCACTTCAATCAGTATAGATGAAGGGGAGAAGATGGTTAAAGAATGATTTCTAAGCCTTGAGACAATTGAGACATGGATTGTGTATGTGTGCCATTCAGAGGGTGAATGGGCAAGACAAAAGATTGAAGTGCCTTTGAACAGGGTATGGTAGTAGGTGCCAGGCACACCGGTTTGAGTGTGTCAAGAACTGCAACGCTGCTGGGTTTTTCACGCTCAACAGTTTCCTGTGTGTATCAAGAATGATCCAACAACCAAAGGACATCTAGCCAACTTGACACAACTGTTAGATGCATTGGTGTCAACATGGGCCAGCATCCCTGTGGAACGCTTTCGCCACCTTGTAGCGTCCGTGCCCCGACGAATTGAGGCTGTGCTAAGGGCAAGGTGTTCCTAATGTTTTTTACACTCAGTTTATGTTGGTTATGCTATCTGCACTGCCACACAACAATTGGGGATAACGTTTATGGAATTGAATTAGATTTAGCCCTGCCTACTACTGGGAGTCACAGTCTAGCAAACCGGATCATACCAAAACAGAGTAGACTCTTATGTGGGGACACATGGCCTATTCTGTTCAATGATGTATATAAACCCTGGATTGCTGATGCTATGTATTGGCCAATGAGAGGCTTTGAAGCCACCGGTCAGCCATATTGGCACTCCCCAGTAGGAGCAGTCATCCATAGGAATGAATGGAATTCTACAGTATTTCAATTAAATGTTTCAATGACAAAATTGCATGTAATTAAGTATTTTTCTGTTCTAGTGGGGACTGTAACATTAGTACTCTCTAAAAAGTATACTTTAAGGATAAAAAAAATATATAATTTATTTAAATGTTTAGCTCACATAACATTTTAAAAGTGTAAATATTAACTTTAGAAGCCTTTTAAACCTTGAATACACTACACATTTGCATTTCCTGCTGTGCAGGAAATCCTGCACAACAGGGTGAACAAATTAAGATCCTACACCTGTAGTATTTTAGGATTATATGTTGTTGGAAGATAATAAAAGTTTGACAAAAACCCACACCGATTACTGACCTCACACTAGTTCAAAAAATCTGAAAACAATCTAAATCATTAGCTAGTTTGCTTCAGCATGAAGCTTAACTCAACGACTTAACAATTGATTTGCTGCTACTAGCTTTCCCCTGATAATCTCTGGCTCTAGTATTAGCCCTACTTTGAGAGCATGTGTTTGTGTGGAGTCAGTGGATATTACAGTTGTTGTTAAGAGGTGCAGCAGGGTTCCAGTTTAGGATATGCTGGCTATTTGCCAGGGTCTGTGATACGTTCCTAGGCCAGTCTGATCTGTTGCTGTGTTGTCATACAATGGGTTTAAGAGCATTAATGTAGAGGTCAGGGTACATGGGTAATCAACTGTCTGACCCGTATTCCCCCCAGCTCAAGGCCTGTTGGCACGCAGAATGGAAAAACTTTACTCTATGCATCTCATCGCACACACACACAACTACTTGGCATTGCATCAGTGTGAGAGAGTGGAAGAGTTTGTTTACACCATACATAACCTTGTATATTTTCATTTAATCTGTGAATGCTGTGTAAGCTATATGTAATGTGACCATCCATTACTTCCATTTAATGGTAATTCCCAGTTTTGCTATTTTGCTAGGGGCTTTTGTTATATTCAAACAGCTGTTCCCAAGTAAGTAGTATGCTGGTGGGAGACTGACTGTACAGTACTGTATGACTTGATCTAATGTACAAATCAGTACTGAAGAGCTGCATTAGTCTGTCAGTCTGACTCCTCTAGAAGACTAGTATTGACTGGGTTGCCTGGGCCAGTGCCATAGTACCATAACGAGACTGTCAGCACTCGCCTCTGAGTATAAAGCACAAACCTGTCTACTCTACTGTGTGTTACTGTAGGTCGCTATGTTGCTCCTAGCCTGTCTGACTACCAATACTAGTGTTACTGTAGGTCGCTATGTTGCTCCTAGCCTGTCTGACTACCAATACTAGTGTTACTGTAGGTCGCTATGTTGCTCCTAGCCTGTCTGACTACCAATACTAGTGTTACTGTAGGTCGCTATGTTGCTCCTAGCCTGTCTGACTACCAATACTAGTGTTACTGTAGGTCGCTATGTTGCTCCTAGCCTGTCTGACTACCAATACTAGTGTTACTGTAGGTCTCTCTGCTGTTCCTAGCCTGTCTGACTACCAATACTAGTGTTACTGTAGGTCGCTATGTTGCTCCTAGCCTGTCTGACTACCAATACTAGTGTTACTGTAGGTCTCTCTGCTGTTCCTAGCCTGTCTGACTACCAATACTAGTGTTACTGTAGGTCGCTATGTTGCTCCTAGCCTGTCTGACTACCAATACTAGTGTTACTGTAGGTCGCTATGTTGCTCCTAGCCTGTCTGACTACCAATACTAGTGTTACTGTAGGTCGCTATGTTGCTCCTAGCCTGTCTGACTACCAATACTAGTGTTACTGTAGGTCGCTATGTTGCTCCTAGCCTGTCTGACTACCAATACTAGTGTTACTGTAGGTCGCTGTTGCTCCTAGCCTGTCTGACTACCAATACTAGTGTTACTGTAGGTCGCTATGTTGCTCCTAGCCTGTCTGACTACCAATACTAGTGTTACTGTAGGTCGCTATGTTGCTCCTAGCCTGTCTGACTACCAATACTAGTGTTACTGTAGCCCTGCCTGGCATGGCATTGCATGCTCAGCTGTCAGCTGTTCCTAGCTCTTTTAGGCTGTGTTAACACAGGCAGCCCAATTCTGATGTTTTTTTTCACTATTAGGTCTGTTGACCAATAAGATCTGATGTGAAGAAATCTGATGTGATTGGTCAAAAGACCAATTAGTGGAAAAAGTATCAGAATTGAGCTGTCTTTGTTAACACAGCCTTGGTGGTCTACAAGCTGCCTCCCTTTGAAGATTGAGAGAGCGTGAAAGTGTTTGTGTGTGAGAGACAGAGGAGAGCCTGTGTGTGTGTGTGTGTGTGTGTGTGTGTAGGAGAGCTCATTTTCCACTGTATGTTCCATGACTCTTGAGGATGTGTGTGTTGCATCTGAGTATAAAGCACAAACCTGTCTACTCTACTGTAGGTCGCTCTGCTGTTCCTGGCCTGTCTGACTACCAATACTAGTGTTACTGTAGGTCGCTATGTTGCTCCTAGCCTGTCTGACTACCAATACTAGTGTTACTGTAGGTCGCTATGTTGCTCCTAGCCTGTCTGACTACCAATACTAGTGTTACTGTAGGTCGCTATGTTGCTCCTAGCCTGTCTGACTACCAATACTAGTGTTACTGTAGGTTTCTCTGCTGTTCCTAGCCTGTCTGACTACCAATACTAGTGTTACTGTAGCCCTGCCTGGCATGGCATTGCATGCTCAGCTGTCAGCTATTCCTAGCTCTTTTACATTTACATTTTAGCAGACGCTCTTATCCAGAGCGACTTACAGTTAGTGAATACATATTATTATTTTTATACTGGCCCCCTGTGGGAATCGAACCCACAACCCTGGCGTTGCAAACGCCATGCTCTATCAACTGAGCTACATCCCTGCCGGCCATTCCCTCCCCTACCCTGGACGACGCTGGGCCAATTGTGCGCCGCCCATGAGTCTCCCGGTCGCGGCCGGCTGCGACAGAGCCTGGATTCTAGTGGCACAGTTAGCACTGCGATGCAGTGCCTTAGACCACTGCGCCACTCAGGAGTTGTTAACACAGGCAGCCCAATTCTGATATTGTTTTTCACTAATAGGCCTGTTGATCAATAAGATCTGATGTGAAGAAGTCTGATGTGATTGGTCAAAAGACCAATTAGTGGAAAAAAGTATCAGAATTGAGCTGTCTTTGTTAACACAGCCTTGGTGGTCTACAAGCTGCCTCCCTTTGAAGATTTAGAGAGCGTGAAAGTGTTTGTGCGTGTGTGTGTGTGTGTGTGTGGGAAGGACAGCTCATTTTCCACTGTATGTTCCATGACTCTTGAGGATGTGTGTGTTGCTTCCCTCTAGGAGATGTGAGAGTGAGAAGTCGGGTAGGATTTCAACCAGAAGAAAAAGGTTCCCACTTGTACCTGTGCATCGACTTCCGCACCCTACACTGTGAGTATGAACCATGAAAAAACCTTCCATTCCTCACTATCTGCCTTAGAGGCTTTTCTCATTGACGAAAGTTGAAGGAGAGGCAGCGCGATGACATTTCAATTGAAATAATATGTAAATAACTTTTCATTTAACAGTAGCAAAGGAATGTCATGTGCCGCGAGAGCGTTTGGCGCTTGGCAACGGACATTTGCTGTAAATATCCCTACATAGCCACTAGCCAGTATGCTTCAACTTTGCAATCGACTTTTCATCTTAACCATATTACACATTTGAAAAAAATTGAACCAAACCACATTACACTCTTGAATAATGCAACAATTCACAAGCATGTGTAGACAATAAAGGATTTATTTTCTAGTCTGTAGGCTACTCGTTACATTTTAGCTTCAAGACAAAAGCACAGAGTTGCTAACAGCATGTCTTCATCAAGTAACGTTAGCCTATCAAAAATGTAAGATAAGGCCAACTACCCCTCTCATACCAATATAAAGGTACAGTAGGTCTACCTTACAACATTACAAGTAAGGCTTCATTTTGTTCAATATCATGGAAATCATTTGTTGTACATGTGGTAAAAGCAAATTGCGACTGAAAACGTGGGTATAATATATATATATATATATATATACACTGCTCAAAAAAATTAAGGGAACACTTAAACAACACAATGTAACTCCAAGTCAATCACACTTCTGTGAAATCAAACTGTCCACTTAGGAAGCAACACTGATTGACAATAAATTTCACATGCTGTTGTGCAAATGGAATAGACAACAGGTGGAAATTATAGGCAATTAGCAAGACACTCCCAATAAAGAAGTGGTTCTGCAGGTGGTGACCACAGACCACTTCTCAGTTCCTATGCTTCCTGGCTGATGTTTTGGTCACTTTTGAATGCTGGTGGTGCTTTCACTCTAGTGGTAGCATGAGACGGAGTCTACAACCCACACAAGTGGCTCAGGTAGTGCAGCTCATCCAGGATGGCACATCAATGCGAGCTGTGGCAAGAAGGTTTGCTGTGTCTGTCAGCGTAGTGTCCAGAGCATGGTGGCGCTACCAGGAGACAGGCCAGTACATCAGGAGACGTGGAGGAGGCCGTAGGAGGGCAACAACCCAGCAGCAGGACCGCTACCTCCGCCTTTGTGCAAGGAGGAGCAGGTGGAGCACTGCCAGAGCCCTGCAAAATGACCTCCAGCAGGCCACAAATGTGCATGTGTCTGCTCAAACGGTCAGAAACAGACTCCATGAGGGTGGTATGAGGGCCCGACGTTCACAGGTGGGGGTTGTGCTTACAGCCCAACACCGTGCAGGACGTTTGGCATTTGCCAGAGAACACCAATATTGGCAAATTCGCCACTGGCGCCCTGTGCTCTTCACAGATGAAAGCAGGTTCACACTGAGAACATGTGACAGATGTGACAGAGTCTGGAGACGCCATGGAGAACGTTCTGCTGCCTGCAACATCCTCCAGCATGACCGGTTTGGCGGTGGGTCAGTCATGGTGTGGGGTGGCATTTCTTTGGGGGGCCGCACAGCCCTCCATGTGCTCGCCAGAGGTAGCCTGACTGCCATTAGGTACCGAGATGAGATCCTCAGACCCCTTGTGAGACCATATGCTGGTGCGGTTGGCCCTGGGTTCCTCCTAATGCAAGACAATGCTAGACCTCATGTGGCTGGAGTGTGTCAGCAGTTCCTGCAAGAGGAAGGCATTGATGCTATGGACTGGCCCGCCCGTTCCCCAGACCTGAATCCAATTGAACACATCTGGGACATCATGTCTCGCTCCATCCACCAACGCCACGTTGCACCACAGACTGTCCAGGAGTTGGCAGATGCTTTAGTTCAGGTCTGGGAGGAGATCCCTCAGGAGACCATCCGCCACCTCATCAGGAGCATGCCCAGGCGTTGTAGGGAGGTCATACAGGCACGTGGAGGCCACACACACTACTGAGCCTCATTTTGACTTGTTTTAAGGACATTACATCAAAGTTGGATCAGCCTGTAGTGTGGTTTTCCACTTTAATTTTGAGGGTGACTCCAAATCCAGACCTCCATGGGTTGATACATTTGATTTCCATTGATCATTTTTGTGTGATTTTGTTGTCAGCACATTCAACTATGTAAAGAAAAAAGTATTTAATAAGATTATTTCATTCATTCAGATCTATGATGTGTTGTTTAAGTGTTCCCTTTATTTTTTTGTGCAGTGTATATACAGTGAGGGAAAAAAGTATTTGATCCCCTGCTGATTTTGTACGTTTGCCCACTGACAAATACATGATCAGTCTATAATTTTAATGGTAGGTTTATTTGAACAGTGAGAGACAGAATAACAACAAAAAAATCCAGAAAAACGCATGTCACAAATGTTATAAAGTGATTTGCATTTTAATGAGGGAAATAAGTATTTGACCCCTCTGCAAAACATGACTTAGTACTTGGTGGCAAAACCCTTGTTGGCAATCACAGAGGTCAGACGTTTCTTGTAGTTGGCCACCAGGTTTGCACACATCTCAGGAGGGATTTTGTCCCACTCCTCTTTGCAGATCTTCTCCAAGTCATTAAGGTTTCGAGGCTGAGGTTTGGCAACTCGAATCTTCAGCTCCCTCCACAGATTTTCTATGGGATTAAGGTCTGGAGACTGGCTAGGCCATTCCAGGACCTTAATGTGCTTCTTCTTGAGCCACTCCTTTGTTGCCTTGGCCATGTGTTTTGGGTCATTGTCATGCTGGAATACCCATCCACGACCCATTTTCAATGACCTGGCTGAGGGAAGGAGGTTCTCACCCAAGATTTGACGGTACATGGCCCCGTCCATCGTCCCTTTGATGCGGTGAAGTTGTCCTGTCCCCTTAGCAGAAAAACACCCCCAAAGAATAATGTTTCCACCTCCATGTTTGACGGTGGGGATGGTGTTCTTGGGGTCATAGGCAGCATTCCTCCTCTTCCAAACACGGCAAGTTGAGTTGATGCCAAATAGCTCCATTTTGGTCTCATCTGACCACAACACTTTCACCCAGTTCTCCTCTGAATCATTCAGATGTTCATTGGCAAACTTCAGACGGGCCTGTAAATGTGCTTTCTTGAGCAGGGGGACCTTGCGGGCGCTGCAGGATTTCAGTCCTTTACGGTGTAGTGTGTTACCAATTGTTTTCTTGGTGACTATGGTCCCAGCTACCTTGAGATCATTGACAAGATCCTCCCGTGTAGTTCTGGGCTGATTCCTCACCGTTCTCATGATCATTGCAACTCCACGAGGTGAGATCTTGCATGGAGCCCCAGGCCGAGGGAGATTGACAGTTATTTTGTGTTTCTTCCATTTGCGAATAATCGCACCAACTGTTGTCACCTTCTCACCAAGCTGCTTGGTGATGGTCTTGTAGCCCATTCCAGCCTTGTGTAGGTCTACAATCTTGTCCCTGACATCCTTTTAGAGCTCTTTGGTCTTGGCCATGGTGGAGAGTTTGGAATCTGATTGACTCCCTTTAAGAGTGTGCTCCTAATCTCGGCTCGTTACCTGTATAAAAGACACCTGGGAGCCAGAAATCTTTCTGATTGAGAGTGGTTCAAATACTTATTTCCCTCATTAAAATGCAAATCAATTTATAACATTTCTTTCTGGATTTTTTTGTTGTTATTCTGTCTCTCACTGTTCAAATAAACCTACTATTAAAATTATAGACTGATCATTTCTTTGTCAGTGGGCAAACGTACAAAATCAGCAGGGGATCAAATACTTTTTTTCCCTCACTGTATATATATATATACAGCTCTGGAAAAAATTAAGAGACCACAGCAAAAATATAAGTTTCTCTGGTTTTACTATTTATAGGTATGTGTTTGGGTGAAATTAACATTTTTGTTTTATTCTATAAACTACTGACAACATTTCTCCCAAATTCCAAATAAAAATATTGTCATTTAGAGCATTTATTTGCAGAAAATGACAACTGGTCAAAATAACAAAAAATATGCAGTTTTGTTAGACCTCGAATAATGCAAAGAAAATAAGTTCATGTTAATTTTTAAACAACACAATACTAATGTTTTAACTAAGGAAGAGTTCAGAAATCAATATTTGGTGGAATAACCGTCATTTTCAATCACAGCTTTCATGCGTCTTGGCATGCTCTCCACCAGTCTTTCACATTGATGTTGGGTGACTTTATGCCTCTCCTGGCACAGAAATTCAAGCAGCTCGGCTTTGTTTGATGGCTTGTGACCATCCATCTTCCTCTTGATCACATTCCAGAAGTTTTCAATGGGGTTCAGGTCTGGAGATTGGGCTGGCCATGACAGGGTTTTGATCTGGTGGTCCTCCATCCACACCTTTATTGACCTGGCTGTGTGGCATGGCGCATTGTCCTGCTGGAAAAACCAATCCTCAGAGTTGGGGAACAATGTCAGAGCAAAAGGAAGCAAGTTTTCTTCCAGGACAACCTTGTAGGTGGCTTGATTCATGCGTCCTTCACAAAGACAAATCTGCCCGATTCCAGCATTGCTGAAGCACCCCCAGATCATCACCGATCCTCCACCAAATTTCACAGTGGGTGCGAGACTGTGGCTTGTAGGCCTCTCCAGGTCTCCGTCTAACCATTAGGCGACCAGGTGTTGGGTAAAGCTGAAAATTGGACTCATCAGATAAGATTACCTTACTCCAGTCCTCTACGGCCCAATCCTAATGGTATTTTGCAAACTTCAGCCTGGCTCTTCTTTGCTTCTCATTGATGAAGGGCTTTTTTCTAGCTTTGCACGACTTCAGCCCTGCCCCTAGGAGACTGTTTTGAAACGTCCTCGCCGTGCACTTCACCCCAGCTGCCGTTTGCCATTATTTTTGTAGGTCACTTGATGTCATCCTACGGTTGTTGAGTGACATTCGAATAAGTTGGCGGTCATCCCGGTCAGTAGAGAGTCGTTTTCGCCCTCTGCCGGTCTGTAGCTTTGTTGTCCCCAATGTCTGCTGCTTGACCTTGTTCTTATGAACTGTTGTCTTTGAAATTTTAAGGATGGAAGCAACCTGACGCTCACTGTATCCCTCTGCCAGTAAAGCCAGAATTTAACCCTTCTTTTCCTCACTCAAAACTTTCCTTTTCAACTCTTTTGGCATGGTCAATAGTTATTTTTTTTATTAATATTACTTTTGAGGTACTATTAGCACTGTTTTTGCCATCCAGCTGGTCCTATTGCAAGAGGATAGTGATGACCACAGCAGTGGTTTTTATACTTTTCCTCGTTAAATAAGATTTGGTTCAGGTGATCACCTAATCAGTACCTAATTCAGTAGAATGAGGTGTGCCTGTGTTGGAATTCAACAGACACTGGAATGGAATGGCTGTCATACATGTAGAGATGCTGATTTAAGATATATTTGCAGTGGTCTCTTAATTTTTTCCAGAGCTGTATGTATGTGTGTGTGTGTATGTATGTATGTATGTATGTATGTATGTATGTATGTATGTATATATATATATATATATATATATATATATATATATATATATATATATATATATATATATATATATATATATATATATATATATATATATATATATATATATATATATATATATATCCTTTAAAAAAATATATTTCCCTTCATTACTTTCCAACCCCACCACCCCTTCCCTAATTGGAGTAAACTAGTGAACAACAATGCTTAGGCCTCTACTTCCAGCTTATACATACTATATACATTTTATGGACACAGTCAATTTTACAACAATTCTATTTGTTTGTTTTTACTCCTGAACTTCCTCTACCCTCAACCTCCAATCATTTTCATCATGTCCATCCGGTTTGCTTCTATAAATAATATGCCATGTCTTTCTAACTGTGCTCTTTCACAAAAGCTCTCAACCTATATACTTCTCATGGACACTATATGCTTTACGTTAGTTATCTTGTTGTTATTAGTTGTTGTTATTAGTCCCATCCTTCAGCTCCATTCAACACCTCCCATCTTTCTCTTAACACCATCCATATTGGATTTCTATTTGCCATATATTTTTCAACTGTGATGTTTCACAAAAGTTCTGAACCCTTCTATTCTCATTGTTTCTACAGATTGTAAATTGAAAATAAAATGTTTTGCTAAAAGTATTATTATATTATTGATCGATTGACTGTGACTTTTCAGATCACCCAGTAGTGCTATATGCAGGGTTAGCTCCAGGTAAATATTGCAATCCTTCAGCCATTCCTGGACCTGTGACCAAAAACAAGCTACAAATGATCTAATGATTCTGTCTCTTCACAGCAAAATCTGCAGAGCTGGGAAGATTGTATCCCCCATAGAAATAACATTCTATTGGTAGCAAGAATTTTGTATAATAATTTAAATTGAAAAATTGTAAGTTTTGAATCCGGCGTCGTTTTGCGTATCAGTTCATAAACACTATGCCATGGAATCGGTACATCAGAAATCTCTTCCCAACTATTTTGCAATCTATATGGGACGGCTGTCAATCCTTTGGTCCTTAAATGAAACTGGTATACTTTTTTATTTATCACCATTTTCTTTAACCAATTATGTTCTTTAATGCACGGCCGACAGACAAGTTCCTTACTTTTTCCCCCTTCCACTTTCCTCTTCCATTTTTGCAGTAATGCTGCAATTATTTTGTTTTGGGTAGTTGACATTTCCGTATGTTTTTGTTAGCTGCATGTGCGACATAACTCCACCAGTCCTACCTATGCATTATATTTGTATCTACCATGTTGTAAACCGTTTACTTCTAAACAACTCCCATGTTTTAAGTCTTTGTCTCTCTGTCTTCAGCCTGCTCAGACTCCGCCTCTAGTCTTATCCCTGGTCCTGGCTTCAGTTCGGCTGGGCCTGTGTCTGGTAGGAGGCTCCGCAGACTGCTCAGCTTCCAGAGGTACCTGCACTCCTCCCGTCTGCTCCTGGGAACACCCCACCTCAACCCCCTCCACATCCTGGATGAGGACTACACCGGACAGGCCAAGGTCCGATGCTCACACTGTCTTAGCCAATCATACACTCGTATGCATGCATACACAATTCATGTTTATGTACATGTCTAAATACAGACTTACATTTGCGGGGGGGTTTTCTCTTGCAGTGTATGCTGGAAAGGGTCGCGACCTGGAATTTTGACATTTTCCTCTACGATAGATTAACGAATGGTATGTTTCTGACAGATGTCCATCTTTCTCCCAAAAGCCTTACCTACATATTTGTATTGTCATCATCATCAGAGAATGAGCAAAACAGTGTAACATGCTCTGGATAAGAGCGTCTGCTAAATGACGTAAATGTAAATGTAACATTACTGCATAGGCCTCCTTTCAACTCATTAGACATTTGTGGACAATGGCGCCATCTGGTGTTTGTTTTGATGAATGCTGTAAAGAAGTGGAATGGTCATTTTCCATAGATTTTCATTTTAATGCTGATGCTATTGCAATGCTAAACTCCACCACAACCACAAAAATACATAACTACCCACCCCCAAACACTATTCTTGACCAGCTCTTTAAACTACTTCTCCCATGTCTCCCCTCTCCATGCAGGAAACAGCCTGGTGACGCTGACTTTCCACCTCCTGAACCAGTATGGTCTGTTGGAGCTGTTTCAGCTGGACATGGTGAAGCTGTGGCGCTTCCTGGTCATGGTGCAGGAGGACTACCATAGCCTCAACCCCTACCACAATGCAGTGCACGCCGCTGACGTCACGCAGGCCATGTACTGCTACCTGCGAGAACCCAAGGTATCAGACAGAGAGATTGACAGCTTACGAGTCTTTAGGCCAGAGGCAAGGTTACCTATCATGTATATGAGCAGAGAAAAGTAATCCGATGTTTCCTGTCTCTCCGTAGCTGGCCAAGTCCCTGACGTCCTGTGACATCCTCCTGGGCCTGCTGGCAGCCGCCACTCATGACCTGGACCACCCGGGAGTTAACCAGCCCTTCCTCATCAAGACCAACCACTACCTGGCCAAGCTCTACAGGGTGAGAGCACATAGCTGGTGCAGTCCACAGCTCCTGTAGCATTCATATTAGATCTGACTTGAGGACACTAGATGGCCATGCTCGACAGGACAAAAGTGTTGATAACTTGACCTAGTTCATGGGTTATTTGTTCTTATTTTAAGATAACGTTGAGGTCTATGATTGAATGCACTTAGTAGCTCAGAATAACAGCGTTATAAAAATGCTAATGTATATGTCTCTGTGGTCTGTAGAATTCCTCTGTTCTGGAGAACCACCACTGGAGGTCTGCAGTAGGTCTGCTCAGAGAGACCGGCCTGTTCTCCCACCTGCCTGCTGAGGACGGGTCAGTCTGTTAATTTATTTTCCAAGTGATTTAATGAGACTCTGTTTTTAAAGATCAAGGTAATGAGTTGTTGTTGTACACTCAAGTATGGTCGTGTACTTTTGAAGCATATTTAATGAATTCCTCTGTTCATCTCCTCAGGCTGAAGATGGAGCGCCAACTGGGTTCTCTGATCCTGGCTACTGACATCAGCAGACAGAATGAGTACCTGGGAAAGTTCAGGACACACCTGGACCAGGATGACCTGTGCCTGAGCAATGCCAGCCACCGACACTTCATCCTCCAGGTCAGTTACTAGCTAGGCCATAGGCTTAGAGTTTGGCCTGGGGAAACTGTGTAGAACCGGCCATTTTGGATCTTATCAGCTGGAAACTGTGGGGGTCTAACTGGATATTTTGGCTCTAACTCCTTGCAGATGGCTCTGAAGTGTGCAGACATCTGCAACCCCTGCAGACCCTGGGAGCTGAGCAAACAGTGGAGCGAGAAAGTGACGGAAGAGTTCTTCCACCAAGGTAGCCTCTCATTAATCCTCTCGTTCTGTATGGTTCTCCCTCTCCCTCTCCTCATAGTCTCTCGTTCTGTATGGTTCTCCCTCTCCCTCTCCTCTTAGTCTCTCGTTCTGTATGGTTCTCCCTCTCCCTCTCCTCATAGTCTCTCGTTCTGTATGGTTCTCCCTCTCCCTCTCCTCATAGTCTCTCGTTCTGTATGGTTCTCACTCTCCCTCTCCCCATAGTCTCTCGTTCTGTATGGTTCTCACTCTCCCTCTCCTCTTAGTCTCTCGTTCTGTATGGTTCTCCCTCTCCCTCTCCTCATAGTCTCTCGTTCTGTATGGTTCTCACTCTCCCTCTCCCCATAGTCTCTCGTTCTGTATGGTTCTCACGCTCTCTCTCCTCTTCTTAATCTCTAATTTTCTCTTCACCTATCCCTCTGATTTCTGATCAGTGTGTGTTGTCGATCCCTCTGATTTCTGATCAGTGTGTGTTGTCGATCCCTCTGATTTCTGATCAGTGTGTGTTGTCGATCCCTCTGATTTCTGATCAGTGTGTGTTGTCTATCCCTCTGTAGGAGACATTGAGAAGAAGCACAAACTTGAAGTCAGTCCACTGTGTGATAGCCAGAGTAACTCTATGGGAAACATTCAGATTGGTACGTTTTTATGACGATTTCTAGTTTAGTACTAGCTACAGTACATTGATATAAACCAGAAGCTCTCTTAGGCCTGCCTCTATAACCCTGTGTGTTTCCATGTTCCTGTCTTCCTTCCCCCAGGTTTCATGACGTACGTGGTGGAGCCTCTATTTGCTGAGTGGGGACGGTTCTCTGACACACGTCTGTCCCAGACCATGCTGGGCCACCTGGGGCTGAACAAGGCCAGCTGGGGTGGGTTAGTACAGCAGGAGGGGTCCTCTAGCCCTGAGGAGCAGGAACCTAGCAGCCCTGCCTCCATCACCATGCCAACGCCCGCCGTCACCCAGTCAGAACCAGAGTCTGCCTCCGCCGCGGAACCCACAGCTGTCACCACGACAACACCCACGGGAGAAACCAACTACAAAGAAATACCTCAGGGAAGCAAAGAGTCCTGACACTCCATGTTTGCCCTTAGAACCCTGACCCCTGACCCTTAACCGCTAGCCTCACGGCCTCACCACACACTGGGGAGAGGGTGGGAGGGACAGGGTATGGCCTTTAACACCCCCCCCTCCCTACTCCCCCGTTTTTGTTGCTTTTGCCTGCCATATTTGACAAACCACAGATTTTATTTAATTTATTTCATTTTTAATTCCTTTCCTTGACATAGATACTGCTGCTGTATTTAGTCTTTTTTATTGCCTTGTTTTATTTATTTATTTGTCCTCTGTAGTTTTGGCCTTACTAATGTAACACACCACCATTTTGATGGCGAAGTGCCATTTTCAAACAAAGTTCTGTAGGATGCTTTGAAGGTGATTTGAAACACACTGAGTATTGAGAAGAGATGCTCTCTAAAGACTGCACAGAGATGCCGTGATGTGTGTTGATGCATTTGAAAGGAATCTTCCTCCTGATGTAAAACCAACAAAAAGATAACATGACAAGCCCAGTCCTTTTGCTGCCTCTGACTGTTTACAGATGTCTCTGTTTGTTTGTCCTTGTTGTCCCTTCGAAATGAATCATTATGGTTCTGCGATATGCCTTCTAAGCACAGATGCGAAGAGCCTCTAGCGTTTGAACTGTCGACCCACTGCTGAAGTTGAGAGCAAAGCCTCCGTCTGACACACACACCCACCAGATGCCATAAAGAAACACCACCTGTGCTCCATTGTATTAATCTCCTCCTTACACTGCCAAAAGACTGAAATGTTGGACACAACTTCTGTTCTGAGAGAACTTGGAACAGACAGAATGGTATTCTAGAATGCAACTGACTGTAGAGCATGGGTGTCCTCTCACCCTGGACCAGTCACTGAGTCATAGCACACTCCCCCCACCTGAAAACTTCCATCACAGCACAACTCTCTCAGGGTTTTGCCAATCTCTATCTCGAGGGAGAGGGTGGACTGTAGGAGGGAAGTTTACTGATGTGGTTTAGCTACCTGTTAAACATCTGTTTACTTCTACTAAATGGACTCCATCTCATCATCCTCATCATAGCCACATGCAACCTAGGAGGACTGCTGTACCGATGCCTTATAACTATGCACACTGCGCTAAGTGACCAAACCAGCTCCTGCTACTAGTTCTTCTAGTAATCTCATTAAGTACATCGTGTGCTCATCCTCTTAATGCACTGTCTGATTTTCTTTTGCCTTTTGTTGTGAGGAAAAACTGAACTCAACCCTTTTTACATACGGAAAACCAAACCGTGTTTTTAATTTTGTACATTCCATTTACATTTATTTATTTTTTATTGATTCTGTAGACTGCACAAAGATTTGAACGATAGCAGGTGCTTTTTCCTAACTTAGCTGATTAGTATTTACGCTGTAAGACTGTTGATAAACTGTTTACAATTCGTCACGAAAGCCATTTTGGGAAGAAGACTTGTCAAGCCATTTTGTAAAGGATTTGCCGTATTGGTCTTTTGATACATGCTTGTTGCAGTTACATTTTGATTTAATAAAACCAGTTGACATAAACGACTGTTAGTTATTGACAATGATCCAAGTGAACTTTGACCGTGGTAGGAGTCATATACAGGGATGTATTGAGGTGAAACCCTCAACATTGTAGCTAGAAATGTAAGGAATATATCTTACATCACAGGCCTGTTGTACGTCATACATTTATATAGGAACGTTGTGTACCGTTCGTTGGTCCTTTGTAGCTCAGTTGGTAGAGCATGGCGCTTGTAACGCCAGGGTAGTGGGTTCGATTCCCATACATAAAATGTATGCACAGATGACTAAGTCGCTTTGGATAAAAGCATCTGCTAAATGGCATATTACCCTCCTGAGGACATGAACAGAATGAGCTGTAGTCATTCACTGTTCAACCTCAATATCTATGGTTGGATTTACTGTGCTCAGGCTGTGTAAAGATTCCACTTTCTATTTACCCGAGACATATCTTGGTGAAATTAAGAATTGGACAAACATTCCATGCACACAAGTCTCATATTTCAAGCTCACACCAAACCAAGTTTCATTTCGGTTTTATTCATGAATTTGATGATTCCAGTCTGTTTACATAACTTTTTCTTTCAAGTATGGAAGACATTTCACAACACAGATCCCTAGTGTTTTACAGTTAGGTTTTACATCAAGTATCACTGACAGTTGAGTTGTCCATGTTCCCTTATAATTCTCCCACCATGCCAAAGTTCAACGCTTAGACACACTGAGCAGGAAATAGATATCGGTACATAGAGTATGTCAATGATAAACACACTGGCCATTCCTCATCTTCTAAAGATAAATAAACCACAATCATACATGTTAGTGTTAGATGTATCCTAAATACTGTTTCCCGCCCAAACAGTCATATCTGTCATGCCATTTCAATAATGCTATATCTGTGTCAAGGTGTGCAGACACCTTTAATTCCACAAAAAATATAAAGTATGACATTCTTAACTATCAGAATATATCCAAGAGGAACTCTTCATGGTATGAAATATTTGATATGATACTAAGGAAAATTGTTTCAAGGCATCATAAGGATATAAAAAGAGCAATACACTCAGCTTGTTGTTGAGTAACACTACCTCCCAGAATGCCATTTGTCTTATATTTGGCTTCGAATCATATAACAAAATACAACTGAATAATAATGCCATGGTTCTCGAATACACACATTGGAACAAAAAAAATGTCAACATCCTGCCCAGTATTGGTAGATTATCCTAGTGTTACAGCTTTAGTCAAACACTAGCATATTTCTCTTCCTCTCCCCCCCAGAATGCATTAAGACAACACTGTCACCATAGATTAGTTTGGTCCAGTCTTCATACTGAGGTACTGTATGGTAACAGGGTTTCCAGAACTGGTTCCCGTTCAACTTATTAAAGCAAAAAGAGAGCCAGTCTAAAACTAAACAAATACAATTACATCTCAACCATACTTGCTTTGATAGCATTGATAACAGCTACAACATAATTATTTGTATCAAGTATTAACTCTAAATTCAGTTCAAACTAAACATAAATAAGTGTTCTAAAAATCATAAATTAGATTGACTAGAATGCAATTTACAAAAACAGCCTAATACTCTACAAGAGGGACCAAATGACAAAGTGCTCCCACTCCTCTGCATACATTTCTCTCTACCCATAGCAAGCAGTAGACAGCAAATACCCAGTGAGACAAAGATAAATACAACTGCCTTGAAAAGGGCATGCAAAAAGGATAACCATTTACATCTATGTGCATTTAGAGAAGGTTCATTCCCATAAATACATGTAGTTATTAACAGTTGTCAGTTGAGAGAAAGTTAGGATTCTGTAGTGTTAGAGTGTTTATCCAGAACATAAAACACTGGTGTGCCTCATATTGTAATTTAGTTTTGATTCAAATAAAATATCAAGATGTACAGAAAGTCTGATGAACAAACTTGGACCTTTAAGATCAAAGACTTTGAAAATGCAGTCAACTAAGAGACAAAAATAGACATTTAATTCAAACAAAAAGTTAAAATCTGTGGTACACGGAAACGGATCCTGTATGTTATCAAAGTGCAAGAACTGAAGAAGACTATGAGGCAATGCAACACTGTTGGTGAGCAGGAATGGAGAGCAGATTGACTGCATATCTAGTCAGAAACCCGGTGTCCATCCAGAGACAGCTGACACACCGGTTGATAAGGCACTTAAATGTCCATGGCTGTCTGAAGGTCCAGAACTCTGACCAAGTCCAGAATTCCAGCCCATCTCTGTGGGTGCTCAGAGGAGATTTCGCTTGCCAGTAGATTTCAACATGTGCTGTCCAAACTACAGGATGGGAAAAGAGAGAGAGCAGCAAATGACTTTTCAAACTCATCAAATATTAGATCAGATACCTATTTTAGTCATGCTTGCACTTCTCTTACCAGGGGGGTCTCTGGGCGTGGTTTCACTACAGGGGCTGGGGTTTTCAACCGGGGCTGCCTTACCTAGAGGACAGAGAAAGGTAAGCAACGGACAACCCAGACACACAATAGCCAGAACTTCACAGATCTAAGGTTTTACCCATCTTTGTTGTTGCACAATCATACAGTGTAGTTTGAAAATGATAAGACCCAAAATGGGGATTCCTAACATAAGAGAGTAATGTAGTATCAGTGTTGCTCTTACCAGGGGAATCTCTACTTTCTTGTCAGTCTTGGGGAATTCAGAACAGAAAGGTTTCAGTTCAGAGGCTGGGAAGTCAAACTCATTGTCCTCATTGCTGTTGTGGCGATAGCGATGGGCGAACTTGCGCTTCAGGGCATTAGCGATGAGAGACGCAGCATCTGTGGGCTCACTGGGTTTGGCTTGGCTCTCCTCTGGCCGGCTGGACAGTAACACACAGGGAGTAAGGGTAAATCAATGTTTTAGCTGGAAATCAGTACAGGTTTCAGTTAGAAAAACAAGACAGTTGTGTCCATCTTCTGTAATGTAGAAGTCAGACCATGAACATGGTGCCCACCTCTTGGCGGGGCGCAGCTTGACTTTGCCGATGTCTTTGAGCACGTCCAGCATATTGAGGACCTCTACCTGCTTGGGCCCCTGGTCCAGCAGTGCCTGGCCCGGAGTCTTCTTCCCACGGCGCTCCTGGATGAGGTCAATGACTGAGAAGCTCCGCTGGAGACCAATGAGTGGGGGTGGAGGAGGGGGAGGAGGCGGCGGGGGAGGCGGAGGGACACAGGGTGGAGGAGGAGGGCCGCCTGGGGCAGGAGGACCACCTGGGGCTGAGAAATGTACAGATTAGTCTGACAATTATTCCATGAAAAGCTCCCATCTTCAGGCAGATATAGGTAATTACAGTGGAAAACATGGAACTATCTTACCCAACAAATTAAGGGGCTATGAGGTAGCGCTTTGTGTTTGTGTTCTGAGGATTCTTCCTTACCTTTGTGTGTGTGTGTGTGTGTGTGTGTGTGTGTTAATTTTGTGTGTGTGTGTGTTCTGAGGTCTCGCTCCCGTACCTGGTGTCAGTGTGTTCTGCTCCTGGGTCAGTACTATCTGTGCGATCTGGGCTCTGAGTTTAGCCAGCTCCGTCTCCAGAGCACTGATCTTCTGGATGGCCTCATCGTTGCTGCGGGTCTGACCCTGGGGCTCCGGCTTGGCCTTGTGCAGGCTGGGTAATGACCTCCGTCTGGGCAAAGGTTGTTGTTTGGGCTGAGGTGGGTGAGAACGGAACATGAGCCCTGATGGTGCCTCTGACCTGAACGGGACCAATGGTATACAAGCACCATATTAGAAGCAGGAAAGAGATTCATGGAGTAATACAAATGTGGAAAGTTAACAAGCGCAAAGGGACTCCCTAATGAGCACAGTGTGTGGGTCAATAAACAGGGGCAGCATCACAGCATTTAAGGGCAGCATCTCCCCTTCTTACCTCACTCTCCCAAATCCAAACCAGTCATTTTCCTCCTCGTCGATCCAGCCGACATCGACCAGAGAGGCCACCAGTCCAGTCGGAATCCCGGCGCTGTTCAGGACACTACTTTCCTCAGTGTAAGAATTGAGCTGAGACACAAGGCAGCCATGTTAATAAATACACCAAAACATTCTCCTCACCAGAGGAGCCTGCCACAATTACTCAATACACTGTCAACAACTCAACTACACAGTCCTGTTTAACCACGTGAGGTATTCTCTTTTTATGAATCAAACTGCATTCACACTACTTGGAAACCTACCCTGACAGACATTTGATTGGCTACGGTTGACTTTTAGAAATAGTGCACAAGACAGCAACTGAAGAAAGCCATTCTGATGCCGTCTGTCAACAGCCTGTCGAGATCTATTCTTAATTATGCCGTCTGTCAACAGCCTGTCGAGATCTATTCTTAATTATGCCGTCTGTCAACAGCCTGTCGAGATCTATTCTTAATTATGCCGTCTGTCAACAGCCTGTCGAGATCTATTCTTAATTATGCCGTCTGTCAACAGCCTGTCGAGATCTATTCTTAATTATGCCGTCTGTCAACAGCCTGTCGAGATCCATTCTTAATTATGCCGTCTGTCAACAGCCTGTCGAGATCTATTCTTAATTATGCCGTCTGTCAACAGCCTGTCGAGGTCTATTCTTAATTATGCCGTCTGTCAACAGCCTGTCGAGATCTATTCTTAATTATGCCGTCTGTCAACAGCCTGTCGAGATCTACTCTTAATTATGCCGTCTGTCAACAGCCTGTCGAGATCTACTCTTAATTATGCCGTCTGTCAACAGCCTGTCGAGATCTATTCTTAATTATGCCGTCTGTCAACAGCCTGTCGAGATCTATTCTTATTCTGTCCCTCAACTCAACAGGAGCTTAAAGTCATAGAAAAGGTAAGAAATAAAAAATAAAGACAGTTGATACATTTCAGGGGACACAGTCCTAATAAGAGGACCAAGTGCTGAAGCGCGTAAAAATCGTCTGTCCCCGGTTGCAACACTCACTACCGAGTTCCAAACTGCCTCTGGAAGCAACGTCAGCACAATAACTGTTAGTCTAGAGATTCATGAAATGGGTTTCCATGGCCGAGCAGCCGCACACCAGCCTAAGATCACCATGGGCATTGCCAAGCGTCGGCTGGAGTGGTGTAAAGCTCGCCGCCATTGGACTCTGGAGAAGTGGAAACGCGTTCTCTGGAGTGATTTATCATGCTTCACCATCTGGCAGTCCGATGGACGAATCTGGGTTTGGCGGATGCCAGGAGAACGCTACCTGCCTGAATGCGTTGTGCCAACTGTAAAGTTTGGTGGAGGAGGAATAATGGTCTGGGGTTGTTTTTCACGGTTTGGGCTAGGCCCCTTAGTTCCAGTGAAGGGAAATCTTAATCCTACAGCATACAATGACATTCTAGACAATTCTGTGCTTCCAACTTCGTGACAACAGTTTGGGTAAGCCCCTTTGCCGTTTCAGCATGACAATGCCCCCGTGCACAAAGCAAGGTCCATACAGAAATGGTTTTTCGAGATCGGTGTGGAAGAACTTGACTGGCCTGACCTCAACCCCATCGGGATGAATTGGAACACCGACTGCGAGCCAGGCCTAATCGCCCAATATCAATGCCCGACCTCAATAATGATGTTGTGGCTGAATGGAAGCAAGTCCCCGCAGCAATGTTCCAACATCTAGTGGAAAGCCTTCCCAGAAGAGTGGAGGCTGTTATAGCAGCAAAGGGAGGGACCAACTCCATATTAATGCCCATGATATTGGAATGAGATGTTCGACGAGCAGGTGGCCACATACTTTTGGTAATGTAGTGTGTGTATACTGTATGTGTGTTTGTGTGTGTGTGTGTGTGTGTATGTACCAGACATTAGTCAACAGCACAAAGTTACTGTTGTAGGTTGCCTGATGAACTGACCTAAAGCAGACATACTGCATTCCTCACAGAAAGGAAGGACAGCTAAAGGGAGAGAGAGAGGAAAAGAAGTGAAAAAACAGTATTGCAAGACAGGAAAAGGGAATGTAAAGATTGAGCAGGGCAATGATAGCATGACTCTACCTAAATAAGAATTGAAAACCACAGAACTGTTGTGTTCTGTGTAGCTGTAACTTTCTAATGCAAAAAAAGACACAAATGGATCAGACTTATTTTCAAATCTAAACATTAAAAAGGCACTATGATATTTTATCACCAAAGAGGAGCAACATAGCCTAACTTCCCTAAACATGAAATCAGAACCTAGGTCCATGTTATTGGTCTCATGATGTTTTCCATTCTGTTTATAGTTGAAGCATCAAAACAAATGAAGATGCAGGTGTATCACAATACATCAGGTCAGAGAATACCAAGATAACGCGATACTTGAGTACAAGGTAAAGAGCAGTGACACAGAAATAGTGACGACACGGAAACAATGTCACATGGAAACAATGTCAAACACAGATCATACTCTGTCAAAGTATGGCTGCAGACAGTCTACAAAGAATATTATATTACTTTTAGTTCATGTTAGCTAACATATTATATGCCTGCCTCCTGCAGAAATAGTCTTACCTGAAAATGGACCCTGGGGCATGGTTTAAGGGGAAGATTGGTGGCTATTCTTCTCACAATACTCCTTGAGGAGCCATACGCCTTGCCTGAAAAGCCAAAGGCCTGTCAAAATAAACACATAGGCCTATGGTTAAGTACTAGAATCAAGAATATCAAGATAATGGGTACATCACAATTAAATCATGCCTTTGTGTATGGGTGGTCCTCTGTAGCTCAGCTGGTAGAGCACGGCGCTTGTAACGCCAAGGTAGTGGGTTCGATCCCCGGGACCACCCATACACAAAAAATGTATGCACGCATGACTGTAAATCGCTTTGGATTAAAGCGTCTGCTAAATGGCATATTATTATTATTATAATAAAGACAGTATAGTAGAAGTGCAGTATAGTGGAAGTGCCATGAGGACAAGATTTAACAACATGGATTGGATACTATTGTGATCTCAAGACGCTTCAACAATGTCTTCAGTCCTCCTCTACTTCTGGGTATATTGTAGTTGCTACACCGTCTGATGAGTGACAGTTGAGATGACATCTGGTTAGCCCAAAGGCCGGCAGATGGCGATATTGAGTTGTTTCATCTTACCGTCCAAATTAGCAATACATTCGGACCGGTTCCTACTTAAATCCTTCTCCATTCAGGCTGCATAGGCTTATATTTCCTCCTTAACTTTATTTAATGGCGAGAAGGCATATTTTTTTTTTATACAAATATAAAAATAAAGGGAAAATACGCATACCTTCCTTATGAAACACCATTTCCCACCACCATGCTAAATTGGCTAAATGCTAATCCCGGATGTTGCTAGCCCTCCTGTAGCTCAGTTGGTAGAGCATGGAGCTTGCAACGGCAGGGTTGTGGGTTCGATTCCCACGGGGGGCCAGTATGAAAAATGTATGCACTCACTAACTAAGTCGCTCTGGATAAGAGCGTCTGCTAAATGACTAAAATGTAAATGTAAAATGTATTGCGTTCAGCCAATCAGGTTGAAACTATTAGCTGCATCGCATTAGTGGACACCAAGACTGTTCTCAGGGCAGCCCTGGTTGTAGCTAAATATGTTTGAATCGCGTCTGGGAAAATTTTAGCAAGCTAAACCTTTACCTAACCTTAACATAATTATTGTAACCTGCCACATTAATTATCCTAACCTGTTGCGCAAGTTCTTCTAACCTGCTACGAAAAGTCACTTCTGCTAGCCAAAACCGGCAGCCCCACCCTGAGAACAGTCTTGGTTTTCACTAATGCGATACAGCACTGCCTTAGGTTAGGGGTGAAAAAACTGACTGCTGCAACCTGATACACAACATCCAGGATTAGCATTTAGCCACTCTAGCATGGTGGCGGTACACATATTTTCCCCGTTTTTCTCAGCCTTCTCGCCATTAAATAAAGTTAAGGAGGAAATATAAGCCTATGCAGCCTGAATGGAGAATGATTTAAGTACGAACCGGTTCACAAGGGATATGAATGTATTGCTGGTGCATACAATGCATTTGGATGGTAAAATTAAAACGACTCAATATCGCCATCTGCCAGCCTTTGGGCTAATAATATTTGGTCAGACCATGACTGTGGTATGGGAAAAAATCAAAGCACATACCAGGTCCATTTCTATCCTTGTACTTTCTTTACTCATTCTATCGATGTGTTTCACAGAGGCAGTTGTACAGTAGTCCGCAAGAAAGCATCTTCTCTGTGAGGTAGTCTGGGGAAACAACAGGAAGACAAACAGGGGAGGAAATACCTGTAGTTAGTGTTGTGATATATTTTGGCCTTGCTCCTGATATTCTAAATGTGTTTGTTTTTATCCTAGCCATCAGACTTATTTTTGTATTCATACAACACTGAAAACATATATAAAACTCAACATGTAAAGCGTTGGTCCCATGTTTCATGAGCTGAAATAAAAGATCCCAGACATTTTCCATATGCAAAAAATGCTTATTTCGCTTAAATGTCCTTTGCCAAGATAATCCATCCACCTGACAGTTGTAGCATCTCAAGAAGCTGATTAAACAGCATGATCATTACACAGGTGCACCTTGTGCTGGGGACAATAAAAGGCCACTAAAACGTGCAGTTTTGTCACACAACACAATGCCACAGATGTCTCAAGTTGAGGGAGAATGCAATTGGCATGCTGACTGCAGGAATGTCCACCAGAGCTGTTGCCAGAGACTTAAATGTTAATTTCTCTACCATAAGCTGACTCGTCGTTTTAGAGAATTTGGCAGTAGGTCCAATCGGCCTCACAACCGCAGACCACGTGTAACCACGCTAGCTTGTTATTTTATGTATTATTTTTTACATTATTAGCTCAGAAAGTGTTTTGTATCATTACATACAGCCGGGAAAAACTAATGGATATCAGAGCGGCAGTAACTCACCAGCATTACGACCAGGAATACGACTTTCCCGAAGCAGATCCTTTGTTTGCTCTCCCCGGGGCAATTGAACTGATTCCAGCGGCTGACCCAAAACATCGCCGGCGGAGGAGAGGCACTCGGAGCGGCCTGCTGGTTTGACTTAGGAGGCGCGCACACCACCCACCACTTCCAAGTATACTACTCGCTAATGTTAAGTCTTTGGATAACAAGGTCGACAAGCTCAGGGCAAGGATTTCTTTCCAGAGCGACATGAAGGACTGTAACATACTTTGTTTCATGGAAACATGGCTCTCTGGGGATATTCTGTCGAAATCGGTCCAGACAGATGGGTCCTCAGTTCATCGCGCAGACAGAAATAAATATCTCTCCGGGAAGCAGAAGGGCGGAGGTGTGTGTTTCATGATTAACAACTCATGGTGTAATTGTAAATACATACAGGAGCTCAAGTCCTTTTTTTCACCCGACCTAGAATACCTCACAATCAAATGCCGACCGTATTATCTCCCAAGAGAATTTTCTTCAGTTATAGTCACGGCCGTGTATATCCCCCCCTCAAGCCGATACCACGACAGCCCTCAAAGAACTTCACTGGACTTTATGCAAACTGGAAACCACATATCCTGAGTCTGCATTTATTGTAGCCGGGGATTTTAACAAAGCAAATTTGAGGACTAGGCTGCCGAAGTTCTATCAACATATCGATTGTTGTACACGGGCTGCTAAAATCCTCTACCATTGCTATTCGAACTTCCAGGATGGTTATAAGGCCCTCCCCCGCCCTCCTTTCGGCAAATCTGACCACGACTCCATTTTGCTCCTCCCTTCCTATAAGTAGAAACTCAAACAGGAAGTACCCGTGCTAAGGACTATTCAACGCTGGTCTGACCAATCGGAATCCACGCTTCAAGATTGTTTTGATCACGCGGACTGAGATATGTTCCGGGTAGCTTGCGAAAATAATTTAGACGAATACAATGAAACGGTGACTGAGTTTATCAGGAAGTGTATAGGTGATGTTGTGCCCACTGACTATTAAAACCTACCCTAACCAGAAACCGTGGATAGATGGCAGCATTCGCGCAAAACTGAAAGCGCGAACCACCGCATTTAACCATGGCAAGGTGACTGGGAATATGGCAGAATACAAACAGTGCTGCTACTCACTCCGCAAGGCAATTAAAATGGCAAAACATCAGTATAGAGACAAAGTGGAGTCACAATTCAACGGCTCAGACACGAGACGCATGTGGCAGGGTCTACAAACAATCACAGACTACAAAAGGAAAACCAGCCACGTCGCCGACGTCTCGCTTCCAGACAAGCTAAACACCTTCTTCGCCTGCTTTGAGGATAACACAGTGCCACCGACGAGGCCCACTACCAAGGACTGTGGCCTGTCCTTCTCCATGGCCGACGTGAGTAAGACATTTAAGCATGTTATCCCCTGCAAGGCTGCCGGCCCAGATGGCATCCCTAGCCGTGTCCTCAGAGCATGCGCAGACCAGCTGGCTGGTGTGTTTACGGACATATTCAGTCTCTCCCTATCCCAGTCTTCTGTCCCCACATGCTTCAAGATGCCCACCATTGTTCCTGTACCCAAGAAAGCAAAGGTAACTGAACTAAATGACTACCGCCCCGTAGCACTCACCTCTGTCATCATGAAGTGCTTTGAGAGACTAGTCAAGGATCATATCACCTCTACCATACCTGTCACCCTAGACCAGGGTTCTTCAATTCCGGTCCTGGAGGGCCGAAACACCTCTGTTTTTCATCCTCTCCTTCTAATCAGGGGCTAATTCAGACCTGGGACACCAGGTGAGTGCAATTAACTACCAGGTAGAAATAAAAAACAGAAGTGTTTCGGCCCTCCAGGACCGGAATTGAAGAACCCTGCCCTAGACCCACTACAATTTGCTTACCGCCCCAATAGATCCACAGACGATGCAATCGCCATCACACTGCACACTGCCCTATCCCATCTGGACAAGAGGAATACCTATGTAAGAAAGCTGTTCATTGACTACAGCTCAGCAGTCAACACCATAGTACCCTCCAAGCTCATCATTAAGCTCGAGGCCCTGGGTCTGAACCCCGCCCTGTGCAACTGGGTCCTGGACTTCCTGACGGGCCACCCCCAGGTGGTGAAGGTAGGAAACAACATCTCCACTTCGCTGATCCTCAACATTGGGGCCCCACAAGGGTGGGTGCTCAGCCCCCTCCTGTACTCCCTGTTCACCCATGACTGCGTGGCCAAGCACGCCTCCAACTCAATCATCAAGTTTGCAGATGACACAACAGTAGTAGGCTTGATTACTAACAATGACGAGTCAGCCTACAGGGAGGAGGTGAGGGCTCTGGGAGTGTGGTGCCAGAAAAATAACCTCTCACTTAACGTCAACAAAACAAAGGAGATGATCGTGGACTTCAGGAAACAGCAGAGGTTGCACCCCCCCCCCCCTATCCACATCGACAGGACCACAGTGGAGAAGGTGGAAAGCTTCAAGTTCATTGGCGTACACATCACTGACAAACTGAAATGGTCCACCCACGCAGACAGTGTGATGAAGAAGGCGCAACAGAGCCTCTTCAACCTCAGGAGGCTAAAGAAATTTGGCATGGCACCTAAAGCCCTCACAAACCTTTACAGATGCACAATTGAGAGCATCCTGTCGGGCTGTATCACCGCCTGGTACGGCAACTGCACCGCCCGCAACCACAGGGCTCTCCAGAGGGTGGAGCGGTCTGCCAAACACATCACCGGGGGCAAACTACCCGCCCTCCAGGACACCTACAGCACCCGATGTCACAGAAAGGCCAAAAAGATCATCAACGACATCAACCACCCGAGCCACTGCCTGTTCACCCCGCTATCATCCAGAAGGCGAGGTCAGTACAGGAGCATCAAAGCTGGGACCGAGAGAATGAAAAACAGCTTCTATCTCAAGGCCATCAGACTGTTAAATAGCCATCACTAGCACAGAGGCTGCTGCTGCCTATTGTAATCACTGGCCACTTTAAGAAATGGAACACTAGTCACTTTAATAATGTTTACATATCTTGCACTACTCATCTCATATGTATATACTGCATTCTATAATATTCTACTGCATCTTAGTCCATGCCGCTCTATCATTGCTTGTCCATATATGTATATATACTTAAATTCCATTCCTTACTTAGATTTGTGTGTATTGGGTATATGTTGTGAAATTGTTAGATATTACTTGTTAGATATTACTGCACTGTCGGAGCTAGAAGCATAAGCATTTCGCTACACCCGCAATAACATCTGCTAAACACGTGTATGTGACAAACAAAATGTGATTTGATCTCAATTGTCAGTAGAAACCACATTTGTTTAAGCAAGTCAGCCATATCAGCTGTTTTTTTTAAAGGCATAAATGAGGTTGAATTAACTGTTTCGCTGCCAGACAAGGCTCCGCTGATAGCCAGGTGTAGCAGTGGTAAGGTGTTGGGACAGCTTTATGTAGGCCCTAACAGTTTGTGGGCACCGTTTGTCACCGTTATAGTGCAATTAATGTATTGTTTAGTGTTGTGGCTTTGTTGGCAAGCAACCCCCCTCCCCCAATCAAGATTTACATGCTAAAATCGCCACTGGTGTAATGTAATGTTACTGAGAGTCATGATCGGTCTAGTGTAACGTTAAGACAACTCGCCGGCCTCTCTGGCTTGCAAACTAGCATGTTGCTGTGTGAAGCTAACTGGCTAAGCATGGCCGGTTAGGGACGAAAGCCATGATTTTCTGGAAATACCAATCGCGTGACAAACAATTTAGCTAGGTTTTGAACCTTTGATTCTCCTGACATATCCCTCTACTATATTATTCTGTAAGCAAGCTTAGTTATGTTAGTTGGTTGGCTAACGTTAAATGTTAGCTAGCTGACATTACGTTAGCTAAACTAACTAGCTACTGTAGCTAACTACTGGATAGTTAGCGAAACTTCTTAACCAAGGCGTTTTGAACGTAGACAGTTGGTTAATAACGAGTCAAACAAAGTATCACTGAGTTATTGTCAGTAGCGAAGGGTAAGTAATAGCAAAGTTAGTAGATCGAATTTGATTTAAAACAATAAAATCAAAAAATACTTACGAGAGACTTCCTGTCGAGGGAAAAAGTGTTTTCCAAATTTCCACTCTAGTCTTGAGTCACCTTGTTCCTTGTGGAGTGAGTGGGCGGGAAAACATTTTTTTTCTTGACGTATGGGTTGGTGGGTAATTTTTATAAACCAATGGGCATTGAGAAATTGTTTATACTGCGCTTGTACAATAACTTTATGATAATATTATTGGTTAATTATAATAAAAAACAGGCCAACTGACCAACTGGAGTTCTTGTCAGAAAGGAGGCGGACCCAGGGTCTTGGTTTGCCGACAGCAGCAGGAGCGGACAGTTCCAAAATGTCAAGTAAAATCAATTCCTTGTCTCTAGTTTACTGTCACTGTCTTTTTTGGGGTGAATAATTTGGTAAATACAATACATT
Organism: Coregonus lavaretus; assembly: GCF_964263955.1. NCBI lineage: Eukaryota > Metazoa > Chordata > Actinopteri > Salmoniformes > Salmonidae > Coregonus > Coregonus lavaretus. The sequence goes on from NC_140021.1 coordinate 10,390,063, forward strand.
AATTAGTAAATTAACCGCAACAATAATCAAGGTCGTGACAATTTGTTCAGGTCATTTATTTGTATTTATTATTTATTTAATCAGGGAAACCCATTGAGACAAGGGCCTGTCATTCTCAAGGGTGCCCCGACCACCATAAAGCAACAATCAAATACAATGTGAAACAAAACAGTAATGTAAAATAAAAAAAACTGCAGATTTAAGAAAAACTGTTACATTGCTCAGCTACTAGCTTCTCAATCAACACTTTATATTCGCCGAGCAGCACCAGAACATCCAATTGTAATGAGTTTTGTAAATTGTTCCAGCAGTGAGATGCATTAAAACCAGGGGTGTAGACACGGATGGGCCTGGGTGCACACACTGGGGAGCCAGGCCCATCCAATCAGATTGAGCAAAAAGTAAAGTAATAATAGTCACTTAGAAATGTCCTTGTTTTCGATTTTTTTATTTTTTTTGTCCATTAGAATAACATCAAATTGATCAGAAATACAGTGTAGACATTGTTAATGTTGTAAATGGCTATTGTAGCTGGAAACGGCTGATTTTTAATGGAATATCTACATAGGCGCACAGAGGCCCATTATCAGCAACCATCAGTCCTGTGTTCCAATGGCACGTTGTGTTTGCTAATCCAATTGTATCATTTTAAAAGGCTAATTGATCATTAGAAAACCCTTTTGCAATTATGTTAGCACAGCTGAAAACTGTTGTGCTGATTAAAGAAGCAATAAAACTGGCCTTCTTGAGACTAGTTGAGTATCTGGAGCATCAGCAATTGTGGGTTCGATTACAGGCTAAAAATGGCCAGAAACAAATAACTTTCTTCTGAAACTCGTCAGTCTATTCTTGTTCTGAGAAATTAAGGCTATTCCATGCGAGAAATTGCCAAGAAACTGAAGATCTCATACAACGCTGTGTACTGCTCCCTTCACAGAACAGCGCAAACTGGCTCTAACCAGAATAGAAAGAGGAGTGGGAGGCCCCGGTGCACAACTGAGCAAGAGGACAAATACATTAGAGTGTCTAGTTTGAGAAACAGACGCCTCACGGGTCCTCATCTGGCAGCTTCATTAAATAGTACCCGCAAAACACCAGTCTCAACGTCAACAGTGAAGAGGCGACTCCGGGATGCTGATCTAGGCAGAGTTGCAAAGAACACAGGACTGATGGTTGCTGATAATGGGCCTCTGTACGCCTATGTAGATATTCCATAAAAAATCAGCCGTTTCCAGCTACAATAGCCATTTACAACATTAACAATGTCTACACTGTATTTCTGATCAATTTGATGTTATTTTAATGGACCAAAAAATTGCTTTTCTTTCGAAAACAAGGACATTTCTAAGTGACGCCAAACTTTTGAACGGTAGTGTATATATATATATACAGTGGGGAAAAAAAGTATTTAGTCAGCCACCAATTGTGCAAGTTCTCCCACTTAAAAAGATGAGAGAGGCCTGTAATTTTCATCATAGGTACACGAAAATCACATTGTAGGATTTTGAATGAATTTATTTGCAAATTATGGTGGAAAATAAGTATTTGGTCACCTACAAACAAGCAAGATTTCTGGCTCTCACAGACCTGTAACTTCTTTAAGAGGCTCCTCTGTCCTCCACTCGTTACCTGTATTAATGGCACCTGTTTGAACTTGTTATCCTGAGTGGCGCAGTGGTCTAAGGCACTGCATTGCAGTGCTAACTGTGCCACTAGAGATCCTGGTTCGAATCCAGGCTCTGTCGCAGCCGACCGCGACCGGGAGACTCATGGGCGGCGCACAATTCGTCCAGGGTAGGGGAGGGAATGGCCGGCAGGGATGTAGCTCAGTTGATAGAGAATGGCGTTTGCAACGCCAGGGTTGTGGGTTCGATTCCCACGGGGGGCCAGTATAAATTTTTTTTTTTTTCTTTTTTTTAATAAAAATATGTATTCACTAACTGTAAGTCGCTCTGGATAAGAGCGTCTGCTAAATGACTAAAATGTAATGTAAATATTATCAGTATAAAAGACACCTGTCCACAACCTCAAACAGTCACACTCCAAACTCCACTATGGCCAAGACCAAAGAGCTGTCAAAGGACACCAGAAACAAAATTGTAGACCTGCACCAGGCTGGGAAGACTGAATCTACAATAGGTAAGCAGCTTGGTTTGAAGAAATCAACTGTGGGAGCAATTATTAGGAAATGGAAGACATACAAGACCACTGATAATCTCCCTCGATCTGGGGCTCCACGCAAGATCTCACCCCATGGGGTCAAAATCATCGGCGCCCGGGAAACAGCGGGTTAACTGCCTTGCTCAGGGGCAGAATGACATATTTTTACCTTGTCAGCTCGGGGATTCGATCCAGCAACCTTTTGGTTACTGGCCCAACGCTCCTAGGGGTGTGGATCAGAAAACCAGTCAGTATCTGGTGTGACCACCATTTGCCTCATGCAGTGCAACACATCTCCTTCTCATAGAGTTGATCAGGCTGTTGACAGTGGCCTGTGGAACGTTGTCCCACTCCTCTTCAATGGCTGTGCGAAGTTGCTGGATATTGGCGGGAACTGGAACACACTGTTGTACACATTGATCCAGAGCATACCAAACATGCTCAACGGGTGACATGTCTGGTGAGTATGCAGGCAATGGAAGAACTGGTACATTTTCAGCTTCCAAGAATTGCGTACAGATCTTTGCGACATGAGATCGTATATTATCATGATGAAAAATGTGGTGATGGCAGCGGATTAATGGCGTGACAATGGGCCTCAGGATCTCGTCACGGTATCTCTGTGCATTCAAATTGCCATCGATAAAATGCAATTGTGTTCGTTGTCCGTAGCTTATGCCTGCCCATAACATAACCCCACTGCCACCATGGGGCACTCTGTTCACAACGTTGGCATCAGCAAACCGCTCGCCCGCTCGCACACCAGAAACAAAATTGTAGACCTGCACCAGGCTGGGAAGACTGAATCTGCAATAGGTAAGCAGCTTGGTTTGAAGAAATCAACTGTGGGAGCAATTATTAGGAAATGGAAGACATACAAGACCACTGATAATCTCCCTCGATCTGGGGCTCCACGCAAGATCTCACCCCGTGGGGTCAAAATGATCACAAGAACGGTGAGCAAAAATCCCAGAACCACACGGGGGGACCTAGTGAATGACCTGCAGAGAGCTGGGACCAAAGTAACAAAGCCTACCATCAGTAACACACTACACCGCCAGGGACTCAAATCCTGCAGTGCCAGACGTGTCCCCCTGCTTAAGCCAGTACATGTCCAGGCCCATCTGAAGTTTGCTAGAGTGCATTTGGATGATCCAGAAGAGGATTGGGAGAATGTCATATGGTCAGATGAAACCAAAATAGAACTTTTTGGTAAAAACTCAACTCGTCGTGTTTGGAGGACAAAGAATGCTGAGCTGCATCCAAAGAACACCATACCTATTGTGAAGCATGGGGGTGGAAACATCATGCTTTGGGGCTGTTTTTCTGCAAAGGGACCAGGACGACTGATCCGTGTAAAGGAAAGAATGAATGGGGCCATGTATCGTGAGATTTTGAGTGAAAACCTCCTTCCATCAGCAAGGGCATTGAAGATGAAACGTGGCTGGGTCTTTCAGCATGACAATGATCCCAAACACACCGCCCGGGCAACGAAGGAGTGGCTTCGTAAGAAGCATTTCAAGGTCCTGGAGTGGCCTAGCCAGTCTCCAGATCTCAACCCCATAGAAAATCTTTGGAGGGAGTTGAAAGTCTGTGTTGCTCAGCGACAGCCCCAAAACATCACTGCTCTAGAGGAGATCTGCATGGAGGAATGGGCCAAAATACCAGCAACAGTGTGTGAAAACCTTGTGAAGACTTACAGAAAACGTTTGACCTATGTCATTGCCAACAAAGGGTATATAACAAAGTATTGAGAAACTTTTGTTATTGACCAAATACTTATTTTCCACCATAATTTGCAAATAAATTCATTAAAAATCCTACAATGTGATTTTCTGGATTTTTTTTTCTCATTTTGTCCGTCATAGTTGACGTGTACCTATGATGAAAATTACAGGCCTCTCTCATCTTTTTAAGTGGGAGAACTTGCACAATTGGTGACTGACTAAATACTTTTTTCGCCCACTGTGTATATATATATATATATATATATATATATATATATATATATATTAGGGCTGTCAAATGATTAAAATTTTTAATCAAATTAATCAGAATTTTCAGTGGATTAATCATGATTAATCACTATTTGCAATTACACCTGAATCCTAACCATTTTTTTTCTGAAATGCATACCAAAAGATAAATAACAGGACACAGATACATAATTTTCATATTATGTCTGTTTATTAACACAGCCAAATAATGGTGTTTTAAATCAAGCTGAAACATACTACACACCATAATATTTGTCTTTGTAATGTTCCATCACTTCCTCTTTGGCATTCCTCTTAACCAGGATGTACAATTTACAGTATTCAATTGAACAGAAAGCAATAAATGTAGTCAAATCATAACAGTGACCTACCACATTTTTGCACAATTTGAGTCATCTGTGGAAAAAAACATTTTCAATAAAACTTTTAAATCAAACCAAAGAACAATCTTTTACCTTTTCCTCCATTCTTTAATCCAGTTGCTCAAAAATCCAGTTGCTAACTACTATAACATGTTGCACTGAAACTGGTCTTTTTGTTTGAACATCACCTTTCAAATCTACTGAGCTTCATCATCTTTCAGCCAGTTGCTGAGGCAAACTAACTTGTTCACATTTTCTGAAAGTAAAGCTGACCTTTTCTTGTTCACAATGTGACCTGCAACTGAGAAAAGTCGTTCACAGGGAACAGTGGTTGCAGGAGTGGCTAGATATGTTTGTTACTCACTGATGTCCAATGGTCTCCTGTCAGGGCGATATGATTTACTTGAGCCAAGACCTCTTTCCTTTTTTCTTTTTCGTTTTCATAGAGCTCGTGGATTTTCTTCATAACTGTGGCTCTTGACGGTGGCTTATAGAATGAGTCTTGAGACGCCACTTGCAAAACATCAAGGAAACCTGAGTCTTCTACAATGCTAATGGGTCTACAATCCTTTGCAATCCATTTTGCTATTGTGTTGGTCAAATTATCTGAGGTTGATTTTGTTAATTGCCTGCAAACATTCAGCGTGGTCTGGCGCAAACCACTTGCTGAATCTGACGGCCCAGCAAACGCATGTTTGGCGTTGACATGGTACTTCAAGCTTGAACAGCTCCGGTGAAATTGAAACTCCTTCTTACAAATCTTGCAAATAACCTTGTACTTGTTAACTGTACCATCATCATTCTTTTTATATTTGAATCCGTCAATAGGCCCACTTTGCTCACCTTGCTCCATCTCGCCTCTAGCTCCCAACCACTTTCCTGACCTGAATAATTTGTCACACTGCGCATGCGTGAAATGCGTTAAAAAAATTGACGTAATTAACAGCAAACAACTAATTAACGTCGTTAACGCGCTATTTTTGACAGCCCTAATATATATATATATACACTGCTCAAAAAAATAAAGGGAACACTAAAATAACACATCCTAGATCTGAATGAATGAAATAATCTTATTAAATACTTTTTTTTTACATAGTTGAATGTGCTGACAACAAAATCACACAAAAATTATCAATGGAAATCAAATGTATCAACCCATGGAGGTCTGGATTTGGAGTCACCCTCAAAATTAAAGTGGAAAACCACACTACAGGCTGATCCAACTTTGATGTAATGTCCTTAAAACAAGTAAAAATGAGGCTCAGTAGTGTGTGTGGCCTCCACGTGCCTGTATGACCTCCCTACAACGCCTGGGCATGCTCCTGATGAGGTGGCGGATGGTCTCCTGAGGGATCTCCTCCCAGACCTGGACAAAAGCATCCGCCAACTCCTGGACAGTCTGTGGTGCAACGTGGCGTTGGTGGATGGAGCGAGACATGATGTCCCAGATGTGCTCAATTGGATTCAGGTCTGGGGAACGGGCAATGCCTTCCTCTTGCAGGAACTGCTGACACACTCCAGCCACATGAGGTCTAGCATTGTCTTGCATTAGGAGGAACCCAGGGCCAACCGCACCAGCATATGGTCTCACAAGGGGTCTGAGGATCTCATCTCGGTACCTAATGGCAGTCAGGCTACCTCTGGCGAGCACATGAAACAAGAAATGCCACCCCACACCATGACTGACCCACCGCCAAACTGGTCATGCTGGAGGATGTTGCAGGCAGCAGAACGTTCTCCACGGCGTCTCCAGACTCTGTCACGTCTGTCACGTGCTCAGTGTGAACCTGCTTTCATCTGTGAAGAGCACAGGGCGCCAGTGGCGAATTTGCCAATCTTGGTGTTCTCTGGCAAATGCCAAACGTCCTGCACGGTGTTGGGCTGTAAGCACAACCCCCACCTGTGGACGTCGGGCCCTCATACCACCCTCATGGAGTCTGTTTCTGACCGTTTGAGCAGACACATGCACATTTGTGGCCTGCTGGAGGTCATTTTGCAGGGCTCTGGCAGTGCTCCTCCTGCTCCTCCTTGCACAAAGGCGGAGGTAGCAGTCCTGCTGCTGGGTTGTTGCCCTCCTACGGTCTCCTCCACGTCTCCTGATGTACTGGCCTGTCTCCTGGTAGCGCCTCCATGCTCTGGACACTACGCTGACAGACACAGCAAACCTTCTTGCCACAGCTCGCATTGATGTGCCATCCTGGATGAGCTGCACTACCTGAGCCACTTGTGTGGGTTGTAGACTCCATCTCATGCTACCACTAGAGTGAAAGCACCGCCAGCATTCAAAAGTGACCAAAACATCAGCCAGGAAGCATAGGAACTGAGAAGTGGTCTGTGGTCACCACCTCCAAAACCAGTCCTTTATTGGGGGTGTCTTGCTAATTGCCTATAATTTCCACCTGTTGTCTATTCCATTTGCACAACAGCATGTGAAATTTATTGTCAATCAGTGTTGCTTCCTAAGTGGACAGTTTGATTTCACAGAAGTGTGATTGACTTGGAGTTACATTGTGTTGTTTAAGTGTTCCCTTAATTTTTTTGAGCAGTGTATATATATATATATATATATATATATATATATATATATATATATATATAGTACCAGTCAAAAGTCTGGACACATCTACTCATTCAAGGGTTTTTCTTTATTTTTACTATTTTCTACATTGTAGAATAATAGTGAAGACATCAAAACTATGAAATAACACATATGGAATCATGTAGGAACCAAGAAAGTGTTAAAAAAGTAAAGATATATTTTATATTTGAGATTCTTCAAATAGCCACCCTTTGCCTTGATGACAGCTTTGCACACTCTTGGCATTCTCTCAACCAGCTTCACCTGGAATGCTTTTCCAACAGTCTTGAAGGAGTTCCCACATATGCTGAGCACTTGTTGGCTGCTTTTCCTTCACTCTGCCGTCCGACTCATCCCAAACCATCTCAGTTGGGTTGAGGTCGGGGGATTGTGGAGGCCAGGTCATCTGATGCAGCACTCCATCACTCTCCTTCTTGGTAAAATATCCCTTACACAGCCTGGAGGTGTGTTGGGTCATTGTCCTGTTGAAAAACAGATGATAGTCCCACTAAGTGCAAACCAGATGGGATGACGTATCGCTGCAGAATGCTGTGGTAGCCATGCTGGTTAAGTGTGCCTTGAATTCGAAATAAATCACTGACAGTGTCACCATCAAAGCACCCCCACACCATCACACCTCCTCCTCCTCTATGCTTCACGTTGGGAACCACACATGCTGAGATCATCCATTCACCTACTCTGCGTCTCACAAAAATCTCAAATTTGGACTCATCAGACCAAAGGACAGATTTCCACCGGTCTAATGTCCATTGCTCATGTTTTTTGGCCCAAGCAAGTCTCTTCTTCTTATTGGTGTCCTTTAGTAGTGGTTTCTTTGCAGCAATTAGACCATGAAGGTCTGATTCACACAGTCTCCTCTGAACAGCTGATGTTGAGATGTGTCTGGTACTTGTGAAGCATTTATTTGGCCTTCAATCTGAGGTGCAGTTGACTCTAATTAACTTATCCTCTGAAGCAGAGGTAACACTGGGTCTTCCTTTCCTGTGGCGGTCCTTACAGTGAGGGAAAAAAGTATTTGATCCCCAACTGATTTTGTAAGTTTGCCCACTGACAAAAAAAGTATCAGTCTATAATTTTAATGGTAGGTTTATTTGAACAGTGAGAGACAGAATAACAACAAAAAAATCCAGAAAAACGCATGTTAAAAATGTTATAAATTGATTTGGATTTTAATGAGGGAAATAAGTATTTGACCCCCTCTCAATCAGAAAGATTTCTGGCTCCCAGGTGTCTTTTATACAGGTAATGAGCTGAGATTAGGAGCACACTCTTAAAGGGAGTGCTCTTAATCTCAGCTTGTTACCTGTATAAAAGACACCTGTCCACAGAAGCAATCAATCAATCAGATTCCGAACTCTCCACCATGGCCAAGACCAAAGAGCTCTCCAAGGATGTCAGGGACAAGATTGTAGACCTACACAAGGCTGGAATGGGCTACAAGACCCATTCCAGCCTTGTGAAGGTGACAACAGTTGGTGCGATTATTCGCAAATGGAAGAAACACAAAATACCTGTCAATCTCCCTCGGCCTGGGGCTCCATGCAAGATCTCACCTCGTGGAGTTGCAATGATCATGAGAACGGTGAGGAATCAGCCCAGAACTACACGGGAGGATCTTGTCAATGATCTTGTAGTGTATTAGGATTATGTCTTTGTTAATGGTTTTTCATGAAGAAATGGAATGTTGTTTATGTTAGTTCAAAAGTAGCCAGTTGTAGGGTGACGCCCCAGGGGAGACAGGTGATTGGACGGCAGAGGGAGCAACCCATATTTTTACATTGTTTATAAGTACAGGCTGGAGGAAGGGGGTGTTAGAAACAGGCAGATTAGTTTGGGACGCTGTTTCTCCAGACACTGCGGGTCTGTAACTTATGCTGACATCTTGTGATATGAATAAACCTTCTAATCAAAGTGCAGTCTAAGCGGACTCTTTGTTTGACAGCAATAACCACCAGCATCCCACTTCTGACACGATAGACGACAAAATGGAGGCTCCGCTGAGATACTGACTGCATCGTTCTTGGTTCCCTTCCTGAGTCGCGAGTTGACTACTGCTCAAGCCGGCTTTAAGGTGAGATTTCTCACACAATTTGGGCATTAGTTGTTTCGATGGCTCATTGAGGGGAATTGGAAGGGTGTACCGTTAAAATTACTTAGGTTTTTGCTGATGTGGTCTTGTTGCGGTCGACGAAGGGTCTGGAATAATTATTCTAAAATTTGGTTGCATGGGTAAACGGCAAATAATAGGAAGTCTAGAACAATTGATTGGTAGTGAATAAAGGCAGATATACGTATATACAATTAGGGCATTGTGGATCTGATAAGACCTCGAAACGAGGCCATCATAGGATGGGCCATAAAATCCTCTAACGCATTAGGTGTTGAAGGTGTGTTCTGGGAACACGGGTTTTTGGAATATGTTCAATTGCATGTTACCGCTCAGCGGGTGGTTGACGAAGCATTTTGTTTGATATAACCTCTCATAGGATATCCATGAACTCACGGCAGCATAAAGTTAGTGGAAAAAGGGAAAATAATTTAGGCACAATGCAGGCTATTGTTACATGTTGCACACCACATGATAAATGCTAAGGCTAATGCTAAATGCTGGTTGTGCTTCATGCCACATTGTACATAACGGCTAATGCTAAATGCTAATTGTGTTGCGTGCTACATGCTAACGTGTGGCCTTAGAGGGCCATTGCGATGGAATAAAGCCTCTTAAATTATGTTTGTGTGTGTGTGTAATTCTATGTTTTGTGAGCGCTGTTAAATGTTGTTTGACTATGAGGGGAAAACGGAGTTACAGCAGGACTGTTAAACAGTCTATTTGGGTTGGGGAGAGAGCTGAGAATCTCCCTTCCACGGTGAAAAAGTATTTTTGAATGTATCGCGCATGCGTGGGATTTTACTAAACTACAACACGTTTAATTTTACGACACTACACTACAAAACGGGGGAGGGTACGGCACGAGATTATGAGACGTTTTGTTTTACGGCACTAGACTACAACACGTTGGTTGCTAAAACTACAACACGGGATTGTGGGTAAATTGGTCATATTTCTGTTAGACTGGCCTGCAGGGGGAGACAGAGAAACACACAGAAGAAAGGGAGATTTGGACACGAATCTCCTAGTTGTTAAAGCGGCTGTGGTTTGAAAATGAAACTATTTGTTAGGATGTAGTGAATTTATAAATTAGATATATGTTGACGGATTATAATAAATTGAATTAAATGACGGATTAAAATAAATAAAAATGTTATTGAGCTATTTAGTCCTGAGTTAAGTCTTAGAGCGAATATGAGTGGGGGAATATTGAATGTGTATAACTCAGTGTATAAACTTTAAAGGTTTGTCTGTCCCTTTTTGTTCCCTTGTCATATGAGAGGCGATAGGACGAGAGGAGTGTCAGAGGAGAAAGAGAGGAGGGGCTGACTGACGTGACAAGGTGTGACGCGGCAGAGGATCAGATATCAGGCTAGTTTACAAAATCTTCCCCTACAGGATATTTGATGTTATGACAATTTCGCAGACGCTTGGCAACAGACTGATCATTTGAATAAAATTTGCATTTTGGAGTCTCTGTGCATCACTGGGCTGGATTAGGGGTTCGGTTGGAAATCAAGTACTGACATTATTCTGTGGAATTAAGATACTTGGGTGCATATTAAACAATGGAATTTATGAGTATTGTAGGGTTGTAGGATTGAAAGTCTTTGGTTTTTGGGATTGCTGTGAAGTTGACTACTTGTATTTACTGTCCAGATGGGTTGTGGTAAGATAGCCACTAATTGATAAATTGGTAAGATAGGATATAGAAATAAAAAATTGGTTTTAATTATTCATACTTTTTAATTGATTTTTTAATTGATTTTTTTTATTTTAATTAGAAATATTTTTTAAATAAAAATTTTAATTGAATTTTTTTAATATTCATATTTTTATTGATTGATTTAAAAAAATCGGGTTGTTTAGGTTATATTAATAATTAAAGGGGGGAAGCCATAGGCTATATAGTCTAAAATAATTCACAATAAAGGAATATAAAGAGTAGTTACAATGGGGAGAAAGGACAGCAAGGCTATGAAAGTCATTACACCGGTGGATATAGTTGAAAATAGTAATCCTTTAGTTAAGGGTATTGCGAGGTTATCCGGCAAATGGAACAAACGTTGGCCTGACATTGAACAACCATGGCCAGTGGAAGGGACTCTTAACCCTGACGTCATCAACATCATGAAAGTGCTTCTGTCAATTTACAAGGCAGATCAAAAGAAGGGAAAACAAAAGGAACGACGTAAAGAAAAGAGACAAAGGGAGCTGGGTGTTCTTAAGCTGTTTGAAGATGAAGGACAAAAACTGATGAAAGATACCAACGATAAGAGAAGCAAAGGCATAGAGAAAAGGCTAAAGGAAGAGGCTAAAACTAAGGGCAGAAGTCAGTATACCTTTCTCACATACGGATTCAGCGAAAAGACCCCCACCTTATGAGAAGGAAGTAGAGCTTAGGGATGCTTATCCTCAGCTTCCAGTGATCCTCCAGCAGGGTGATTATTGCATCAGAGATGAAGATGAACGAATAATAGAGAGAGGACAAGCAGAAACGACCATAAAAATGCATCCAAACTCCAAAAGTAAAAAGAAAACGAGATGTCTGGAAACTAAGGGTGGAATGAGGTTAAGTAGGATGAAACTGGATGAGGACAATGATGATCAGAGTGATTCAGAGGGGATCATGGGTGGATATGATCCTGTGATCAAACGGAGGTTGGCCAGAACGGAGAGAAGGGGTGAGGAAGGTTTGAAGAAGAAGGATACAATATATTCTAGTTCTGATGAAAGCAAAGATGAAGAAAGCGATAAAGAGGAGACTAAAGGTGCTGTGTATTAAAAAGGAGTTTATCCTACAAGGACTGGCACAGAAGAAATAGAAGGAGATATAGACCGATGCTTATCAGACCTGGATAAAGCGAGGACTTTAGGAGAGGTAAGAGAGCTAGAGGAAGAACTCCAGACGCTGAGGATACAGAAGGAGAAACTGCGGAAAAAAGAATCCAAAGAAGTTGAGACAAAATATGCATTAAGGCCAAGGAAAGAGGCCACGAGTAAAATGACACCAGTTATCATTCGAGGTCAAAACTTAGAATATAAGCCGTTGCAAAATACCGATATGTCAAATATACTTGAGAAGCTGCCTATTCTTCAAAATGGGGCCTATCCTTGGATTTTGAAATTGGAAGAAATTACGGTGGGAACACAGTCAGCCATAGGAGACGTTAAGAGACTTTCGGCTAATCTCATTGGGATTCCAGATATGGAAGAAGTCTTTCAGAGAGCTGGACTCATTAGATATGTAGGGACTGCAGTGAACGATCCTGAATTGTTGGCTGCAAGTAGGAATCGTCTGTGGAGAGCATTGAAAGATACATTTCCAACAAATGTGCATCCTGATAATATTCTGATTGACCCACTAGGACAACAAGAAAATCCGAGAGCCTATGTGTCAAGAGTTCATCAAGTGTGGAGAAATATTACTGGAAATGATCCAGATGTGAGTCAAATTGAGCAGTCAATTTTGAGAGCTAAACTGCAAATGGGACTGCCCTCACCAGTAAGGAGCAAACTGGCAGAAGTGGTTGGACTTGGAAGCATGACAAAAGGTGTCTATACAGATCATATAGCTCATCAAGTGGATCTGTACAGGAAAAAGGAACACAACCAGAAAGAACAGGACGAAGAAACTCTCAGAAAACTCAATCAGATACAACTTGGGGAGAATAAGAAGGAGAAGAAACAAGCTTTGGTTATGCAGAATCAGTGTGCACCAAATCAACAAGCACTGCCACAGCTTCAACCAGAACAGTTCCAACAGCAATTGTACCAGCCACCAATGCCGGTACCAGTTGTTTCACATCCACAGGCAATTTCTGGACAGACACAGAATTGGAGAGGAAGAGGGCGAGAAGGATTAGAAAGGGGAGGAAGATTTAAGCCATACTTCCCGCAGTCTCCAGAGGTGTGTTATAATTGTGGACAGGTTGGTCACTATGCCCGTGAGTGCAATTGGTCAGGAGGAAACATCAGACGGAATTTCAGAGGAAGATACAGGGGCCAGTCAAGATCATCTGGAGGACCGGTGAACCCCTACAGGGGTCCGGAGCAAGGATTCTAGAGGTGCCTAGATGATCCGAAAGGGGGGTGTCAGCTGGTAGCATCAGGACCGGAAAAAGATCCAACAATTGAGGTGAAAATAAACAACCGACCATTGGAAGTGATGGCGGATAGCGGAGCTGCGTTCACCTGTGTTCGGCCTGAAGATGCTACACATCTCCCTATGTCCAATCAACTCATTAGGACAATCGGATTTGAGGGAGTAAAACAGCTGATTCCTCTTACGGAACCAATTGAGCTCTGCTATAAAGATCAGAAAATTACAATACCCATATTGGTATCAGAACATACACCTGTGGCATTATTGGGAATAGATGCATTGTGTAAGTTGAACTGTACAATAAGATGTACACCAGACGGCTGTCTGGTAGAAATGCCAAAGGAAAAGGTTTACCAAGTGTTGATGATGACAGAGATGGATTCGTCTTCAGTATTCTGGATTGGAAATCTCAGTGAAGATTTTATGAAGCAGGCTAAGATATGGGAGAGATTTATTGTTGCAAATATGCCGGATGCGAGGCTTCCGGAATATCCATTCCATTGTACGCTCAAGTATTTCAAGAAGGCTGCCCAACCACACTCAGAGGAATGGTTGAGTCATCAACCGAAGAATGTTCAACTTAGCTCAAGTTGCATTATTTTAGGACCACAAGGAGCAGCTATGAAGATAAACACAGACGACTATCTGAATAAAGAATTTGAGATTGAGAAGAGTGTGCCACATGTTACCTTGTTGGTTTCGGAAGGCTATGAGCAGAAGCAAATAGGAGAAATGATGACAGAAGCAGAGACACTTAGTTTCAGACCAATGAAAGAGAATTTGGCGATCTGGAGAAGTGAAGATCAACGATTTCTTAAAATAATGATTTCGGCTCAAGGACAAGGAGAGCCACAAGCGGTAGGAATGACACATGAATCTATTTGCAATTTGAAGATGGATTCAGACTCTATGAAAGAGGAGATGTTGCAACAAGTTCCAGAAGGGTTGTGGTCTCAACACAGTACCGATATTGGACTTGTGAAATCAGCCCAACCTGTGAAAGTTGAACTTCGACCAGGAGCCAGACCTCCATGGAAAAATCCGTATCCATTGAAAGATGAAGCAATCCAAGGGATTGAACCACAAATTGAAGGACTTTCGAAAGCAGGGGTTTTAAGGACAACAAAAAACCCTCGGAGTAACACGCCTTTGTGGCCTGTGGAAAAACCAGATGGAACTTATCGTGTGGTTCATGATTTGAGAGCAATAAATGAGGTAGTGACTGACTTTCCAGCAGAAGTGCCAGACCCTCATACCTTGTTAGCCCAAGTTCCTCCTGATGCGACACATTTTACAGTGCTAGACTTATGTGGAGCATTTTTTAGTGTTCCACTTAGTGTAGAGAGTCAGAATTTATTTGGGTTCACATATAAGGGACAATTCTATGAGTACAGTAGAATGCCACAGGGGTACCGGCATTCTCCTCATATCTTCAATAAAGTACTGAAGGAGGATTTGGTAGGGATAGATCAGATATTGCAGAGCACTGTCATTCAGTACGTGGATGATATAATGGTTTGCTCACAAAATAAGGAAACATGTCATAGAGACTCAATTAAATTGCTACAGGTATTGGCAGAAAAGGGGCATAAGGTTTCACAGAAAAAGCTGCAATATTGCCAGGAGAAGGTTGTGTATTTAGGTCAAAACATAACGCATGGCAAAAAAAAATTTCGGACAGGCAAGTGGAAACTATTCGTAAGGCTCCAAAGCCTAGAACGGTCAGAGAGATGATGACATTTCTGGGTATTGCTGGTTATTCCTCAGCTTGGGTGGAGGGTTATACTAGTTTGATGGCACCTTTGAGAGCTATGGTTAGGGGTACTGAGAGTGGTCAACTCCATAGCAATCTTTCCTGGACACAGGAAGGCCATGTGGCATTTGAAACGATCAAACAGAGGTTGCAGGAGGCACCTGCACTTACACTACCAGATTACTCAAATAACTTTTTGCTATATGTGTCTACTTCTACTGGAGGTAGATATGCGTGTGCGGTTCTTTGTCAACCGACAGGCACGGGGACGAATCCTCAGCCTATTTCCTACTACTCTACTGCTTATTCAGAGGTAGAACTAGGGTTACCCCTGTGCTACAGAGCAATGGTGGGAGTATATTCAATGTATGACAAAGCATCATCGGTCACGATGGGCTACCCAGTAACAATTCTTACCCATCATAGTCTCAGAAATCTTCTGAACTATGGGAAATATACATTGACTATGCCTAGGCTCAGAGACTATCATAGGCTCTTAGAGCAGGAAGATGTCACCCTAGTGAGGTGTGATACAGTAAATCCAGCCGAGAGTTTACCAACTTCAGAGGATGGTGAGCCACATGATTGTGTCCAAGAAGCAGAGAGATATTCGAGGCTTAGATCAGATTTACAAGCCTTTCCATTACGTGAGGCAGACCTGGAGTATTGGACTGATGGGTCTTGTTATCGGGTGGGAGAGAAATGATGTGCTGGTTATGCAGTAGTTAGAGGCAGAGGAACTGGATTTGTTGTGGAAAAGGCTGAAGTAATACCACAGCCTGCGTCTGCACAACTTGCTGAACTTGTGGGGCTAACATAAGCATGTTTGTTAGCAGAAGGAAAGCGAGTAACCATATACACTGATTCAGCATATGCACATAGTGTATGTCATTTGTTAGGGGCAGTATGGAAAGGTCGAGGGTTTAAGAAAACGGATGGTTCTCCGATACAACATCATGCGCAGATAATGAAACTGTTGCATGCTATGATGAAGCCTAAAGAGATAGCGATAGCTAAGTGTGCAGCTCATAAGACAGATATGTCAAGAGTGACACAAGGGAACAAAGCTGCTGATGAAGCTGCAAAAGCCGTCGCAGGAGCGGATAAATTGGGAAAAGTTTTTCTGGTCACTCATGGAGTGGACTTGGAAGACAAAATTACGCTTCAGGATGTAATTTTGATGCAAGAAGCTGCTTCTATGATCGACAAACAGCTATGGCTAGACCGAGGAGCGGTCAAAGATGCTACTGGTCTGTGGAGAAACCATGAGGGGTTGATAGTAGCGCCTCTAGACCTCTTAGGTCTGATGATTCAGGAAGCACATGGGTTAGCTCATGTTGCGAGGGGGGAGGTTAACAGAAAGATCACAAAGGAATATGGTTTTTGGGCTCCATATTTGTTTGAACAAATTGATTATATGATAGGAAGGTGCACTATCTGTCTTAAAAATAATGTTCGAAGAGGGATAACTGTTCATCCGGGTTACATTCCTACACCAAGGGGTCCTATGCGTGAGTTGGTTTTTGACTTTGTTGATATGATAAAACCAGTTGATGGGAAAAGATACATGTTGGTGGTTGTAGATAGATTTTCACGATGGACGGAAGCTTGTCCAACCAAGCGTAAGGATGCTCAGTCGGTTGCCAAGTTCTTGTGTAAAGAAGTCATAAGCAGGTGGGGATTACCCGATCGAATATCCTCAGACAATGGAAGGGAATTTGTGGATAAATCAGTTAAATTGATGTTGCAAAAATTGGGAATTAAGCAACGTCTTGGAGCAGTTTATCACCCACAAAGTCAAGGGATGTGTGAAATAATGAACGGTGTCTTGAAAAATCGCATTGTGAAGATTTGTCAACATACAGGTCTAAACTGGATAGCGGCACTTCCTTTAGCACTAATGGTGTGTCGCTCAAGTGAGTTACGTGATCTACGTATGACACCCCATGAGTTGGTAACAGGAAGAAGTATGCCTACGCCTTGTTTGCGAACAAGCGGAAAGGGTCCAAGCTTGGCTCTGTTGGAGGATGAAATGAGAGCGTACGTTACATATATGGCCAATTTTCATAAAAAGTTGTCCACATATGTTTCTGACAGGCAAAGACAAGAAGAGGTGCAGGAGGCGCTTGAGGAGGATAAGAGGAATACAGTACAACCGGGAGACAAAGTATTCGTAAAGGTATTCAGAAGGAAGTGGTATAACGAACGTCGTGAAGGACCATTTGAAGTGGTTCGTAGTACTGGAACAGCTGTCCAGGTTAAGGGGTCTCCTACGTGGTATCATTTGTCACATTGTGTTAAAGCGCCTACAGAAGAGGTGCCACGCGCAGAGAGAGAGGATGGAGATAGGGGAGAACAGGAAGAGGGAGAGATTGTCAATGTTGGGGATAACGTTGATAATGTTTACACTTCTGATGATGCCAGAGATGACTATGCAGGGGATGGAAAGGAAAGGGGATTTGGGGAAATTGATTTCCAATACGTCCCAGAAGCAACAGGGAATATTTCAGTGGAATGTGAAGCAGCAGAGACCACCAAGGGCAACTCTGTTACAGGAGAAGCTAGTGATTCAGTTAGACAAAGTAGGCCTAGACCAGTTAGGAGAAAAGTCAGACCAAAACGTTACAAAAACTAGGGATGAAGTAACCACAATAACATCAACACTTCAGTCTGTTATAACAACAGTGGGAAGCGATTTAACTCTTTCAACATTGACAGTTATTAAAGCCATAAATATATCGCATTTGATTACAAGGGAACCAATAGCTCCAGCACCAATTTTAGAAGAAAATACTGTTATTAAGGTTAGGAGGGGTGAGACAGCTAATCTTCCGTGTAGCTGTGAGAGATGGAGTGGGGGAGGGGACGTTCCTCCCACATGGAGAGATAATTATGGAGAAGAAGTATTGTTATCAGGACCAGATGTAGAAGCGGTGCCCCCTAGTCAAAGGAAGTATATTTTGTACAACAATATGGAGGGGAAGAGGGTTATGAGTGATTGTTCACTTATTTTGCGTAATGTTGCTGAGAAAGATCAGGGAGAATATATGTGTACTTATCTAGTGCAAGCATTAAAATTTGTTCCGGTTAAGAATTATTGGTTAAAAGGCTATGTAATTCATAAAGTAACGCTTATAATGGAAGAGTTGAGGTCTGTTGTAGCCTCCACAGTCACCAAGGGAGTTCAGGAGAAGTATGTTACAGTAGCCACTCCAACAGTAAATAATACACAGAAAATATCGGTAACTTTCCCACTAGAAGTAATTAAGGGTGTTAATTCATCGACTAAAGCAACTACTTTAGTGGTAACTTTGGAAGGAATTAATGGTACGACGGCAATGACAAATGTAGGAAGTATAACACCGACACCGACAACAACTTTTCTGAAATTAAAGGATGTAGCAGGAATGACTCAGCAAATAGTGGTAGAGAACAATATAGATTCATCTGAAATAGTGCAAGATAATATCATGGAGGTACAGGATGAGTTCTTTGAGTTCAACATAACATCAGAAGATACATCTGATCAATACCTCTCGTTAGGGAAAAGAGAAACTAAATGGAAAGCATATGGATTTGATTCTTCTGTTTTGAAGATTAAAGATGAATGGGCAGGTAGAAATCTTTGGTTCCAGCAGTTAACTCATTCTGTAAGATCAGTGAGGAATCTTGAGGGTCCATGTCTGTTGAGAATTCCGGCACCAGAGACGTGGGGTTCCATTTTAGAGACAGTTGCTCAACCTCTATCAAGTATGTGTCAATCTTATGCTTTGTCATGGCTGTTGTATCAGCAACGAGCATTAACAGATAAAGTAATGTCATTGTCAAAACATTTGTTTAAGCCTAGGTTTAGGTGTTCTTGGTTAAATGAATTACCCTATGTAAATTTATTAGACGGTAAGGAAAATCAGGTAACAGCGAACCCTGAAGCATTGGAGGTGAAAGCAGTGAGGGCTAAAAGTTGTTTTTGTTCTAATAAAACATATGATGGAAAGGGTATGTTCATGGGAATATCAGATTGTGATGATAATATGATGACTTTGGATAAGCATGAACATAAGATTAGAGATGACAAATATAATGTAACTTTTTATGTACCAGGTAGTAAGAAGAGCAGGACTTTGATGGTGAAAGATCAGCTTTTGCCTGGCAATGTGACTATTGGGAATTTTAGAGATATATGGTGGGTTTGTGGTGATAAAGCATATATATTCTTACCCTATGGATGGACAGGATGTTGTTACATGTCAACGTTGAAGCTTCCATATGAGGCTTTTACCATTAAAAGAGGGGTAGCACCGGACACAGATAAATCTGAAGCTAGGGTTGAAAATAGGGTGAAAAGAGACATGGCGACATTTCATAGTCTTGAAGCCTACCATTGGAGAATAAGTCTGGGAGAGAAGTGGGGACTCTGTCTTTTTCCATGGTATGGTGTAACATTTTTGGCAGATCATATTGATAATATTACCTATACTTTGCAGGGATTTGCGAATGAAACAATAAGAGGGTTTAACCTTCTGTCAAATACTCAAAGAAGTCACAGACTGATGCTGTTGAAACATGACATGGCTCTGGACTATATTTTAGCAAAACAAGGTGGCTTATGTTTGGCTATGAATCTGACGGGGGATGATTGTTATACTTTGATCCCAGATAGTTCCGATAATATCACGAGTGTTATAGATGCGTTGAAGAATATAAGGGATGCGTTTGGTAGATCTGAAGGAGCTGGATGGTCAGCGAAGTCTTGGTTGCAAGATCAGTTAGGCCCAGTAGGAGCAGTGATGGTTCAGATTTTAGTTGCAGCTCTGATAGCGTTGTGTGTGATGTTTTGCTTTTGTACTTTGTTACTGACCTTTGCGAAAGCTATGATATTAAGATGGGTTGGAGTTGTGATGCCTGGAGACAACACTCAGATGCCGTTGTTGACTGTTCCTGATCTGGATGAAGATGGACAAGGGGGTCTGGATGGAGTATTAATGGATAACTATCCTTTTTGATTATTTGATCATTTAAAAAAAAAAAAAAAATTCAATATTAGTGTGATTTTTTGTATGATTTTATGAATCAAAGGGGGGAATAGGATAATGTGATTCATACATCATTTATATATCATTTTTATATTCTTAGTTGATATTGATGTTTTAATTTGAAAGTGTTTGTTTTGCAAAAGATACTGTTTGGTCTTTTCTTTTCTTCCAGAAGCATTTGGGGGAAAATGTAAAGATTGAAATACTCAAACAAGGACAATATGAAAGGACAATGACTGGAGGAGATGGAACAAGGAAGGTGTGGAAAGGTTCTCATTCCATCATCAACAATGCATTGGAAGTCGAGACTACGGGGGAGATGAAGTGTAGTGGACTACATTCCAGTGTCTGCAATGAAATATAGACATATTTGCATGTGTAATACATAATTTGTGTCATATTCTTAGGTATTAATTTTTGTAGAATGATAGTTGATGTTTTTGAATACATGTGGGGAACTTAGATGTTTTTGTTTATTTCGTGAATGCTTAGGGACAGGGAGTCTAGGCAGGGAGAGGTCCACTATAGGGTCCGATGGGTTGACCAGCCTTGGTGTGGAAATTTTTTGGATAGTATTTTGTTTGCAGGGGCTTACATGTATATTTAATTGCATCATAGTTTCAAATGCATTTATAAAGATTTATGAAGTCATCGGGAGTACCTAGGTGGTTGCCTGGGGCAGAGGGACCGTGAGAGAATTTTACTGTCTTGATTGATGGATGGATTTGGAACGAAGGTTGCCAGACAGTTTTTCGCTCTCACACTCCATAAAGATTTGTTCATATTTCATAGTAATGTATTCACACTTCATAAACATTTGTTCATATTTCATAGAAAGGTATTTACACTCTAGAGAAAAATGATTTTTTTTGGTTTAATGTTAAAGATACTCAATAAGATAAATTGTTACTTGTCATAATCCTGTTTTGTTTGTTTTCGAGACTTTTAGTTCGTCTCGAAGGGGGGAATGTAGTGTATTAGGATGATGTCTTTGTTAATGGTTTTTCATGAAGAAATTGAATGTTGTTTATGTTAGTTCAAAAGTAGCCAGTTGTAGGGTGACGCCCCAGGGGAGACAGGTGATTGGACGGCAGAGGGAGCAACCCATATTTTTACATTGTTTATAAGTACAGGCTGGAGGAAGGGGGTGTTAGAAACAGGCAGATTAGTTTGGGACGCTGTTTCTCCAGACACTGCGGGTCTGTAACTTATGCTGACATCTTGTGATATGAATAAACCTTCTAATCAAAGTACAGTCTAAGCGGACTCTTTGTTTGACAGCAATAACCACCAGCATCCCACTTCTGACACGATAGACGACAATCTCAAGGCAGCTGGGACCATAGTCACCAAGAAAACAATTGGTAACACACTACGCCGTGAAGGACTGAAATCCTGCAGCGCCCGCAAGGTCCCCCTGCTCAAGAAAGCACATATACAGGCCCGTCTGAAGTTTGCCAATGGACATCTGAATGATTCAGAGGAGAACTGGGTGAAAGAGTTGTGGTCAGATGAGACCAAAATGGAGCTCTTTGGCATCAACTCAACTCGCCGTGTTTGGAGGAGGAGGAATGCTGCCTATGACCCCAAGAACACCATCCCCACCGTCAAACATGGAGGTGGAAACATTATGCTTTGGGAGTGTTTTTCTGCTAAGGGGACAGGACAACTTCACCGCATCAAAGGGACGATGGACGGGGCCATGTACCGTCAAATCTTGGGTGAGAACCTCCTTCCCTCAGCCAGGTCATTGAAAATGGGTCGTGGATGGGTATTCCAGCATGACAATGACCCAAAACACATGGCCAAGGCAACAAATGAGTGGCTCAAGAAGGAGAACATTAAGGTCCTGGAGTGGCCTAGCTAGTCTCCAGACCTTAATCCCATAGAAAATCTGTGGCGGGAGCTGAAGGTTTGAGTTGCCAAACGTCAGCCTCGAAACCTTAATGACTTGGAGAAGATCTGCAAAGAGGAGTGGAACAAAATCCCTCCTGAGATGTGTGCAAACCTGGTGGCCAACTACAAGAAACATCTGACCTCTGTGATTGCCAACAAGAGTTTTGCCACCAAGTACTAAGTCATGTTTTGCAGAGGGGTCAAATACTTATTTCCCTCATTAAAATGCAAATTAATTTATAACATTTTTGACATGTGTTTTTCTGTTTTTGTTTTGTTATTCTGTCTCTCACTGTTCAAATAAACCTACCATTAAAATTATAGACTGATCATGTCTTTGTCAGTGGGCAAACGTACAAAATCAGCAGGGGATCAATAACTTTTTTCCCTCACTGAATGAGAGCCAGTTTCATCATAGCGCTTGATGGTTTTTGCGACTGCACTTGAAGAAACGTTCAAAGTTCTTGACATTTTCTGGTGACCGTGCCTGGCCCGCCACAGGAGTCGCTAGAGCATGATGGGACAAGGACATCCCGGCCGGTCAAACCCTCCCCTAACCGGAGCGATGCTGGGCCAATTGTGTGTTGCCTCATGGGTCTCCCGGTCGCGACCGGCTGTGACACAGCCTGGGATCGAACCCGGATCTGTAGTGACGACTTAAGCACTGCGATGCAGTGCCTTAGAACGCTGCGCCACTCGGGAGGCCTGTGCAAGACATTTGATAGATAAAGGCATAAGTAGCATATTCTTTTGAAATGAATGCATGCTTTTCTCCCCCGACAATACAACAGCTGATTCAAAAGGGGTGTGGCAGATATCCAAACTCTTCTGAGGTAGGATCACTGAGGTATAATAAGAACTGGAGACTGCGTTCAAGATGTCCAACTGTTTTTTTTTAGGTAATCCACTCACTTTTGCATGCTAATTTATGGACCATCTATATCCGGGTTGCATCCGGTTTATACGGATTAACATCACATGCGCACTAGCACTCAGTGCACACAGCTAGCAGCGCCATCACATCATCCAAAACATGACAGACATTGGATGAATACGAAATGTTAATGGGCTTGTTAAGAAACTTTAGTCATCACCTTTTGCACAAAACATCCATTGAATTATTCAAATAATTGTCGCTGTGGACTATTTTTTCCCATCACTCAGAGCCGAAGATATGGACAGTGTTCGAGAGGATCAAAACCGTAATGTATCATGGGTAAATTGTGACTGACTGACTTTTCTACAAAGAACCTTACATCATAAATAACTACTCATTATTATTTGTAGATCAGTCAGTCAGTTACAATTTACCCATGATACATTACGGTTTTGATCCTCTTGAACAATGACCATGGTAAAAAGCTATTTTGGTCACATTCCTAATGTGTGATTCGAAATTGAGTTCAGAATCTAAAATAACACCTAGGTTTTTTACCTGGTGTTTTATCTTTATTGCCCGTGAATTAAAATGTGTGGCAAGATTCTCACTCTGTGCTTTGGCTCCAAAAAGAAGTATCTCGGTCTTGTCTTGATTTAGCTGGAGGAAGTTGTGAGCCATCCAGATATTTAAATCGCTAACACAGTCTAATAATTTATCCGTGGAGCTAAAATAATCTGGTGACACAGAAATGTAAAGTTGTGTATTGTCTGCGTAGCAGTGAAAATCAATGCTGTGCTTTCTGATAACGCTGGAAGGTTGGAGACTGGCCGGAAATTGCTAAGAGCTGAAGGACCTAGATTACTTTTCTTCAGAAGGGTTCCACCATAGCAGTTTTTAGTGCAGTGGGGAATGTGCCTGGAACAGGGAGTGATTAACAATAGCTTGCACTTCTTCAGATATGCAATTAAAAGCAGTTTTGAAGAAGGTGGTGGGGATAGGATCGAGAAGGCGGGTAGAAGGCTTAAGTTGTGATATCACTTTCCTGAGCATGCCCCCATTCTCATCGACCGGGCTGTAGTGGAGCAGGTTGAGAGCTTCAAGTTCCTTGGTGTCCACATCACCAACAAACTATTATGGTCCAAACACACCAAGACAGTGGAGAAGAGGGCACGACAACGCCTAATCCCCCTCAGGAGACTAAAAAGATTTGGCATAGGTCCTCAGATCCTCAAAAGGTTCTACAGCTGCACCATCGAGAGCATCTTGACTGGTTGCATCACCGTCTGGTATGGCAACTGCTCGGCCTCTGACCGCAAGGCGCTGCTGTTACTCGCTGTTTATGATCTATTATCTATGCATAGTCACTTTACCCCCACCTACACGTACATATTACCTCAATTACCTCAACTAACCTGTACCCCCGCACATTGACTCGGTACCGGTACCCCCTGTATATAGCCTCATTATTAGATTTTTTTTATTGTTGCTCTTTTATTTTTAACTTTAGTTTATTTAGTAAATATTTTTCTTAGCTCTTATTTTTTCTTAAAACTGCATTGTTGGGTAAGGGCTTGTAAGTAAGCATTTCGCGGTAAGGTCTACCTGTTGTATTTGGCGCATGTGACAAATAAAACATTATTTTATTTGATGGTTGTGTCAACAAGGGAAAACAAATCCATAGTGTCTTTGTGTGGTAGGCTAGGGCACATATCATCAAACTTCTCATCAGGTCTTGCTTGACTGATACCCAGCCTAATGTTTGTTATCTTATCTCTGAAAAATATGCCGCAAACTGGTCACATTTAGATGTGGAGGAAAGTTCACCTAGGTTTGCAAGGGGAGGATTTATCAGGCCAATTGTTGAGAAGAGCACTCTCAAATTATTCTGATTATTAGTGATCAAGTTAGAAAAATGAGCCCGTCTGGCTTGTTGCCTTGTTATATATGCCAAGTTGCTCTCTCAGAATATCATAATGGACCTGCAACTTTCTCCACTTCCACTCTGCCTTTCTGCAATTTCTCTTTAATTTATTAGTTTCCTCACTCATCCAAGGGGCTGTCCATTTAAATGTGGCCTTTTTCAACTTTACTGGAGCTATGACATCAATGGTTGCCCTTAATTTGCTATTAAAGTTATCAACTAAATCATCACAAGTGGAAATCAGAATAGGTGATGGAGTAGTTTTCATACAATCAATAAAATCTGTATGCCAACGGCCTGGGAGGACGGGACACCCCCACTCAACACACCCTGTAACTCTTCTGAAGTCAAATCTTGTATACCCAAATACTTCTCTGCAGCTGCCACCAAAACATCTATTTTCTGTGATTTACATTCCATTTTATTTTAGTTTTTTCCTTTATTTAACTAGGCAAGTCAGTTAAGAACAAATTCTTATTTACAATGACGGCCTACACCGGCCAAACCCGGACGACGCTGGGCCAATTGTGCGCCGCCCTATGGGACTCCCAATCACGGCCGGTTGTGATACAGTCTGGAATCGAACCAGGGGGTCTGTAGTGACGCCTCAAGCACTGAGATGCAGTGCCTTAGACCACTGCACCACTCGGGAGCCTATGGTACAGTTGATAACCATTGCTATGAACGCTAAGAAGCCAGCCTTACTGAAGTTCAGAACACTCAATGGCCTATCCCTCTGTGCTGACACAAATCTACTACTCACTGGGATCCTCTCAGGATCCCTCACCCTTGACCCATCCTCCTCTACTATCTTCACTGCCTCAGGATACGACACCTTCTGCACTACTCTGACTCTGGCCACCTCAACCTGCCTCTCTCCACCTGACACTTCTGATCTCCAGCAACATGGGCACCCCTACATTTGACACACAACTTTATCCACCGAAACTACACAATCCTCTGTCCCATACCCTCCTGCACACTTGCCACATCTTGGAATCTCCCTCCTACACACTGCTGTGACATGACCATAAACATTGCACCTGAAACAGCGCAATGGATTCGGCAAAAAAGCTCTAACAGGATAACTGATATTTCCTAACATGACTTTGATGAGTAGAGACTCTGACTCAACACTCAAAAGGACCGACAGTGACTCCTCTGTTTCACCACACTCCTCACCGGGTCAGCATCGCACCAAACGGTGGGCGTCACAAACACCCGGAATCTTCAACTTCAATTGCCCCACCTCCACACTTAACGCTACCCTCGAAAACACTCTTTTCAATGGTGCCCTGTTCCTAAGAGTAAAGCACGAAACAGATCTTGACCCAAGTTACTTGACACCGAACATCTGCTCCCTCTGGTCAGAAGAAACACAAACAAATATCACAAGTCCACTACAGGTTACCTTCTGATTCAACTGCACCCAACTCCTTTTCCACCCACCCTCAAACCACAAATGGATCCGCCAAAAGGCAAGGATCCACAAAAATGTCACTCATATTGGACAATATCCTTTTTTATCATGTCCAACGATGCCAAGCTTGGGTTCCAAGCTCTTCACCAAACCTTCCACCTCACTTAACTCGCCCCCATTCACTTCCATTTCTCGCCCAGAACTCGGTCTGGCGCACGGCTCACTCTGTTTGCACTTGACACCAATCTTCATTCGACACCCCATCTCCATTTTTATTGCCATCTTCCTCAGATTCAAATCCAACCTCTGCTTTCCTTATTCTCTTCAACCTCCTCTTCCTCTTTTTCCGCCTCTATTCCTCCTCCAAAATCCAAGTTTCTGTCCCAATATTCCTGCTCTTGTTCCATGATTCCTCTTCAAAGCAATATGGCCGCTCCTTGGTTGTCGTTTTCCCGGAAGTATTGGAGGGTGCTTTGTGCCCACGTCTCGGAAAATGTACACACTCCTCGACCACTCAACCACTTATCGGTTTCCAGGTCACGGAGGAGAGAGGACGGAGGACTGACTTTTTCCCAAATTAGAAAAGGCCCTAGCACAGAGAAAAGGTCCTTTGCCAGCAGCATACCACCCTGCATCCCACTGCTGGTTTGCCTCTGAAGCTATACAGGATTGGACCTGGTCGGTCCCTGGATGGGATACCAGATGCTGCTGGAAGTGGTGTTGGAGGGCCAGTAGACAGCACTCTTTCGTTTAGTCTAAAAAAGATATCCCAATGCCCCAGGTAGGTGATTGGGGACATTGCCCTGTATAGGCTGCCGTCTTTCGGATGGGACGTTAAACGGGTGTCCTGACTCTCTGTGGTCACTAAAGATCCCATGACACTTCTCATAAGAATAGGGGTGTTAACCCTGGTGTCCTGGCTAAATTCCCAATCTGGCCCTCATACCATCATGGCCACTTAATCATCCCCAGCTTACAATTGGCTCATTCATCCCCCCTTCTCTCCACTGTAACTATTCCCCAGGTTGTTGCTGTAAATGAGAATGTGTTCTCAGTCAACTTACCTGGTAAAACAACGGTAAAATAAATAAACAGATAGAACAGGTTAATTCTGAAATCCATCTATATAACACAAGACACTGCGATAACCTTCACCCTCCCCAATGCCGAACCTCACATAGTCAATTCTCTATCAGATACAGAGGTACCATACTCTGGAAATCTTATCTTCACATTGCCAAAACATCATCATCCCTCAATAACTTCAAGCGAAGACTGGGGGTCAGCCTGATGAACCAAACTACTCAGTAATCTCCTCCATATAGCCTAACTCTCACACAGTCACATGCACACATACACACACTCTACCTACATGTACATATTACCTCAATTACCTCGACTAACCGGTGCCCCCGCACATTGACTCTGTACCGGTACCCCCTGTATATAGCCTCACTATTGTTATTTTACTGCTGCTCTTTAATTATTTGTTACTTTTATTTCTTCTTATTGTTTTAAAAAAATGTTCTTTGGTATTTTTGGTGGTATTCTTTCTTAAAATTGCATTGTTGGTTAAGGTCTTGTAAGTAAGCATTTCACTGTAAGGTCTACATCTGTTGTATTCGGCGCATGTGACAAATAAAATTTGATTAGATTTTGACATGCACACACACATTTAAACAAAACAAATACTTTTTTTTGTGTGATTACTGATCAATTCATTTATACATTTATAATTATTACGTTTTGTTACCTGTTTTAACAAACCTTTTTTATTTTGCCCTTATGTATTGTATATCGTTTTTTTGTGGTGTGGTTTTCATATAAGCTCTTGGGCTTCCAACCACACCTGCAAACCGTTAATTTTTTAATAAAAATAAAACTATTCTGTATTGTTGTTTATCACTTGTTTTCTTTGTTGCAAATACATTTTAATTAAAATTGAACTTAATGAGACAGATATTTCACCGGATGTGTACATGTGAAGTATCTGGTTGGCGTTTCCACTCACTACCAAATATGGTGGTGAGAGGAAGCTCAGTGGCCGGCAGTGGCAGAAGATGGAGTGAGATGGGTTTTGGCCGACATTCTGCAAATTTTGTCATCGATGACACATTTGATCTCAATACAGTGTTCTGTTTCCAAAACTAGAATATGTTACGAACAGAGTGTACTAAGTTTTGTAGACTGATAGATTAATTATTAATGACTAATTATTACGCCCTGAAACTGTGTATAATGTGTTAGAAATGTGTGAGTGTAGGACCAGTAAAGGCTATGGCATTGAGCCACCATTTAGCAATGTGAGTAAGAGTTAGGCCAGACAACAAAGGACAAGGAGAAATGCCTACAGGCAACTGATAGGCTTTTTAATGAGTATGGTGCAGAATATTGTGAGAACGGCAATAATTGAGGAATGCAGGGAGTAGGCTATGATAAGAAAGTGTGTGTGTATGTATGTGTGTATACATGTGAGTATATGTGTGTGTGTGTGAACTGATGGTCAGGAGAGCAGTTTTAGAGTGGAAAACTACAGCCCGCCTACAGAGGGGAGGGATTATTTTGTATGACGTATGTGTATAAAAGATGGACTCTGAAATTGTGATGGCAGAATTCTCAATGAATAAATCTCTGACTATGCAGACCGGGACTCTGTCCGTTACTTAAATCCCAAAAGACTTACAACCTTTTGGGAGACGTACAGAGACACTGAAATAGTTGGTTAAATAATTCACATAACAGCTTGGTCCTTCTGAGCCGGATTCCAATACCCTGCTTCTGTCATTCCAGGTAACTCTGAAAACCGTCGACAGGCGAATGATACATTCGTAAATAGAAAGTCCTGCCTTTTGACATTAAGGGTTAAAACAGGCCAGAGGACACCTGATTAATGACAGAGACGGTGACGGAATCCAAACCTACATTGAATCTCGGCTGCAAGGATAAGGTCAGTAGTCTTTATTCATTAATTGGGGCAGTCTGGGATTGCTCAGGGTGGATCCGTAACGATTCACGGTAATAGGCCATTACCAAAATAAACTACCCTGTATGCAGAGAACCTGGGGTTAAAGACATACAGGGAAGAGAAGGGATTTTTGAGTAACCTGTAAGAGATTATAGAACAGTCAACAAATAATCCGGGTTAAACAAATACAAAAAGTACACCAGAAGGAATTAAAATAGCATGTGTGAGAAATAGAATATTAGTAAAGTCAAAAGTCACAAACAACTGTAAATTTTGCTGTAGCTCTATCTGTTCTGGAGCCTTACAAACTCCGGGTTACCGATGGTGTTAACCAATAATCATGTAAGGTTGTATACGTGTGAGACCTAATGTTTGCTCAAAAGTCACATCTATGAATAATTCCAGGTGGTTGTATAGAGGAGGGAGAACCCATTCCTGTTGTATGAGACTGTCAGGAATTATCAAGATTACATTGTGGGGATAAATTCCTCCGTAAAGTCTGAGATAATTCTGGGGGACTAGTCAAGATTACATATACAGGAAGGGGTGATTCAAGGTGTTGTTGTGTGAAACTGTTTTGAATTACTTGTTAAATTGACTTGTTATATAGAAGAGGTGGCTAAGGGATTTTTAACAGTACCAACCATGGGGGGCAAATCCTCACAAGAGGTCCCAGAATTGACTGGGGACGAGAAATACTTGATGTAATTAAAATGGAATCCAGGGATAGAAGAAATCTCCATTATGTAACCAGGTGGAGGGAGAGGTATGGTTTTGAGGGACGTCTAGACGCAGATAAACTCGAATCCATGCTTAAACAGATACATAAGGTGTGTAAAGGAAAAAGAAGCAGTGAGAGAGAGAGAGAGAGAGTAGGAGGGGGCCAGTACCCACCGATAGCCTTACCTAATCTATTGGCGGGGAATGAAAGTGGCCCCAGCAACCTTAGATGTATACAGTAATAATAATAATAATATGCCATTTAGCAGACAGGCCATGAACACAGAGGACGTGGCCAGAGCGGTAGAAGGAATGACCCACCCCAAAACAGGAATAGTGAGGTTTGGGCTGCCGTTGGAGGGCAGTGGGTTTCAGGGGATGCCCAGAGGGCACTTTTGCCATGGGCCGATCACGGAGAGTATGTTGGGAAAATAACTGAATTGTGTAATAGCCTCAGAGAACATTACCATTCTCATGCAGACTTCTCTAAAGCACATGAGTGAAAACAAGAGGATAGTGAGACTGTCAGCCAGTACTTAGAGAGAGTTAAAGATGTGTTTAACGCAAACAGTGGCATACCCGAACCAGACCAGAGATAAGCAGAACCATTAAAAGGACTTTGGTGGGTGGCATCGCTAGCTGAGGTTAAACGATATGGAATTCATCATGAGCAGAATAACAGACAGGACAGAGCCAAGAAAGAGCAGAAAGGAGCAGAGTACCTAATGGCCACTCTTGGGGAAATAGCGGGTAAAGGCAGGGAAAAGTGAAGGCTACAGCGGGGGAGGTCGGTGCTTCAACTTTAACAAAGGAGGGCATTTCGCCAGAGAGTGTGAGGCCCC
Organism: Coregonus lavaretus; assembly: GCF_964263955.1. NCBI lineage: Eukaryota > Metazoa > Chordata > Actinopteri > Salmoniformes > Salmonidae > Coregonus > Coregonus lavaretus. The sequence continues at coordinate 10,420,829 of NC_140021.1, forward strand.
ATGCAGATACTGTGGTAAGAAAGGCACTAACTATTTTCAATGCAAACCCAAAGGAAAAGGAAAGAAAGAAAAGAGAGAAGCCTAACAGACGTCTATTTCCCAGCTTTGAGCGTGAGGAAGAGGAAGATAAGGCGTGACTAGTCCTTGAGGGAGAAAGAGTAGACTCTAGTGAGGGGGAGACTACGGAAACCATTTATCCAAATTGTGAAGTGTTTGAATTGGCTACTATTGACTTAGCACTTCAACAGGAACAGAAACCTTATTTGACATTGACAGTAATGGGTAAGAAAATTAAATTCCTTTGTGATACAGGAGCCTGCAGGACAGCAATCTGTGCAACAGACAAGCCAGATGGAGTCAGGATTGATGGGGAGAAAATCATAGTGCGATCTGCCTCTGGTCATCAATTTATTGAAAGGTTATCAGCCCCAATAACCCTAAAACATGACCAATCAGGAGGAGAGGCAACCATACCCGTCCTGATATCTAAGCTGTGTCCTGTAAATTTACTAGGACGTGATGTAATGACTAAATTGAATGTGGCTGTCATTTCCACTGAGAGGGGAATGAAAGCACACATAGTCAGAGACAATGTGGTGGTCTGTGGGGAAGGGGAGCCATGTTATTGGTATAGTCAAGATTTGTTAAGGGGGGAATAACTGATGTTCCCCGAACCTTGATGGAACTTGCTGATGATATAGTACCAGGTCCCACTAAAATGTCCCCCGATGACCTACACTGTACTCTCTGGTATAACCAACACCCAGGTCCAGATGCAATCTATGAGGATTTGGCATTTCTCTGGCATTTAAAACCACAGAAAGGACTATAGCCTTGAAATGGTTTCACTATGACAACACCCACGCAGCAGTGGATGTGGAACTAGGGCCCCAAAGTTCAGGGAAAGATGGAGCCCACATGTGTCCCTAGCAAAGGAGCCAGCAAAGGACTGGAAAGACATGGGCCAGTGGGTATCCAAGGGTAAGAGGATCACTGATTGGGTCAATATTGTGAGTGGAGATCAACACAGCCCATCCACAGATAGGTATCGTCGGAAATTGAATTGGAGAGCCAATTCAGTTCCCGGAGTACATTTAGATGAGAATAGCAGATACTGAGGAGAGGAATACCTGTTGACAGAACAACAGGAGTCAGACTTAAAAGAAGTTCCAGAGCATTTGTGGTCCCGGGGTCCAGCAGACGTAGGATTAATAAAAGGGGTAATTCCAGTACAGGTGATACCCAAATCTAATCATAGGCCATATCAGAAGCAATACCCTATGAAACCAGAAGCAATAAAAGGTTTGCAGGTTACCAAGAGCAGATTGGGAGGGACCTTGAGGGAGTGCCAATTCTTGGGGAGATAGTGAGGTCAGAAACAAAGGGGCAGTGTCCTGGAAATCACAGTCTGTTTTGTTTTAGTTTTTCAGTTCTGCTGGGAGTATATTTGATGATGGGTGAGACATAATTAATATAATATTGTTCAAAGCCAATTTAGGGTTTCCATTAAGGAACATCAATCACTACATTGGATATTAATACTATGGAGATAAATTCAATATATGCTGGTCAACTACGGCATGTGTTTGGTGTTATTTGTAGCCTACTTAGAAATGACAGTTACCTATATCTGCTGTATTCTAAACAATGACAGATTGGGGGTTTCATAAGAGGTGGCTATAATTTTAGTTGATAACAGAGGTAATTAGATTTGAGAAAGGTTGAATTGCATTGTTTAAGCAAGAATGGCATTAAATTCATGCTTTCTAGTTATGTGTATGCAAATATGTTATTCGTTTTTGGTGGTGTGTGGATAGAATTTACTAATGCCAGGATTTAGTAAACGAAGCAGAGCGATGTAGTGAGAGCAGTGGAAGGGATACCCCACCCTAAGAAGGGGGTACACCAGTTCAGAAGAGATATGGAAGGGCTGACCGCCAGCTTTAAGCTGAATACAGGGGTTCTAGAGTGGGCAGAAGGAGGGGCTTATGGAGATAAATTGGCACAACTCTGTGATAATCTGAGAGAACATTATCACAGACATGCCGACTTCTCCAAAGTCCACGAGTGTAAGCAGGGAGACAGTGAGACTATTAGTCAATACCTAGGAGAGAAGAGAGGTTACGGTAGCAAAGACAGACAAGAAGGAAATGGTAATAGTGGAGACAGGAGTGAGTGGAAGTGTTACAATTGTGACAAAACGGGACATTTTGCTAGAGAATGTGAGGAACCGTGTAGTTACTGTGCAAGGAAAGGGCACCAGTTAAGAAACTATAGGCAGAAGGGGAAGAGAGACATCAGGAGTCCTCATGACCTGGCTATTTTGGTTTGTTGTTTTCTAATTTTTTTTTTTTTTTGTATGATGTTTATAAAGCCTTGTTGTTTCAACTTTGTGGGGTTTTCAGCAGGTCAAGGGTGATAGGTCTTGGAGGAGCACGCACAGTGAATTTTATGGAGCTTTTCGGTTTTGACTGAGTTTAGGGTATACATGATTTCTTATGAGAATTAATGTCATGAGGACTTAATGAACACTTGGGATAAGTAACATTTGTGAAATATTTAGAACGATGGTAATGTTTGGTATACTATGGGATGGAACAGTTCGTTGAATAATTTCAATTGCCTCTGAACTCTGTTTTAACTTTCTGGTGTTAATCATCCACACTGGTAAATTCTAAAGGCATGAGAGGAGGACTTTAAGATAGTTTATTTTACTAAGTTGAGGGTAATTTATAATACTGTGAAAAGTGTGAAGAAGATTATAATTTGGTAATAATATATATGATTCGAACCATAAAACAACAGAAGAGAGAGAGAGCTTTCCCTGAATGAGGGATACCTGTTGCTAGTAAATTGTACTAATCTTGGATTACTTTTACGGGATAGAAGTAAATTGAGGTATTATCAAATGTTGTCATTCAAATTTCATTTTAGTATGCTTTAATGAACAACAAGTTGGTATTTGAAACTAAATTAATGCAATGAGCTGCAGTAATCAGAGGAAGGCACAATCTAATGCGAAACAGCTATTACCTAGATCATTTATTTAGTAATGAGATCAGGAAGATAGGAGCAATAAAGAAGCAAGGGACAGTCTCAAAAATAAATAAGGGAGGGCAATTGGATGATAAATTACCAATATTACCTAAGTAATTGTTTAGGTAGGTGGTAATATTGACACATGGGCAGTGACATGTGTCAAAAGGAGGGATGGACAACACTTTGTTGTATATGGGATTACTAATTATAGAAATAAATAAAAAACTTTTGTTCAAGATGTGTTATCTGTGCTCAAAATAATCACCAGGGCAGACAAAGGGCACCTCAGGGTGAGTATCCTCCGGCTAAGTACCCTTTCCAGCAATTGGAAATGGATTTTATAGAGTTATCACGGAGTGAAGGGAAGAAATTTAGAGTAACCCCAGATAAAGATGGGTTATCCCCCTTTGAGAAAGTGTTTGGAAGACCTTACAGAATGCCACAGTTGGCAGGACCAGACAGGCAGACATAGAACTAGAGAGCACCCTAGCAGAACACGTGAGAAGGTAGTTTATTAACCACACCTGTATGTCAGAGGTTTTGTGCCCCACAGGTGAACTAAAGGAGAAGGTGACCCACTCTATATAACCTGGAGACTGGGTGTGGATCCAATCCTTAAAGAAGAAAAACTGGAAGCAGCCCCGTTGGGAAGGTCCATATCAGGTCCTGTTGGTGACGGCCTTCGCTGTAAGAATTGCGGAAAGATCCACCTGGGTGCATGTCACACACTGTAAAAAGGTAAACCCAGCTACACCTGATGAACAAACACAGAGTTAGGAGAAAGAACCGATCACCACTAGGGCTCGGGGGTTGGCTCCTTAACGAAGATTTCCTTACCCTGTCTGATCATCCCTGTGTGAGTTCGATAGAAGGTAAAGCAATGGGTTGGCCTCTGGCGTCTGACATGTTCTCAGGGCGAGGGTGGGGATTCACAGGTCTCCTGACGGTAGGTAGCTGTCTGATTGTGGGGGCCATATTCCTAACACACTCAAACCCTCCTGATCCGCCAGAAGAAGGAGTTAACCTAACACAAGTTGATAAAATAATACCTGAGCACTGTCTACGAAGGCATAGGAGACAGCTAGACGTAGGGAAAGGGGATGTACTAGGGACTGTAGGGAAGGACATCACCTTTGAGGTCTTTGCGGACCAGTTGGGGAGTTGGGGACTACTGGCTGGTAGTATCGTAAAGGATGGGAGATATATATGTATGTCACCATGTACATCCTGGGACCATGTAGTTGCTCATACCGAGCGGGGGGGGGGGGGGGGGGGGGGGGGGGGGGGATATGTCAATCTCCATACACAGTTTAAGGACAGGTGGAGTATTGTGAAAGTAGGGAATTACCAGAAATGGCAGTGCGACCCATATAAGGGTAGGTACTGTCTGAAAGTCCGAATTACGCTAAAACAGGTTACAGACCTGACAAGTGAGATATCCTCTTCAACTGGGGCACCCTACAGAGTAAACCTCTCTGAGGGAGGTAGTGAGACCGGGGCTGTGGTGAAGATAGTGCAAACTATAGACCTGAAGGAAGAAGTACAGGTGGAGACGGGGTATAGGGATCCTAACCTGTGGTTGGAATGGATTCAGTATACGGCAAGAACTATGTCTAAAGAGGACTGTTATGCCTGTGGGACAGCCAAACCAAGGTTAACAACTACTCCGTTCCCCTTGACGGGCTTTAACTCTCCGTCAGGTTTATCCTGCATGATTAAATTGTTCAAGCCACCTGAGAATGTGGTGAAGGAGTCTTGTAGTAACTTGCACTATCTGTATCCCCCGATAACAAAGTCACCCCGACCTAGGTTGCCTCCGTTTGAAGTTTCAGGGGATTCTTATTATTGTTTTTCTAGGACTAATAAGATAGGATACAGGGTAGGGCATCTTAGCTCCTGCTCCCACACAGAGAATGTCACAACTAAAGAGACCATGACTAATCTCTCCTCTTTGTTGCAGCCAGAGGATTTTAGGAGCCAAAACCAGGCCTGTGCTGACATCTGGTGGTTGTGTGGTGATAACAGATTGTGAACTCACCTACATACGCAAACAATCAAACGTGTCAGAGACTGGTGAGTTGTCACGTAGAAAGCGGGACCTCCTCCCGGGATTCTTTGATGAAAGGATATATATTGATGGGATAGGAGTACCTCGAGGGGTTCCAGAAGAATTCAAAGCTAGGAATCAGATCGCAGCTGGGTTTGAATCAACTATTTTATGGTGGTCAACAATTAATAAAAACGTAGATTGGATAAATTATATTTACTATAACCAGCAAAGATTTATAAACCACACTCGTGATGCAATAAAGGGATTGGCTGAGCAGACAGCGGCAACTAGCTTAATGGCATGGCAGAATAGAATAGCTTTAGATATGCTTTTGGCTGAGCGGGGTGGAGTTTGTGTTCTGTTTGGATCTATGTGCTGTACTTTCATCCCCAACAATACAGCACCGGACGGGTCCGTGACCAAAGCGCTTCAGGGACTCACCACTCTGGCGAACGAACTGGCTGAGAACTCTGGTATTGATAGCTCCCTAAACGGTTGGTTTGATAACATATTTGGTAAATGGAAAACTATTGTTGTAACTATTCTGGGTGCAGTTATAGCTTCTATGGGTATACTTGTTCTTTGTGGATGTTGTCTTATTCCCTGTGTCCGAGGGTTAGTGAGCAAGGCGATGGAGAAGGCGGTTTCCCAACAGATGATGAGATACGGCCCAATCCCGGACTCCGACCTAAGGAATGAAGGATATGACCTACCAGGCTTGGTGGAGGACGACGACGATCCAGATAGTTTGAGACTGGATGTTTTCCTAGAACTATAAATCTCTAGTTTAAAAGTTATTGTAATGATCTTTTGTGTATTAAAGTCTCGTTTTAAGTATGATGTACTAGTTACCATTGCTAAAAAGTAACGTTACACTTTTAATCATGGGGTAACCCTGATGAACCTGTATTGAATGAGACTTTTTAATGTTTTTATATGCAAACCAACTTATATACTTCAATGAGTGTGATTCATTTCTATAACAACATATATTTTGTATGTGCGTAATATTTAGTCAAAGGGTGGAATTGATAGATTAATTATTAATGACTAATTATTATGCCCTGAAACTGTGTATAATGTGCTAGAAATGTGTGAGTGTAGGACCAGTAAAGGCTATGGCATTGAGCCACTATTTAGCAATGTGAGTAAGAGTTAGGCCAGACAACAAAGGACAAGGAGAAATGCCTACAGGCAACTGATAGGCTTTTTAATGAGTATGGTGCAGAATATTGTGAGAACGGCAATAACTGAGGAATGCAGGGAGTAGGCTATGATAAGAAAGTGTGTGTGTATGTATGTGTGTATGCATGTGAGTATATGTGTGTGTGTGTGAACTGATGGTCAGGAGAGCAGTTTTAGAGTGGAAAAATACAGCCCGCCTACAGAGGGGAGGGATTTTTTTGTATGACGTATGAGTATAAAAGATGGACTCTGAAATTGTGATGGCAGAATTCTCAATGAATAAATCTCTGACTATGCAGACCGGGACTCTGTCCTTTACATAAATCCCAAAAGACTTACAACCTTTTGGGAGACATACAGAAACACTGAAATAGTTTGTTAAATAATTCACATAACATAGATTTTAACCGTTGCCAAAGTTTCTAAAAATTGCATTGTTTAGAAGGAGTGCAAGGGTGAATTGAGTTATTGCACAAGCAAACGTAACAGAGTAGGCATTCGCTAATGGAAAATACGCAACCTGGTCTCAGAAGATTTCGTATTATTTTATACGTAAAATGTAAGTAGTTATATTGATTTTGGTGTGGTTACGAACGTCTAGCAACCCAAAGGTTGTCAGTTCGAATCTCATCACGGACAACTTTAGCATGGATGTATAACACGGGTGGGTGTATAACGCGAAAGTCTAGCAACCCAAAGGATGTGAGTTTGAATCTTACCACGGACAATTTTAGCTAATTAGCAACTTTTCAACTACTTGCTACTTTTTAGCTAAACAAAAATATAAAAGCAACATGCAACAATTTCAACGAGTTAAAGTTCACACTTCTCCAGCGTGCCAGTGGCCATCGAAGGTGAGCATTTGCCCACTGAAGACGGTTACGACGCCAAACTGCAGTCAGGTCAAGACCCTGGTGAGGACGACGAGCACGCAGATGAGATTCCCTAAAATGGTTTCTGGCAGTTTGTGCAGAAATTCTTCCGTTGTGCAAACACACAGTTTCATCAGCTGTCCGGGTGGCTTGTCTCAGACGATCCCGCAGGTGAAGAAGCTGGATGTGGAGGTCCTGGGTTGGTGTGGTTATACGTGGCGTGCGGTTGTGAGGCCTGTTGGATGTACTGCCAAATTCTCTAAAACTACGTTGGAGGACACTTATGATAGAGGAATTAACATTAAATTATCTGGCAACAGCTCTGGTAGACATTCCTGCAGTCAGCATGCCAATTGCACGCTCCCTCAAAACTTGAGACATCTGTGTCATTGTGTTGTATGACAAAACTGCACATTTTAGTAGCCTTTTATTGTCCCCAGCACAAGGTGCATCTGTGTAATGGTCATACTGTTTAATCAGCTTCTTGATATGCCACACCTGTCAGGTGGATGGATTATTTTGGCAAAGGAGAAATGCTCACTAACAGGGATTTAAACAAATGTGTGCACAAAATTTGAGAAATAAGCTTTTTTTGCATGTGGAACATTTCTGGGATCTTTAATTTCAGTTTATGAAACATGGGACCAACACTTTACATGTTGCATTTATATTTTTGTTCAGTATACTTTCAGTATACTCTGGCATCCTGTCGGGCTGTATCACCGCCTGGTATGGAAACTGCACCGCCCGCAACCGCAAGGCTCTGCAGAGGGTGGTGCGGTCTGCCCAACGCATTACTGGGGGCAAACTACCCTCCCTCCAGGACACCTACAGCACCCGATGTCACAGGAAGGCCAAAAAGATCATCAAGGACATCAACCACCCGAGCCACTGCCTGTTCACCCCGCTATCATCCAAAAAGCGAGGTCAGTACAGGTGCATCAAAGCTGGGACTGAGAGACTGAAAAACAGCTTCTATCTCAAGGCCATCAGACAGTTAAACAGCCATCACTAGCACATTAGAGGCTGCTGCCTGTAGACATAGACTACAAATCACTGGCTACTTTAAGAAATGGAACACTGTCCACTTTAATAATGTTTACATATCTTGCATTACTCCTCTCATATGTACTGAAAACCACTGAAAACACTGCTACTCCTGCTGCTCTCTCCTCGTCTGACCATGTGTTCTCGCATACCCCGAGAGCATCTGGTCAGCGGGGTGGTGGCACAGGAATCCTCATCTCTCCCAAGTGGACATTCTCAATTTTTCCCCTGACCCATCTGTCTATCTCCTCATTTGAATTCCATGCTGTCACAGTCACTAGCCCATTTAAGCTTAATATCCTTGTCATCTATCGCCCTCCAGGTTCCCTTGGAGAGTTCATCAATGAGCTTGACGCCTTGATAAGTTCCTTTCCTGAGGATGGCTCACCCCTCACAGTTCTGGGGGATTTCAACCTCCCTACGTCTACATTTGACTCATTTCTCTCTGCCTCCTTCTTTCCACTCCTCTCCTCTTTTGACCTCACCCTCTCACCGTCCCCCCCTACTCACAAGGCAGGCAATACGCTTGACCTCATCTTCACTAGATGCTGTTCTTCTACTAATCTCACTGCAACTCCCCTCCAAGTCTCCGACCACTACTTTGTATCCTTTTCTCTCTCCCTCTCCTCCAACACTACTCACTCTGCCCCTACACAGATGGTAATGCGCCGTCGCAACCTTCGCTCTCTCTCTCCCGCTACTCTCTCCTCTTCCATCCTATCATCTCTTCCCTCTGCTCAATCCTTCTCCCTCCAATCTCCTGATTCTGCCTCCTCAACCCTCCTCTCCTCACTTTCTGCATCCTTTGACTCTCTATGTCCCCTATCCTCCCGGCCGGCTCGGTCCTCCCCTCCAGCTCCGTGGCTTGATGACTCATTGCGAGCTCACAGAACAGGGCTCCGGGCAGCCGAGCGGAAATGGAAGAAAACTAGACTCCCTGCGGACCTGGCATTTTTTCACTCCCTCCTCTCTACATTCTCTTCATCTGTTTCTGCTGCTAAGGCCACTTTCTACCACTCTAAATTCCAAGCATCCGCCTCTAACCCTAGGAAGCGCTTTGCCACATTCTCCTCCCTGCTGAATCCCCCCCCCCCCTCCTCCCTCTCTGTGGATGACTTCGTCAACCATTTTGAAAAGAAGGTTGACGACATCCGATCCTCGTTTGTTAAGTCAAATGACACTGCTGGTCCTGCTCACACTGCCCTACCCTATGCTTTGACTTCTTTCTCCCCTCTCTCTCCAGATAAAATCTTGCGACTTGTGACGGCAGGCCGCCCAACAACCTGCCCGCTTGACCCTATCCCCTCCTCTCTTCTCCAGACCATCTCCGGTGACCTTCTCCCTTACCTCACCTCGCTGATCAACTCATCCTTGACCGCTGGCTATGTCCCTTCCATCTTCAAGAGAGCGAGAGTTGCACCCCTTCTCAAAAAACCAACACTCTGATGTCAACAACTACAGACCAGTATCCCTTCTTTCTTTTCTCTCCAAAACTATTGAGCGTGCCGTCTTTAGCCAACTCTCTTGCTATCTCTCTCAGAATGACCTTCTTGATCCAAACCAGTCAGGTTTCAAGACTGGTCATTCAACTGAGACTGCTCTTCTCTGTGTCACGGAGGCTCTCCGCACTGCTAAAGCTAACTCTCTCTCCTCTGCTCTTGTCCTTCTAGACCTGTCTGCTGCCTTTGATACTTTGAACCATCAGATCCTCCTCTCCACCCTCTCCGAGCTGGGCATCTTCGGCGCAGCTCACTCTTGGATTGCGTCCTACCTGACCGGTCGCTCCTACCAAGTGGCGTGGCGAGAAGCTGTCTCCTCACCACGTGCTCTCACCACTGGTGTCCCCCAGGGCTCAGTTCTAGGTCCTCTCCTATTTTTGCTATACACCAAGTCACTTGGCACTGTCATATCCTCACATGGCCTCTCCTATCATTGCTACGCTGACGACACACAACTAATCTTCTCCTTTCCCCCTTCTGATAACCAGGTGGCGAATCGCATCTCTGCATGTCTGGCAGACATATCAGTATGGATGACGGATCACCACCTCAAGCTGAACCTCGGCAAGACGGAGCTGCTCTTCCTCCCGGGGAAGGACTGCCCGTTCCATGATCTCTCCATCACGGTTGACAACTCCGTTGTGTCCTCCTCCCAGAGTGCGAAGAGCCTTGGCGTGACCCTGGACAACACCCTGTCGTTCTCCGCTAACATCAAGGCGGTGACCCGATCCTGTAGGTTCATGCTCTACAACATTCGGAGAGTACGACCCTGCCTTACACAGGAAGCGGCACAGGTCCTAATCCAGGCACTTGTCATCTCCCGTCTGGATTACTGCAACTCGCTGTTGGCTGGGCTCCCTGCCTGTGCCATTAAACCCCTACAACTCATCCAGAATGCCGCAGCCCGTCTGGTGTTCAACCTTCCCAAGTTCTCTCACGTCACCCAGCTCCTCCGCACACTCCACTGGCTTCCAGTTGAAGCTCGCATCTGCTACAAGACCATGGTGCTTGCCTACGGAGCTGTGAGGGGAACGGCACCTCCGTACCTTCAGGCTCTGATCAGTCCCTACACCCAAACGAGGGCACTGCGTTCATCCACCTCTGGCCTGCTGGCTCCCCTACCTCTGCGGAAGCATAGTTCCCGCTCAGCCCAGTCAAAACTGTTCGCTGCTCTGGCACCCCAATGGTGGAACAAGCTCCCTCACGACGCCAGGACAGCGGAGTCACTCACCACCTTCCGGAGACATTTGAAACCCCACCTCTTTAAGGAATACCTGGGATAGGATAAAGTAATCCTTCTACCCCCACCCCCCCCTTTTACTCCAACCCACCCAAAAAAACTAAAAAAAATTTATTAATAATTTTAAAAAAAACATTATAAAGTGGTTATAAGGTGAATGCACCTATTTGTAAGTCGCTCTGGATAAGAGCGTCTGCTAAATGACGTAAATGTAAATGTAAATGTATATACTGTATTCTATACTATTCTACGGTATCTTAGACGCTTTAATAATGTTTACATATCTTGCATTACTCATTGCATATGTATATACTGTATTCTATACTATTCTACTGTATCTTAGTCCATGCCGCTCTGACATCGCTCGTCCATATATGTATATATTCTTAATTCATTCCTTACTTAGATTTGTGTGTATTTGGTATAGATTGTGAAATTGTTAGATATTACTTGTTAGATATTACTGCACTGTCGGGGCTGGTAACACAAGCATTTCGCTACACCTGCAATAAAATCTGCTAAACACGTGTATGTGACCAATAACATTTGATATGTTTTGATTTAAATTGCGTGACAGCAGATTTACGTATAGAATAATACGAAATGCTCTGAGGCCTGGTTGCAACACATGCTAGAACGTGCCAATAGGCTCTGTATAGCTCGTGCTTGGCTCTGCCCACCTATTTCCTTGTTCTGGCCACTATGATTAATTTGCTCCAATTGGAAACGACAGGCTTCTGGTCTATCTTGGGTTAGTTATAAACATCTTTGGCCCTAGTGTCCTGTCTGACAGAAAAAAAACTGAGCTCTGAATGGCTCTTCGTCTTGGCAGTCACAACGGAACTGTCCAATTAGCTGTCTCCAAACAGAGGCCGCGATGACTCGTAAAATGAACCCGTTAGCTAGCTAACGTTAGCTATTTGACGAAATTGCATGACCGAAACAGCTTTATTTCACGGTTTCATTTTAACTCAATCGCTGTCATTGTACAATTAAAATAAGGGGAGATCACTTGGAGAAAAGGTAATACTCTGCTAATACTAACTAGCTACTGTAGCCCAGAGAGTAATGTGTTTCTGGTTGTCCTGGGCGTGTTTTCAGAGGTTATGCGTGGACAACAATCAATGCTGCAGCAAGGTGAAGTAGCCAGCTAACGTTAGGAATTCTTGCAGTTCTGATTATAAACATGGAGGGCCCTTCACCTTCACCCATTCATTCAATTAGCTTGCGAACGAGTAAAAAAAAAAAAAGGCAATGACAAGCTAGCTAGCTACATTGGTTAGCTAGACCGCTAACCAGCTAACTAGCTCTGTTGTTTGCTAGCTAGCTATTGGTTTTAGCTATTGATCTTGCTTGCCACGCTGTTTCGTTTGCACGGAGTAGTGCGACTGGTTGTTCAGAATAACACCTGGGTAATTATCAGTAAAGAAAAAGCTCGATGTTTGTTTTGGTCCGTTAGGTTAAGTTGGGCTTTTGTTGTAGTTATAACCTCCATAACGAGCCTTATTTGCTATGCACGTCTAAAACCTGCACCATGGACTGGGCCATTTCAGAACAGCCTGCTAATGTAACGTTAACTGTACCATGTCATTACATTGCTTTAAACCTGTGTTATCATGTGTCACTACATGTTTCAGCCAAGTGTCCGAATAAAGTAACTAACTAGCATTTTTTTTAAACGAGCTTTAACATAGTTGTGTTAGTAGGCATACACACAAAGAGAATAATGGTGTTGCTTTTCATGTGACCTGTCAAATTGATTGTTTTTCACAAATCACAATCTGATGTTCATACTGATTGCAGTATTGATTGATACATCATTTCTTATTGCCAGTGTCTTTTCAATTGGTTGGTTTGGTCATGCAGTGAGTGTGCCACAAAAGCATTAGAGACTGTTGTCACTGAAATAGATGCCATTGTAATGAATATGTTGGGTACTGTACAGCTAAATCTGACTTGATCCTATTATACACACAGTGTAAAGAGGCTGGTTTGATGTGCATGGCACTGGGAGAGAAGGCACCATGAGTGGGGAGTTGGATGCGCTGACTGTGGTGAACCAGCTACGAGACCTCGCAGCTGACCCCCTCAACAGACGGGCCATAGTACAGGACAACGGCTGCTTACCAGGTCTCATCCTCTTTCTGGACCACCCCAACCCTCAGGTCGTCTACTCAGCATTATTGGTAAGGCTCATCCACCACCATTTGGCCATCCTGTTATGCAGAAATGTGAACTGAGCCTTTGATCAAAAGGAATTGGAACAGGGAAGAAAGATTTAGGCTAATCTTGAGTGTACCATGCAGTGTGCGGTAAGTCATTTTATAAGCAGTGTGCACATATTCTCGTACTGCTCATGATAACAAGTCTCAGTCTGAGGAGTTTATTTACACAGGTTATGTAGCTGTCCTCTCAAGAGGGGCTCTAAAAGTGAGCTGGTTTGTGTGTTCTTGTCATGTGCCCCCCCCTGCTTTACAGTGCTGTCAGGACAGGTTAGAGTGATGGTGCGAAGGTCAGTGTTCTCGGGCACATCTCCAAGAATGCACACACGCATCTGAGTGGTTTATATAATAGTTGTTATTTAGTGGTGACCTGGACACTGTACTTATTGCGTGTTTGCATTGGTTATGCAAAACACACACACACAAAATACTAGCTCTCACTGTGCGTAAGTGGCTGGTTGGCTGCTTAGCCGTTTATGGTGCGTGTTTGTGTGTATGCGTCTTTGCCTGTCTGAGTTTCAACAACCCCCCCCCCCCCCCCCCCCCCCCGGCTAGTAGCAATGCCCCCCTGCAACAGCAACCGCTAACCTTGCCACCACTACTGAAAAAAATCCTAGGGGACACACTGCACACTTTCACACAGACACAAAACCAAAGATGGTGATAGCGCTAGGTCAGTTTATGCGGTAATGGTTTCCCTTGTCCTTCCAGGCGGTGCGCTACCTGGCAGAATGTCGGACCAACAGAGAGAAGATGAAGGGAGAGCTGGGCATGATGCTGAGTCTGCAGAATGTCATTCAGAAGTAAGTTCCGTCATCGCTACTGCATCGGAATGAGCAGACAGACACGCACGCGGAAGCGTACTGTGCACTTTTCACTTAAAACCTGATCCTAGTATTTCTCTTGTTTTCAGCAGGCAATATGTGCATGTTTGCAAATGTTCTGGACAGGAAGGTTGTCTAAGGTTGACATGTAAGGATGAATTTGATTAATCCTGAATGAAAGTGGGCCTGTAAACAATTAATTTGCTGTTTCCGCACGTTGAGGGATTTAATGCAACCTGCCACTTGTTTTTTTAAATATCACAATTAATCTAGTCACTGTCTTCACTGGTTTTTGTTAAATGCTGAACATTGTTAGGGTTGCCAGGTATTTCTCTTGAGGACTGTTATGTCGGGCTGAGCAGCTAAGTCTACACTTTCATCACTGCGTCTGTCTCTTCAAATAAATACATGTTCATGTCCATTGAATGCCATTTAGTCAGGCTTAAAACATTTACCATTTAATTTACCCTTACTATATACCCTTTATTATTCAGGAAGCCCTCTGTTTTTATTTATTGACCCTTATTTTATCAGTTAAGTTGACGGAGAACATATTCTCTTTTATAGCAACGACCTGGGGATGAGTTATAGGGGGGAGGAGAGGAGATGAATGAGCCACCTTGGGGTACCTTGCTAAATCAAAATGGCCGACACATTGTGGTCACCGAGAGGGGGCTCTCTAGTCTTCAGAGGTGTTTGATGCTCCAGATAGGGTTGTTGGGTGCTCCCTCTCCTAGTGAGAGTATCTGGAGGGTGTTTGGCGTTATGACTGCTGCTTATCACTGGCACTAAGATAGAAATGTGCCAGCGGTTGGCAGGCCCATACCAGGCTGTATGATCTTCTCCTAGGGCCCAACTCTCTGTGCGACTGGACCTGGAGCTAACCAGCCAGCCACTTCAGCTAGTGACAGGCCCTGTCAAGAAGGGCCCTGTGGTCACACCGGCTCCCATTCCACACACCCTGACTTTGGGTAGAGGTCGTTCATGGCTGGAGAGAGTGTGAACACAAGACTTAAGGGGGGACAGGCTAGCGAAGTTTCACTATGTTGGTGTTAACGTCAGTCCAGTCCCAAGGCTCTGCTGTTACACACTGTGTGGGGATTCATTTGATTTTAAAGCTGTTTCGAGTCCTCTAATGAAAATTGGTACTGATACATGTAGCTTGTTGGAGTGTTGTCCAGTCCATTCACACAGGAGGACAATGCATTCGGAAAGTATTCAGACCCCTTTACTTTGTCCACATTTTGTTACGTTACAGCCTTATTCTAAAATTGATTAAATTGTTTCCCCCCCCCCCATCAATCTACACACAATAACCCATAATAACAAAGCAAAAACAGGTTTTTAGAAATGTTTGCTAATAAAATACATAAGTATTCAGACCCTTTACTCAGTACTTTGTTGAAGCACCTTTTGGCAGCGTTTACAGCCTCAAGTCTTCTTGGGTATGACGCTACAAGCTTGGCACACAGTTGTATTTGGGGAGTTTCTCCCATTCTTCTCTGCAGATCCTCTCAAGCTCTGTCAGGTTGGATGGGGAGCATCGCTGCGCAGGTATTTTCAGGTCTCTCCAGAGATGTTCGATCGGGTTCAAGTCCGGGCTCTGGCTGGGCCACTTAAGGACATTCAGAGACTTGTCCCGAAGCCACTCCTGCGTTGTCTTGGCTGTGTGCTTAGGGTCGTTGTCTTGTTGGAAGGTGAACCTTCGCCCCTGTCTGAGGTCCTGAGCGCTCTGGAGCAGGTTTTCATCAAGGATCTCTGTACTTTGCTCCGTTCATCTTTCCCTCGATCCTGACTAGTCTCCCAGTCCCTGCAACTGAAAAACATCCCCCCCAGCATGATGCTGCCACCACAATGCTTCACCGTAGGGATGGTGCCAGGTTTCCTCCAGACGTGATGCTTGATTGGTTCCAAACTTCTTCCATTTAAGAATGATGGAGGCCACTGTGTTCTTGGGGACCTTCAATGCTGCAGAAATTTTTTGGCACCGTTCCCCAGATCTGTACTTCGACACAATCCTGTCTCTGAGCTCAACGGACAATTCCTTCCACCTCATGGCTTGGTTTTTGCTCTGACATGCACTGTCAACTCTGGGACCTTATGTAGACAGGTGTGTGCCTTTCCAAATCATGTCCAATCAATTGAATTTACAACAGGTGGACTCCAAGTTGTAGAAACATATCAAGGGAAACAGGATGCACCTGAGCTCAATTTAGAGTCTCATCGCAAAGGGTCTGAATACTTAATAATTATGTACGTAAAAAAAAAAAAGAATAGTTTGCAAACATTTCTAAAAACCTGTTTTTGCTTTGTCATTATGGGGTATTGTGTGTAGATTGATGAGCATTTTTTATTTAATCCATTTTAGAAGAGAGATATTATGTTTAAGTCAAATATTATATCTGTTTGGGCTTCTTGCGGTTAATTTGCAGTCTACAAATTATTTGTAATATGTTCCAGCCTCCGAGCATTCGCTCAAGAAGAAATCATCCCTTGGCTGAATCTAGCTGATGATTCCTGCTCTAGAGCCTAGCCATGCTCTTTGCAAAGGAGGCATTGCACTTAGCCAAGCTAACATGCTAACATATTTACTGATCAATCTCTCTGTTTCAATGTTGATCTGTCTGATGTTCTCTGTTGAATAAGAAGACTTCTAATGCTTTCATTAACAGTATAGCCTAATTATTAGACGAACAGAGACCTTTGTGAATGTATGGCCATTTTATGATTGTAGTGTGGTAATTCCTCCTTCAACAGGGCTGTCTATTTATACAGTGGAAAGGTTAGGTGGTGACAGGCCTGTCACAGTGGCTCTCTGTAGGCTTAGGTGACCCCCCCCCCATGCAGCTGAACAGCTCTCTTACCGTGCAGTTTGTCTGGCAGAGCGACGACCTTTAGAAATATCAACCACTCAGTCCAGTCGGCTCTGAGAGAGACATAGACAGGTCCAGAGGACAGGACACCTAACTGTAATGGAGACCGCCGTTGTCGTGTTGCACATAGAGACAGAGTAGACATGGATACTTTTTACACTGTTTGTGTCCACTTCCTTTTTGACTTGGATTCATTGGTACCATCTTGCCCTTGTCTGGATTTGAGGAGAGGACTTGACATGAAGAAGAAGTCAAGGTTTAAAAAAATTATAAAAAACATCGCTAACAACAGCAAGTATGCCTTTGTTTGCTGAGAGAACTGTCCACAAAATGATTTGAAAAGGAAATGTTTGATACTAAACCTCTTGCTCTTTCTCCCCGCCCTCTATTCTCCTTCACCCCCCCACCCTCCCTCCCTCAGGAGCACCTCCCCTGGAGAGACCAAGCTGCTGGCGTCTGAGATATATGAGATTCTGCAGGCAGCTGGTAATGATGAGGCAGAGCAGGCTGAGGCTGAGGCCGCCTCCTGCAGACGCAAGGCCCACTTCTTCCTGGGCTCCACCAACAAGAGGGCCAAGACTGTGGTGCTGCACATCGATGGCCTGGACGACTCAGTGAGTGGATGGTGTTGTCTCCACCTTGTACAATCACAACTGACGAGAGCAGTTTGCCAAACCAAAAATTCAGGCTTGATTCCCAACTGGTTTCTTGCTCCATGACTTCTGACCTTAATGTGTCTCACTGGGAGCAAAACGGGTGAGGAATCAAATCTCAGACTTCTTTATTGTGATAGGCTAACACAGTCGATTTGTCACCACCACTAGAACCCCTGAGACAGGCATATTGTCGCTCTGTTGTCATGGTGACCACAGCGTTAACGCAGGTTGTCAGGTGGTGTAGGTCAGTGTTGTAAATGTCAGCCATTGAACAGCAGGGTGTTGAGATCAGACCTGAGCACTACACCACAGGAGAGCTGCACCAGCGCCAGATCACATTACACTAGACAGACAGAACGACAGACTCAGTGACACACAACTCATATCTCGACACACACAGGACAATGAGAGATGAGCTCTTTTGAAATGTCATGTTGATTGTTATGTTGCTGCTGTAAATGAACATGAAATCTCTTCATCTGAATAGAAGGTCAATATTGAGCTAAATTAGCTTTACTCCTCTCATTGGTTTGTTTCTCCCTCCATCTCTCAGACTCGTAGAAGTCTCTGTGAGGAGGCCCTGTTGAAGATCCGAGGGGTGATCAGCTTCACCTTCCAGATGGCTGTGAAGCGATGTGTGGTCAGGATCCGCTCTGACATCAAGGCTGAGGTGAGTCTGAACGCACAGGCGCCCCATCCATTAAACACTGCACTCTGGGCAGAGAAGAAGAGTTTAAAACATCAGTTATTTTGGTTACAAATCTGTTATACCAAGACCCCCCATCTTTGTGTTCCTCAGGCACTGGGCACGGCGATCAACTCCACCAAGGTGATGAAGGCTTCACAGGTGCTGAAGGGAGAGGATGGAGGAGAGGTGAGTAGAGGGAGGGAGGGGGAGGGATAGTACTCAAATCAAACTAAACTTTATTTAAAGTGCATTTGAAATCGCAACACTTCATAGTAAAATGAACGAGATGAAAAAATGTAACCTGAAGGCAATAAGAGATGAACAAAAAAACATGTGTAAAATAATAGTGAAACCATTGTTTAAAGGCCAAGCTAAATAACTGTCAAATAATTGATTAAAACCAGGCTGAAAAAGGTAAATTTAAATCGTGACCGGCCCTCTTACCTGACAGGGCAAGTCTTTGTTGTGGGTTATATTAGGGTGCTGTGGTTCATTCTCTAACTCAAAAGGTCCACACCCAGTGGGAGTAGGTATTGTAGAGCTCTTTGCCAACCCATATTGTTGGAGATGCTTCTGTGTCTCTGTCTGCTGGGGATGGTAGTTATTTGGAGTGACACCGTTAGCTGGTCATATCTCTCTGCCCTGAGGGCGTTACTCACCGCCTAGTCACATGACCAATCCCAGCATGCCCTGGGAGCAGTGTGTCACGACACCATGTATCTATGGGAAACCCAACCCCCATCAAACCCTTACCCCCATCAAATGTTATTTGTCACATGCTTGGTAACAACAGGTGTAGACTAACAGTGAAACGCTTACTTACGGGCCCTTCCCAACAATGCAGAATACAATAAAATAATACATAATGATGATAATAGGATTTTAAAAAATGGTAACACAAGGAATACATCTGAGGAGACAGTGACCCAACAGAAGTTGTTAAAGTAGACTAGACCACTGCTCCCCTCCCCCTGGTCACTATGATGGTAGACTGGGGTAGCTGCTGTTCCACTGCTGTCCAGCAGGGAGCAGAGCTGGTTCACTTATGTTTCAGACATGGCACTGGAGAGGTTGAGAAGCTTGAGGTTGCCTGATCTTGGTTTTGTTGTCTGCACTATTTAATACATTTTTATCAAAGCAGTTTGCCACTAGGCAGGGATTCTGAACTATTCCTTGTTGTCTTTCTCCCCCCCCCCCCCCCCCCCCCCCAGCTGATGCTCCCATTCCAGGAGGGTGCAGAGGCGGTGGTGGTGGAGCACAACGTGGACATCCCAGACTACCTCCCCGAGGAGGAAAGCCCGTCTCAGGAGCAGGACAAGGCCGTGACGCGCGTTGGCTCCATCACAGACGGCGCGGGCTGGCTCGGCACCGCCGCCAACTTCCTGTCCCGCTCCTTCTACTGGTGACCACTTCCTGTGTCAGTCCCCATCGTCACAACCCCAAACCCACTAACCACCACCCGACGGTCACCTTAGCCCTGCCTACTTCCTCCAGACTTTCTACACTGCTCTCTAGTCCCTCTCAGCAGCCACACAGAGTACCACTCTGCTCAGTGTACAAGGAGCGCTGGACTGCCAAGTGCAACCTGCAATAATCTTTCATTGTTTATAAGACAAAATTAGCTAAGAACATGCTAGCTACTGTACCGCAGGCTGAACGCGCTGCACACTAAATACACTCAGTCAATCTCTACATGTTATTTACCTCATAAGCCAGAGACAGAGGACTTCAGAATCAGCTTACATCTCTTATTTTCCTTTAGAGAAGTAGTTTTCTCTGACGCCTGATGGGTCCATAACCTATTTGAAACCAAATTGCATTGTGGAATGCATGGTGCTGCATCGTCTTCTGAGTTTGAGCGATTGCATTGTATGACGCTGTGCTTGTGGATACAGGAGTGTTTTTGGCTCTCGCTCTTCTTTTCCTCATCTTTCTTTTCATAAGGTTTTTTCACCCTTTTTCTTTCTGTTTGCCAATTTGATAATCCCTAATTCAATTTTCATTCCCCCGCGTGGGGCTTTTTAAAGCATGCTGCAATAATTGTTGTTTGTGCCGATCTTGCTCGCTGCCTTGTCTTCATCATGTTTACGTCTCTATCCTTTGTTGTGTGCCTTTTGGACTCTTCACTGCCATGTATTGCTATTTATTTGTCAATTTTAACTTCTCTCAAAACCTGTACTGACCTCGCCTTCTGGATGGTAATGGGGTGAACAGGCCATTGCTCGGGTGGTTGATGTTCTTGATGATCGTTTTGGCCTTCCTGTGACATCGGCTGCTCTAGGTGTCTTCTAGGGCAGGCAGTGAGCCCCCGGTGATGGTTGGGCAGACCGCACCACCCTCTGGTAAATGGTGCCTGGTTTCCTAGTAACATTAATCATAATATGTTAATCTCAGTCCTTATTTCAGGAAGAAATCATGTTTTTCTTCTGTTGAACAGTTATTCTTTGTCTCCATTTTACTTTGTTGTTGAAAGATGCAACAGAAATGTTAAATGTAGATAATACCTTTTTATCAAGAGGCTATGACTGAAACATTGACGTTCAATATTAGGTTCTTGCATAGATTAGTCTTTGGATTGACTTTTTTTCTTTTCTTTTGAGGAACCCTTTCATGCCTGTAATCCTTTTCCAGCTGAATTATGATCTCATCTGATTTGCATCTGATTTAAGTGGGATTGACATGCATTGTGTAAAGGAAGTGCTGACCAGACTATAGTTATCCTTCTGGAGGCCCAGCTCAGATATAGAGTTTAAATGTATTACATTTTGAGTTTGCATCCTAATATTACACTTTTATATACACTACCAGTGAAGAGTTTGGACACACCTACTCATTCAAGGGTTTTTCTTTATTTTAAAAATGATTTACATTGTAGAAAAATTGTGAAGACATCAAAACTATGTAGTAGTAGTGCTTACGAACAACAAGTCGTAGGATGAAGTTGAGAAATCATCACTATTCTATTTCATCCTTCGTCTTCCTTTTTTGGTTTAACATGCACAGAATCAGTCATGATTTAAGTTGCGCCATGTAAAGTAAATTTTATTATAAGTTGCACCGCTTGTACTGTATATCAAATACTTGAACACTATATTTTTTTGTTTCGGTTTAAATCTCTCGTCAAATCAAATGTTAATTTGTCACCTGCGCCGAATACAACAGGGGTAGACCTTACAGTGAACTGCTTACTTACAAGCCCTTAATCAACGATGCAGAGTTAAATAAGAAAATAAAAAAACACATGAAATAAAACGCACAAGAATGAAGATGTGTGTGACTATTGTTTAATAGTCACTCCATCAGGATGGCTGACAGAATCATGTAGCAGCAGCTTCTCATGTACAGTGTGTATCTGCTGTCTAATGTAATATAATGTATTGCAGATCTGAAAACGGTTTATTCCCAATTCACGATTAAGGCAAAGAATATTAAAAATAACTTTAAAATGTAAATTGTTTGCGTCTGTGTTATCAGTGGTGTGATGTGTGTGTGGGTGGGGAACTTGCATTTCATGAGTTATCCAGAAAAGG
Source organism: Coregonus lavaretus (assembly GCF_964263955.1). Lineage (NCBI taxonomy): Eukaryota > Metazoa > Chordata > Actinopteri > Salmoniformes > Salmonidae > Coregonus > Coregonus lavaretus. The sequence goes on from NC_140021.1 coordinate 10,442,554, forward strand.
GCCACACTTGGCATGTTATGTGTGCATTGAGTTATGCCATTGTCATAGCATTTCTGAAACCTGACAATCCCCATAGGAAGAGTAAGACTTTGGCCTAGGCACGCAGTCATCTACCATGGCCATAGTACAGCAGCTGTAAACCTGCTCGTGTTGCCAGATCAAAATGCTGAGGGCAGCAGCTGTACTTGTAGAGCGGGAAAGAAGATATGATTAAATCTGTTTTCCTTGCGAGTGCAGAAGGGAACTGCTCCAGGGCAATCCCCTGCCTGGTCCACCTCCTCCCCCTACCGCCTGGCCTGGTCCACCTCCCCCCCAGCCTGGTCCACCTCCCCCCCAGCCTGGTCCACCTCCCCCCCAGCCTGGTCCACCTCCCCCCCCCAGCCTGGTCCACCTCCCCCCCAGCCTGGTCCACCTCCCTCCCAGCCTGGTGGTGCAGGCAGGCATGGGTATCCAGCCACAGCTGTAGGCCCCTGGAGGCAGTGCTCCTCCCACCATGTGACAGAGCGCTTTGTCAGACTGTAGTAGAGGCTTAGTTAGTGACACCAATCAGCTGGGTGGATGCAGACTGGCTGGAGAGGATGTGGAAGGCTAAGCAGAATTTGATGACTACTGGGTATTTCGCCTTCATTTCACCCAACTTCATATGAACTGAAGTGGAGTGCTGAACACAGCAGGATCAGTGAAGGAAGGATCAAGAGTTCATGGAGGGCATGCAATGTTAATAAAACATTGCTACAATATAAAACCTTTTATTTTCTGTTATTATTCTTCGTACCAGCCATTAGTGTCCTTCTAACCATGACATTCCTGTTGTTATGAAGCAGGACAACCGAGACCATACGTATGTGGAGGGCAATGCATCAGACCACAGAAGACTTTCGGGCCCTCTGGGGAAATATGTGCTCTCCACTAGAGGGAGTCAGTTAGCTGGGAAATGTGTGGAAATGACAAATTGTGACCAACAAGAATGAAAACCAACTCAGAATTTGCCGTTCTTTGTTCAATCACATGTCAACTCCAAGGACAAGGAGAAACATACTGGCAACTGGTTTTCTACATTGATGCAATAGACCTCAAAATGTTGAGTTTCAGATGGCTTTAAAGGCTAGCAAAAGGGTTAGGGTCAATTCCATTTCAATTTCGGTCCATTCCATTTCAATTTTAGTCAATTCAGAAAGTAAACCAAAGTCAAAGTCAATACATGTTAGAATCACCTTTGGCAGTGATTACAGCTGTGAGTCTTACTGGGTAAGTCTAAAGGCTTTGCAAACCTGTACTGTACAATATTTGCACATTATTCTTAAAAAAATTCTACAAGCTCTGTCAAGTTGGTTGTTGATCAATGCTAGACAGCCATTTTCAGGTCTTGCCATAGATTTTCAAGTCAGGAACATTCAATGTCCCATCTTGGTAAGCAACTCTAGTGTATATTTGGCCTTGAGTTTTAGGTTATTGTCCTGCTGAAAGGTGAATTTGTCTCCCAGTGTCTGTTGGAAAGCAGACTGAACCAGGTTTTCCCCTACAATTGTGCCTGTGCTTAGCTCTATTCAGTTTATTTTTATCCCACCAAAAAATCCCTATTCCTTGCCGATGACAAGTATATCCATAACATGATGCAGCCACCACCATGCTTGAAAATATGAAGAGTGCTACTCAGTGATGTGTTGTGTTGGATTTGCCCCCAAACATAACGCTTTGTATTCAGGACATAAAGTTCATTTCTATGCCATATTTCTTGCAGTTTTACTTTAGTGCCTTATTGCAAACAGGATGCATGTTTTGGAATATTTTATTCTGTACAGACTTCCTTATGTTCACTCTGTCATTTAGATTAGTATTGTTGTTAATTCATCCTCAGTTTTCTCCTATCACAGCCTTTAAACACTGTAACTGTTTTAAATTCACCATTGGCCTCCTGGTGAAATCCCTGAGTGGTTTCCATCCTCTCCGGCAACTGAGTTAGGAAGGATGCCTGTATCTTTGTAGTGACTGGGTGTATTGATACACCATCCAAAGTGTAACTAATAACTTCACCATGCTCAAAGGGATAGTCAGTGTCTGCTTTTTTTTATGGACCCATCTACCAATAGGTGCCCTTCTTTGCGAAGCATTGGAAAAACTCTAGTTTTTGAGGTTGAATCTGTGTTTGAAATTCACTGCTCGACTGAGGGACCTTACAGATAATTGTATGTGTTGGGTACATGTTAAACACTATTATTGCACACAGTGAGTCCATGCAACTTATGTGACTTGTTAAGCACATTTTTACTCCTGAACTTATTTAAGCTTGCCATAACAAAGGGGTTGAATACTTGACTCAAAACATTTCAGCTTTTACATTTTAATTAGTACAAAAAAATGTTTTTACAGCATTCCACTTTGACATTATGGAGTATTGATACAAAATCTCAATTTAATCCATTTTAAATTCAGGCTGTAACACAACAATATGGAAAAAGTCAAGAGGTGTGAATACTTTCTGAAGGCACTGTACATGGTTTCATAATGATCGTTTATAAATATCTGTCCTCTGGTTGTAGGCTATGCAGTATTCGAGGAACACCAAATATGAGATTTTCTTCCGGCCTATGGGTTTCTCTCTTATGTCTCTTATAGTCTCTAGTAATTCTTAAATATTCTTCCAATATTCCCTCATAAACTCCTACTGATACACCCACACATATTCTCAAGGAAGCTAGCTACTCCATGGAACCAACTATTTGCCATTGAGAAGTAACAGATCTAAAACGGTGTGTGTCTCTGGATTCTGGAGAGCCTAGCTGCTTGTCTTATTTTGAGAATGTTAATTCCACAAAAAGGTTTTCATTTCTTGGATATTTCAGATAAGCTCCCTTCCACCCACATCTTGTCTGATCAAACAGCACCAGTGCCCTTCTCCTAAACACTCCTTGTTTGTCTGCGATATCAGCCCACTTGCATATTTGTGCATAAATGTGTCATCCATATCACTAGCAGCAGCGCTATTTGCATTGTTAATCTATGCGCTCGGGGATGAGGGCCTGATTGTGAGGAGATAGGGGAGAAAGGTGCATCTGCAGAGCCGCCGGGCTGCATTGACGATTTGATTCCAGGTTCAGTCTCCAGTCAATGGGATCAGCCGTAAATCCCCCAGGGCCGTGCAGCGGGAAATGATGTGACTCCTGTAATTTATGTCAAATAACTTTTGAGGATGTGTGAGTGTAGCAATCAGCGTTACCGGGCGCCATAACTCTTGGGCGGAGGGCTCCGGTGGAGATTTAATTGAGACATTTTTCTTTATCTTGAGCGCTGAGCGAGTGTCGTGTTGTTGTGTAACGAGATGTAATGTCTCTCTTTAGAAGGGGGGGAGGGGGGTCAACAGGCTGGATGAGGGAAGGTCACTGGCTGACTGGGTTGGAGATCCAATTTGCTCATGTAGCTTTGAGACTCTATGTAGACTAAATAGTGGAAAGACAGGAGGAGCAGATCACTAAGAGGCTGTTTGTCATTGCCATGCTAAACACTCAACGCTGATCTTTACAGTTACTCCAGGATAAATGGAGCCATACCACTTTTAGTTCAGCCAGGCTGCGCAACACTGAAGTACATAAAGACTAAAGAGATGTCCCTTTTTCAAGCTGACTGAAAATACAAAGTAGCACAGAGAATCCTTATATGACTTTGTGATTTAGAATGCTGTGTGTGGCCATACCCTCCATCTGCGTGTGTGTGTGTGTGTGTGTGTGTGTGTGTGTGTGTGTGTGTGTGTGTGTGTGTGTGTGTGTGTGTGCGGATGTATTGTGTGTGCGTATTATTGTTATGATTGTGTATGTCTCTACTGCCTGTGTGTAAGTAGTCCTCCTCACCTCCCTGTGGCATGGTCCTGATGAGATGCACACACACACACACACACACACACACACGCACACACACACACAGACACACACAGAGAGAGGCTACAGCTCATAATTGTGGCTGTAGTTCATTATGGCCCTCAGATGATTTGGAGCCACTAAGGGAGCCTCGTCCTCTGACACCGCCACGTCCGCCCGATGACAACCACTCCAGGCACTGATTGGTGGGATGAAATATTGCCGGCAAAAATTAAAAGGTCCCAGTGTCAAAATAATTCATGATATGCATATCTTCCTGGCCTGATGAAATGGCTGATATCTGGACTAGGAGGATAATAAAAGCGATCAGGCTACAGTTAAAACTATTTCAGCAGGAGGGGTAGGGAGGCGTCCGTTTTATCAGTGTCAAGAGTGCTGGATTATGGGGTCAAGATGCATCGTGTGTGTGGTGTATGTGTCGGTGTGTGTCCATGCTTTAATGTGTGTGTACGTATTTACATTACATGGCCAAAAGTATATGGACACCCCTTTCAAATTAGTGGATTCTGCTATTTCAGCCACACCCGTTGCTGACAGGAGTATAAAATCGAGCACACAGCCATGCAATCTCCATAGCCTAACATTGGCAGTTGAATGGCCCATACTGAAGAGCTCAGTGACTTTCAACGTGGCACCGTCATAGGATGCCACCTTTCCAACAAGTCAGTTCGTCAAATTTCTGCCCTGCTAGTGCTGCCCCGGTCAACTGTAAGTGCTGTTATTGTGAAGTGGAAAGGTCTATGATCAACAACGGCTCAGCCGCGAAGTGGTAGGCCACACAAGCTCACAGAACGGGACCGCCGAGTGCTGAAGCACGATTTTGGAATGAGATGTTCAACGAGCAGGTGTCCACATACTTTTGGCCATGTAGTGTATATTCCTCTGTGTGTGTGTGTGTGTGTGTGTGTGTGTGTGTGTGTGTGTGTGTGTGTGTTTGTAGTGGGTCACTCCACACCCCACCTGTGATTTGAATATCTGCTGTAATTGTCCCAAAAAGGCTCATCAGTGGATCTGCCGTCCACCATTAGGGCTCAACAATATGCTGTGCCATTCAAATTCCCCCCAATGACAGGTTATTAGGAGCCCCAAGCAGCCGGCACATAATGAAGCACCATAACGTTGACCTGTAATGTGAAGTGATGGCAGAGCCCGAGTGGTGGGGGATGAAATAGTCAGTGTTTTAACACAGGAGAAGTGAGGGGGGTAGTGGGGCTACCATTGTTGGATCACAGTGGGATACATTTTACATCCAGTTTCTTCTGTCTCTCGTGGATTGATCTTTGTAACAGGGTGAGAATATGAGGGTTGAGGAGATGGGGGTTTGCTGTGTTTTATAGGGGAGGTTGTTTTGACAACTGAGTTTATGTGATAGGAGAGTCTTCAATGCTAACCAGTTGTACTGAGGCCACTCTTTCTCCTAAGCATAGAGATGAAGTTGATTGCAATACAAACTGTAATTTCATGCACTTTACTTACAGTGCTCTACGTGTGTGACATGAACAATGCCAATCTTCCATGAAAATAAGCAAAAAAAAAGAGTTTTTTTTACAGTTGAACATCAGATTGTGAATTGATCCATATCATTGAGTATATCAATTACATATTTTTATCTGCAATATACACTGAGTGTATAAAACATTCCTAATATTGAGTTGCACCCTCTTTGGCCCTCAGAACAGCCTCAATTTGTCGGGGCATGGACTTTACAAGGTGTTCGAAAGCGTTCCACAGGGATGCTGGCCCATGTTGACTCCAATGCTTCCCACAGTTGTGTCAAGTTGGCTGGATGTCCTTTGGGTGGTGGACCATTCTTGATACACACGGGAAACTGTTGAACGTGAAAAACCTAGTAGCGTTGCAGTTCTTGACACACTCAAATCGATGCGCCTGGCACCTACTACCATACCCCATTCAAAGGCACTTAAATATTTTGTCTTGCCTATTCACCCTCTCAATGGCACACATATACACAATCCATGTCTCAAGGCTTAAAAATCCTTCTTTAACCTCTCTCCTCCCTTTCATTTACACTGATTGAAGTGGATTTGACAGGTGACATCAATAAGGGATCATAGCTTTCACCTGGATTCACCTGGTCAGTCTATGTCATAGAAAGAGCAGGTGTTCCTAATATTTTGTACACTCCTTGTATAGCTGATATGGAACAGCAAAGAAAACATGCACATTTCCCATGTGACACTAAAGCCTGTTACACAACTCCAGGCATATTGGCTGCGGCGTCCGTCCGCCTTCTCCTCTCCAACAGCTAGTGGACGTTGTGATGAGCAACGGATCCATCTGGCGTGTCCTCTCCTCCAACTGGTGTGTGAACATGACGTATAGATGACATTTTTACCATCCCAGAGCCTCTGCTACCTGGAAGATTTGGCAAATATACAGTATATATTTTCACATATACAGTGCCTAGTGAAAGTCTACATACCACTTGCACAGTCTTTACATTTTGCTGCCTTAAAATTAAATCTAAAAAGGGATTCAATTGGATATTTTTCCTACAGATCTACATAACCTACTCCACAACTTCAAATTGAAAGAACATTTTAGAACATTTTCTACAAAAAAACGGAGATGTCTTGATTGCCTATGTCTTCACACCCCAGAGTTAATACTTGGTGCGAGCACCTTTGGCAGCCATTACAGCTGTTAATCATTTTGAATAAGATTCTACCAACTTTGCACAACTATTAGGACAATACATATCCATTGTTTTTGTCAAAATTGCGCCAGCTCAATACAGTTGGTTGGGAATCATTGATGGACAGCAATAGTCAAAGCTTTTCTCTAATTCTCAAGCAAATTTAAGCCAGGACTGAGACTGGACCACTAGGAAACACTCAATCTTGGAAGTCCATTCTGGTGTGTCTTTGGCATTAAAATGTGTGTAATTGTCCTGCTGAATTTTTTGAATGTTATCCCAGGATTTTCAGAAGACTGAGGCAGGTTTTCCTCAAACTTTTTACTTGGGCTTTGCTCCTTTCATATTTTTTTGATCCTGACAGACTCCCCAGTCACTGCTGGTGACAAGCATACCCATAACTGTCAGGGTTGAGTGTAGAGGTGGTGTAGAATCAGGCGCAGGACACACAGAGGTTTCGAACAGCGTCTTTAGTAAAGTCCAAAACGAGCCAAACACGGCAACAGGCTACAGGCAAACTTTACGCACAACAGTAAAGTATGCTAAGGCGCACAAAGTGCGGAACTCTCTCTCAAAACACAAAATACAGAGAGAACAGAAAATGTCGAACTAGCACACAACGTGACACGGAAACAATTACACACAACACCTGACCAAACTCAAGAGAACTAAATAGGACACCTAATAAACACTAATAAGGAACAGGTGTAGCAACACAGACAAAACCAATCAAACATAGAAACATAGAACGGTGGCAGCTAGTACTCCGGAGACGACGACCGCCGAAGCCTGCCCGAACAAGGAGAAGGAGCAGCCTCGGCCGAAACCGTGACAGTACCCCCCCCTTGACGCGCAGCTCCAGCCGTGCGCCGACCCCGGCCTCGGGGACGACCAGAAAGACGCGGAGCAGGGCGCGTGGGATGACCACGATGGAACTCGGTCAGCAGAGACGGGTCTAGGATGTCCCTCCTCGGCACCCAGCACCGCTCCTCCGGGCCGTACCCCTCCCACTCCACGAGATATTGGAGACCCCCCATCCGGCGTCTCGAATCTAGGATGGACCGAACAGTGTACGCCGGAGCCCCCTCGATGTCCAACGGGGGCGGAGGAGTCTCTTCTATCTCATAGTCCTGGAGTGGACCAGCTACCACCGGCCTGAGGAGAGACACATGGAACGAGGGGTTAATATTCTTGTAATCAATGGGCAGTTGTAACCTGTAACACACCTCGTTCAATCTCCTCAGGACTTTAAACGGCCCCACAAACCGCCGACCCAGCTTCCGGCAGGGCAGGCGGAGGGGCAGGTTTCTGGTCGAGAGCCAGACTCGATCTCCAGGTGCGTACACTGGCCCCTCACTGCGGTGGAGATCGGCGCTCGTCTTATGTCGACGGATGGCCCGCTGCAGGTGGACATGTGCAGCGTTCCACGTCTCCTCCGAGCGCCGCACCCACTCATCCACCGCAGGGGCCTCGATCTGGCTCTCATGCCAAGGTGCCAGAACCGGCTGGTACCCTAACACACACTGGAAAGGGGTTAGTTTAGTGGAGGAGTGGCGGAGAGAGTTCTGTGCCATCTCTGCCCAGGGAACATATCTCGCCCACTCCTCCGGCCGGCCCTGGCAATACGACCTCAGAAACCTACCCACATCCTGGTTGACACGTTCGACCTGCCCATTACTCTCCGGGTGGTAACCCGAAGTAAGGCTCACCAAAACCCCCAACCGTTCCATAAACGCTCTCCAAACTCTGGAGGTAAACTGGGGGCCTCGATCAGACACTATATCCTCGGGTACCCCGTAATGCCGGAAGACGTGGGTAAATAGAGCCTCAGCGGTCTGTAGGGCAGTGGGAAGACACGGCATGGGAAGGAGACGACAGGCCTTCGACAACCGATCCACAACGACCAGGATGGTGGTATTCCCCTGGGAGGGGGGAAGGTCTGTAACAAAATCCACCGAGAGGTGAGACCAGGGTCGTTGTGGAACGGGCAGGGGTTGTAACTTACCCCTGGGCAAGTGTCTGGGCGCCTTACACTAGGCACACACTGAGCAGGAGGAGACATAAATCCTCACATCCCTGGCTAACGTTGGCCACCAGTACTTTGTGCTAAGGCAGTGCACTGTCCGGCCAATACCTGGATGCCCAGAGGAGGGTGACGTGTGAGCCCAATAAAGGAGTCGATCCCGGACCTCGAGCGGGACGTACGTCCGACCCACCGGACACTGTGGAGGGCTAGGGTCGGTGTGCAACGCCCGCTCGATCTCCGTATCGACCTCCCATACCACCGGTGCAACCAGACAAGACTTAGGTAGTATGGGAGTGGGCTCCACGGACCTCTCCTCCGTGTCATACCGCCGAGACAGGGCATCTGCCTTCCCGTTCTGGGACCCAGGGATGTAAGTGATCTTAAACACGAACCGGGCTAGAAACATAGTCCACCGAGCCTGGCGAGGATTCAGTCTCCTAGCTGCCCGAATGTATTCCAGGTTACGGTGGTCAGTCAAAATGAGAAAAGGGTGTTGAGCCCCCTCAAGCCAATGCCTCCACACCTTTAGGGCTTGTACCACGGCTAACAACTCCCTGTCCCCTACGTCATAATTACGCTCTGCCGGACTGAGCTTCTTCGAATAAAAAGCACAGGGGCGGAGTTTAGGTGGTGTGCCGGACCGTTGTGAGAGAACGGCCCCGATACCGGCTTCAGACGCGTCCACCTCCACTTGGAATGGTAAAGCGGGATCCGGGTGCGCCAGCACCGGAGCCGAGGTAAACAGGTCCTTCAGTCTCCCAAAAGCCCTGTCCGCCTCAGCTGACCACCGCAAGCGCACCGGACCCCCCTTCAGAAGGGACGTTATGGGAGCTGCCACCTGTCCAAAACCCCGGATAAATCTCCGGTAGTAATTCGCAAAACCCAAGAACCGCTGCACCTCTTTAACCGTGGTTGGGGTTTGCCAATTACGCACGACTGACACACGGTCAACCTCCATCTTCACCCCTGACGCAGACAACTGATAACCCAAAAAGGAGACCGACTCCTGGAAGAACAGACATTTCTCTGCCTTGACATACAGGTCATGCTCCAACAACCTCCTCAACACTCGGCGCACCAGGGCTACATGCTCGGCTCGGGTAGAACTGTACACCAGAATATCATCTATGTACACGACTACTCCCTGCCCCTGCATGTCCCGGAAAATCTAATCTACAAAGGATTGGAAAACTGATGGAGCATTCATTAACCCGTATGGCATGACGAGATACTCGTAATGACCGGAGGTAGTACTAAATGCTGTCTTCCATTCATCGCCCTCTCTAATGCGCACCAAGTTATATGCGCTCCTGAGGTCCAATTTTGTGAAGAACCGTGCCCCGTGTAATGACTCCGTCATAGTCGCAATCAGAGGGAGTGGATAACTATATTTTACAGTAATCTGATGGAGACCGCGGTAATCAATACACGGGCGCAAACCTCCATCCTTCTTCTTCACAAAAAAGAAGCTTGAGGACGCGGGCGAAGTGGAGGGCCGTATGTATCCCTGTCTCAGAGACTCGGCAATGTATGTCTCCATCGCCCTCTTCTCCTCTTGTGACAAAGGATACACATGGCTCCGCGGGAGCGCAGCTCCTGCCTGGAGGTCTATCGCACAATCCCCCTGTCTATGAGGCAGCAACCGCGCCGCTCTCGTCTTGCTAAACACGAGTGCCAAATCCTCATACTCGGAGGGAATGTGCAGTGCGGGCATTTGGTTTGGACTCTCCACCGAGGTCGCCCCTACGGAAACACCCAGACATAGCCCCTCACACTGGGCAGACCACCCCTTAAGAGCCTTCTCTCGCCACGAAATAGTAGGATCATGGGTAATCAACCAGGGAAGCCCCAGTACCACCGGATACGCAGGAGAGTCGATCAGATAGAGCTGAATCGTCTCCTCATGACCCCCCTGCGTCTCCATCCTAAGTGGCACTGTGACCTCCCTAATCAACCCGGATCCTAACGGACGGCTATCTAGGGCATGTACCGGGAAAGGATTATTGACCGAAAGGAGAGGGATCCCTAACTCTACACAGAATTTACGATCTACAAAATTCCCAGCTGCGCCTGAATCTACTAGCGCCTTATGCTGGGAACGAGGTGCAACCTGTGGAAAACAAACAGGTATAGTTATGTGTACAACAGAAAGCTCTGGGTAAGTGGGGCGCCTACTCACCTGGGAGGACTCCCCAATGCGTGGCCTGCCTTCTCTTCCACCAGGAGACCCTCCCCAGCACCTAGCCGCGGTGTGCCCTCCACGGCCACAGTTGGTGCAGGGGACGGCCCCCCTCGGGCTCCTTCTCCTCTGTTCTCTAGCGCCAGCACCTCCGAGCTCCATAGGACTCGGCTCGGAGGCGCTGGAGGGTGGAATGGGCGACCCACTCCCGGGACGCCCGCGAGTGGCGAGCAGGGTGTCCAGCCGAATGGCCATGTCAACCAATTGGTCAAACGAAAGCGTGGTATCCCTACACGCCAACTCTCTCTGGACGTCCTCCCGGAGGCTGCAGCGGAAGTGATCTATGAGGGCCCGCTCATTCCACCCTGCATCTGCCGCTAGAGTCCGGAACTCCAGTGCAAACTCCTGAGCGCTCTTCATCCCCTGCCGGAGGTAGAATAGACGCTCCCCCGCCGCCTTCCCCTCTGGTGGATGGTCAAACACTGCACGGAAGCGGCGGGAGAACTCCGCATAGGTGATAGTAGCGGCGTCTATTCTCCTCCATTCGGCGTTGGCCCACTCCAACGCCTTGCCGGTGAGACAGGAGATGAGGGCGGAAACGCTCTCGTGTCCCGAGGGCGCCGGGTGTACGGTGGCGAGGTAGAGTTCAACTTGCAGCAGGAACCCTTGACACCCGGCAGCGGTGCCGTCGTACGCCCTCGGGAGCGAGAGCCGAATCCCACTGGGTTCCGGAAGTTGGACAGGCGGACTGATCGATGGTGATGGTGTGGTAGGTGGGGGCGTGGGTACCCCGCTGGTCTCCCATCGATGGAGGGTGTTCATAACTCTATCCAGAGCGTGTCCGATTTGATTGATCCTGTCCTCCTGTCCAAAGAAGAAGACGCTCCTCGATAATTTCACTGGGTGCGGTAGCTCCTGCTGATTCCATAACTCGTGTGTAATTATGTCAGGGTTGAGTGTAGAGGTGGTGTAGAATCAGGCGCAGGACACACAGAGGTTTCGAACAGCGTCTTTAGTAAAGTCCAAAACGAGCCAAACACGGCAACAGGCTACAGGCGAACTTTACGCGCAACAGTAAAGTATGCTAAGGCGCACAAAGTGCGGAACTCTCTCTCAAAACACAAAATACAGAGAGAACAGAAAATGTCGAACTAGCACACAACGTGACACGGAAACAATTACAGACAACACCTGACCAAACTCAAGAGAACTAAATAGGACACCTAATAAACACTAATAAGGAACAGGTGTAGCAACACAGACAAAACCAATCAAACATAGAAACATAGAACGGTGGCAGCTAGTACTCCGGAGACGACGACCGCCGAAGCCTGCCCGAACAAGGAGAAGGAGCAGCCTCGGCCGAAACCGTGACAATAACATGATGCTGCCACCAAATATCTTGAAAATACAGAGGGTTTCACTCTGTGTTGTGTTAGATTTTACCCAAATCTTGAGTTTTTTTTATTTACAGTGGGGAAAAAAAGTATTTAGTCAGCCACCAATTGTGCAAGTTCTCCTACTTAAAAAGATGAGAGAGGCCTGTAATTTTCATCATAGGTACATGTCAACTATGACAGACAAATTGAGACTTTTTTTCTCCAGAAAATCACATTGTAGGATTTTTTATGAATTTATTTGCAAATTATGGTGGAAAATATGTATTTGGTCACCTACAAACAAGCAAGATTTCTGGCTCTCACAGACCTGTAACTTCTTCTTTAAGAGTCTCCTCTGTCCTCCACTCGTTACCTTTATTAATGGCACCTGTTTGAACTTGTTATCAGTATAAAAGACACCTGTCCACAGCCTCAAACAGTCACACTCCAAACTCCACTATGGCCAAGACCAAAGAGCTGTCAAAGGACACCAGAAACAAAATTGTAAACCTGCACCAGGCTGGGAAGACTGAATCTGCAATAGGTAAGCAGCTTGGTTTAAAGAAATCAACTGTGGGAGCAATTATTAGGAAATGGAAGACATACAAGACCACTGATAATCTCCCTCGATCTGGGGCTCCTCGCAAGATCTCACCCCGTGGGGTCAAAATGATCACAAGAACGTTGAGCAAAAATCCCAGAACCACACGGGGGACCTAGTGAATGACCTGCAGAGAGCTGGGACCAAAGTAACAAAGCCTACCATCAGAAACACACTACGCCGCCAGGGACTCAAATCCTGCAGTGCCAGACGTGTCCCCCTGCTTAAGCCAGTACATGTCCAGGCCCGTCTGAAGTTTGCTAGAGTGCATTTGGATGATCCAGAAGAGGATTGGGAGAATGTCATATGGTCAGATAAAACCAAAATAGAACTTTTTGGTAAAAACTCAACTCGTCGTGTTTGGAGGACAAAGAATGCTGAGTTGCATCCAAAGAACACCATACCTACTGTGAAGCATGGGGGTGGAAACATCATGCTTTGGGGCTGTTTTTCTGCAAAGGGACCAGGACGACTGATCCGTGTAAAGGAAAGAATGAATGGGGCCATGTATCGTGAGATTTTGAGTGAAAACCTCCTTCCATCAGCAAGGGCATTGAAGATGAAACGTGGCTGGGTCTTTCAGCATGACAATGATCCCAAACACACCGCCCGGGCAACGAAGGAGTGGCTTCGTAAGAAGAATTTCAAGGTCCTGGAGTGGCCTAGCCAGTCTCCAGATCTCAACCCCATAGAAAATCTTTGGAGGGAGTTGAAAGTCCATGTTGCCCAGCGACAGCCCCAAAACATCACTGCTCTAGAGGAGATCTGCATGGAGGAATGGGCCAAAATACCAGCAACAGTGTGTGAAAACCTTGTGAAGACTTACAGAAAACGTTTGACCTGTGTCATTGCCAACAAAGGGTATATAACAAAGTGTTGAGAATCTTTTGTTATTGACCAAATACTTATTTTCCACCATAATTTGCAAATAAATTCATTAAAAATCCTACAATGTGATTTTCTGGATTTTTTTTCTCATTTTGTCTTTCATAGTTGACGTGTACCTATGATGAAAATTACAGGCCTCTCTCATCTTTTTAAGTGGGAGAACTTTTTTTCCCCACTGTATGCCACAAAGTTAATTTATTTGCAGTGTTATCTTGCAGTATTACTTAACAGCCTTGTTGAAAACAGAATAGATTATTTGAAATGGATTTTTTTTATACACAGGCTTAATTATTTTCACTTTGTCATACAGGTCAGTAATGTGGAGTGAATGCAATGTTGTAGATCCTCTGTATTTGTGGTGGCAGCATCGTGTTAATGTTATTCATGTGCTTGTCACCGGCAGGGACTGGGGAGTTTGTCATGATCAGAAGAAATATGAAAGGAGCAAAGCCCAGGTAAAAAGTGAAAGGAAAACCTGCAGTGTTGAGTGTTGCTGAATGGTCCAGTCCCAGGCCTGATTTAGCTCTGCTTGAAAATCACAAACGAGGTTTGAACATTGCTGTCCTTCAATGATTTCCCACCAAATTAACTGAGCTTGAGCAATTTTGACAAAAACAGTGGATATACACAGAGTATACCAAACATTAGGAACACCTTCCTAATTTTTTGTTGCACCCCCCCCTTTTGCCCTCAGAACAGCCTAAATGTGTCAGGGCATGGACTCTACAAGGCGTTGAAAGGGTTCCACAGGGATGCTGGCCCATGTTGACTCCAATGTTTTCCCACAGTTGTGAAGTTGGCTGAATGTCCTTTGGGTGGTGGACCATTCTTGATACACACAGGAAATTGTTGAGCGTGAAAAACCCAGCAGCGTTGCAGTTCTTGACACAAACCAATGATCCTGACACCTACTACCATACCCTGTTCAAAGGCACTTAAATATTTTGTCTTGCCCTTTCATCCTCTGAATGGCACACATACACAATCCATGTCTCAATTGTCTCAAGGCTTAAAGATACTTCTTTGACCTCTACGGGATCGGTGTCCCGTATACCGGACAGTTGAGCTAACGTGCGCTAATGTGATTAGAACGACTGTTGAAAGTAACAGCAAACTTTCCAGGACAGACATGTCTTATATGGGCAGAAAGCTTAAATTATTGTTAATTTAACTGCACTGTCCAATTTTACAGTAGCTATTACAGTGAAAAAATACCATGCTATTGTTTGAGGAGAGTGCACAACAACAAAAAACGTATCACGGCAACTGGGTTGATACATTCACCTCTGAAGGTACATAATGTACTTACATTCAGTAATCTTGCTCTGATTTGTCATCCTAAGGGTCCCAGATATAAAATGTAGCATAGTTTTGTTTGATAAAATCCATTTTTATGTTCAAATGTAGGAACTGGGTTCTACAGTTTGAACCCCTGCTGTCTCTGGCTCCACACCCAGCCCGCCCGGCCATCTAGATGTGTGAAAGTTAGTGTATAAGATAATGATCCATCATGTATGACATTCCTAGGAGTGTGTAAACTTACATTTTGTATTACCATATCATTTTTTGTATGTTCTCTGTAGTTATGTACTTGAAAATGTATCAATTGACCAATTTGGGCACATTTGGGCTTACTTGATACAAATAGTCCAGTATTGCAACGCTTCACTAGATCAATCTGAAACTTTGCACACACTGCTGTCATCTAGTGGCCAAAACCTAAATTGCACCTAAACTGCAATATTATATTGTGGCCTTTCTCTTGCATTTCAAATATGATGGAACTCATTTTTTTATAGAAAATACATTTTTTTTGTTTGTATTATCTTTTACCAGATCTAATGTGTTATATTCTCCTACATTAATTTCAAATTTCCACAAACCTCAAAGTGTTTCCTTTCAAATGGTATCAAGAATATGCATATCCTTGCTTCAGGTCCTGAGCTACAGGCAGTTCGATTTGGGTATGTCATTTTAGGCGAAAATTGAAAAAAATTGTCCGATCCTTAAGAGGTTAACTTGTCTCCTGTCACCTCCCCTTCATCTACACTGATTGAAGTGGATTTAACAAGTGACATCAATAAGGGATAATAGTTTTCTCCTGGTCAGTCTATGTATATAGACACAGTTGAAGTCGGAAGTTTACATACACCTTAGCCAAATACATTTAAACTCAGTTTTTCACAATTCCTGATATTTAATCCTAGTACAAATTCCCTGTCTTAGGTCAGTTAGGATCACCACTTTATTTTAAGAATGTGAAATGTGAGTATAATAGTAGAGAGAATGATGTATTTCAGCTTTTATTTCTTTCATCACATTCCCAGTGGGTTAGAAGTTTACATACACTCAATTAGTATTTGGTAGCATTGCCTTTAAATTGTTTAACTTGGGTCAAATATTTCGGGTAGCCTTCCACAAGCTTCCCACAATAAGTTGGGTGAATTTTGGCCCATTCCTCCTGACTGAGCTGGTGTAACTGAGTCAGGTTTGTAGGCCTCCTGCTCGCACACACTTTTTCAGTTCTGCCCACACTTTTTCTACAAGATTGAGGTCAGGGCTTTGCGATGGCCACTCCAATACCTTGACTTTGTTGTCCTTAAGCCATTTTGCCACAACTTTGGAAGAATGCTTGGGGTCATTGTCCATTTGGAAGACCCATTTGCGACCAAGCTTTAACTTCCTGACTGATGTCTTGAGATGTTGCTTCAATATATCCACATAATTTTCCTTCCTCATGATGCCATCTATTTTGATAAGTGCACCAGTCCCTCCTGCAGCAAAGCACCCCCACAGCATGATGCTGCCATGCCCGTGCTTCACGGTTGGGATGGTGTTCTTCAGCTTGCAAGCCTTCCCCTTTTCCTCCAAACATAACGATGGTCATTATGGCCAAACAGTTCTATTTTTGTTTCATCAGACCAGAAGACATTTCTCCAGAAAGTGTGATCTTTGTCCCCATGTGCGGTTGCAAACTGTAGTCTGGCTTTTTTATGGCGGTTTTGGAGCAGTGGCTTCTTCCTTGCTGAGCGGCCTTTCAGGTTATGTCTATAGGAATCGTTTTACTGTTGATATAGATACTTTTGTACCTGTTTCCTCCAGCATCTTCACAAGGTCCTTTGCTGTTGTTCTGGGATTGATTTGCACTTTTCGCACCAAAGTATGTTCATCTCTAGGAGACAGAACGCGTCTCCTTCCTGAGCGGTATGACGGCTGCGTGGTCCCATGGTGTTTATACTTGTGTACTATTGTTTGTACAGATTAACTTGGTACCTTCAGGCATTTGGAAATTGCTCCCAAAGATGAACCAGACTAGTGGAGGTCTACAATTATTTTTCTGAGGTCTTGGCAGATTTCTTTTAATTTTCACATGATGTCAAGCAAAGAGGCACTGAGTTTGAAGGTAAGCCTTGAAATACATCCACAGGTACACCTCCAATTGACTCAAATGATGTCAACTAGCCTATCAGAAGCTTCTAAAGCCATGACATCAATTTTCCAAGCTGTTTTCAAGTCAACTTAGTGTATGTAAACTTCTGACCCACTGGAATTGTGATACAGTGAATTATAAGTGAAATAATCTGTCTGTAAACAATTGTTGGAAAAATGACTTGTGTCATGCACAAAGTAGATGTCCTAACCGACTTGCCAAAACTATAGTTTGTTAACAAGAAATTTGTGGAGTGGTTGAAAAACAAGTTTTAATGACTCCAACCTAAGTGTATGTAAACTTCCGACTTCAACTGTAGATAGATAGATAGATAGATAGTTTATTAGTCACATGTACATGGACACAGATGTCATTGCAGGATACAGTGACAATGTTATTCTCCAGGCTCATGGAAAGAGCAGGTGTTCTTAATGTTTTGTAGACTCAGTGTATGTTGCCCTAATAGTTGTGCAAGGTTGGTAGAATCTTATTCAAAATAATTCACAGCTGTAATGGCTGCCAAAAGTGCTTCCACCAAGTATTAACTCTGGTGTGTGAAGACACGCAATTGAGACATCTTAATTTTGAAATTTTTATAAATGTTTCTTTCACTTTGAAAATGTGGAGTAGGTTGTGCACATCGATAGGGAAACAATCTAATTTAATCCCTTTTTAGATGTAATTTTAAGGCAGAAAAATGTGAAGACTGCAACGTGTGTAGACTTTCCATAGGCACTGTATATGAAAGGCATAGCATCGGATGTGGAAATCTGACCTTTGACATTTGATTGTGTACACTCAAGGCCCTAATCAGGTAAAAGTAGTAACTAGTTAATGAAGTCAATAAAAAGTTTTTCTATATGCAGGAGAGCATAGTGTTTAAATGAGAATCAATACTTTATTTACACAGTAAATGTGGTTTTCTGGATGTATTTTCACAGTTCTAGAAGTCTTATCCAGCCACCTGGTTATCAGTGTTGATTGAATGGTACTCTCTCTAACCTAGATATAAAGTAGCATGTACGGTAACACTGTACGCTGAGGGCCTGTGTAATTGTGGGTTTGTGGCAGGGCTATTGAACAGAAGGTCCCTCCCTTCCTCTTATCCTCTCTCTCTCTCTCTCTCTCTCTCTCTCTCTCTCTCTCTCTCTCTCTCTCTCTCTCTCTCTCTCTCTCTCTCTCTCTCTCTCTCTCTCTCTCTCTCTCTCTCTCTCTCTCTCTCTCTCTCTCTCTCTCTCTCTCTCTCTCTCTCTCTCTCTCTCTCTCTCTCTCTCTCTCTCTGCTAGCCCTCACTCACCCCCCTTTCATAATGGTGGCAGATGGCTCCAGATGAATCTCTCATAATCATGTCAGGACGGGTCTTCCGATCCCAATTCATCTCTTTAAACACATTTAATCAGAGGGAGAATTACACACAGATAAAGCCTGCTGCTAGACCAGACAACAGAGGCACACAAAGATGGGCCTGGAAAACAAGTGTCCCTGCTCCCCCAAACCCTTTAATCATGTGTGGCTCCTGTTACACCTCGTCACCCTCACACCACAACAGAATGAACCCACTCTTATCTGTCTCAGTCTATCTTTCTCTCTGTGTGTCTTTCTGTCGGTCTCTCTCTCTATCTCTGTCTCTCTCTACTTCCGTTTTTCTCTGTTTCTGTCTGTTTCTCTCAGTCACTGTGTCTCTCTCTCCCCTGCCTCTCTCTCTCTGTAATAAACGGATGTGTAGAAACACTCATTCTCCTCCCTTCACTGGGTCTCAGTTTCTCATGGTTGCCCTTTTTGGGGGTTGATAATTTGACACACAGAGAATTGTGATTTCTCCCTCCCCTGCTGTGACCCCTGTCCCTCTCAGCTCCCCACCCCCCTGACACCCCCTGCCTCTGCGTGACGCTGTTAATTGTGGATCAGGTGAAGTTTGTCTCACCTCATTTCAGGGCCATGCTCTGCTAGGGCCATTCTCCCCACTCAAAGGCCACATAATTTCACAGCTTCCTACTCCTCATTAATCCCCCCTGAGTGGCTGGCTCTGGAAAGTTCCACATCACAGCTTTGTTTTGATCTTGTTTTCTGACACACTGCCTCCCCTGGTTCCCCCCCTCCTCCGCCCTCACATTAACCCCTGCTCCCAGACCCCTACCCCTCCATCCGTGCCCCCACACTACTGTAATGCAGTCCCCTACAGTAGGTGAGCGCAAATCTGGCCACTGTGGAGGTGAGAGTGTATCAGACTAGAGTGGTGTCTCTCTTTATTGTGACTGACCTGCCTCTCTCTGCCTCTATAGTCAGTACTGGACACAGAGGGGTCCTGGAACTCAGCTCTCTCTCTGCCTCTATAGTCAGTACTGGACACAGAGGGTCCTGGAACTCAGCTCTCTCTCTGCCTCTATAGACAGTACTGGACACAGAGGGGTCCTGGAACTCAGCTCTCTCTCTGCCTCTATAGTCAGTACTGGACACAGAGGGTCCTGGAACTCAGCTCCCTCTCTGCCTCTATAGCCAATACTGGACACAGAGGGTCCTGGAACTCAGCTCTCTCTCTGCCTCTATAGACAGTACTGGACACAGAGGGGTCCTGGAACTCAGCTCCCTCTCTGCCTCTATAGACAGTACTGGACACAGAGGGGTCCTGGAACTCAGCTCCCTCTCTGCCTCTATAGACAGTACTGGACACAGAGGGGTCCTGGAACTCAGCTCTCTCTCTGCCTCTATAGTCAGTACTGGACACAGAGGGTCCTGGAACTCAGCTCTCTCTCTGCCTCTATAGTCAGTACTGGACACAGAGGGGTCCTGGAACTCAGCTCTCTCTCTGCCTCTATAGTCAGTACTGGACACAGAGGGGTCCTGGAACTCACACACTTATCAACCACCCACAGCCACCCAAGTTCTCATCTCCCTATGAAAGTCATTTAAATAGAATGGGCACTGATAGAGAAACGTGTGCATGTGTGTGTGTGAGAGAGTATTTGTTTGTACATCTGTGTTAGTAAACAGACCAATTTTGACTTTTTAATTTCTTCCTGATAAACTTTTTGTTGAATCATAAATTATTCATGAGTAAAACTGAAGATCTCCCATTAACATAAAATAACAATTTGCAAATTTATGGAAACAACTAATTACTCGCCTTATTTGCCATGACTATGATATTAAATATTCATAAATGTGTGATTATTTATTTGATTTGACTGCGGATCGGTTTAATCTACTATTCTCATTAAACAATAGCAGCCTACTGGAGTGTGCTGTCTATGCCATCAATAACAAAAAGAGGAAATTAGAAAAAAATATTTAGAATCAAACAAATACACCAACCCATTCTCTGAAATAAAAGTATCTGCTTGACTAAAAAGACTGTTGGGATTTTAGCAAAATAATAGTATTGTATTTAGGGAACAAAGATAACTATTAATAACAGTCAGTCCTGATGTCCTTTTGATACAGTATATTATCTTTCTGTTCTTAGATGTAAATGTGTTGTAGAATGTAACTTCCTCCCCCCAATCTATTTTTCTTTCTGCTCTAGAATGAGACACAAACCGACGATAAAGTTCTGAAACATCCTCCAGTGTAAAGGGGCTTTATCAGAGCTATTCCTATATACCTTTATAATTCCAGTAAACCAGAGTTCTTCCTCTAAACTCCCAGCCAAGATCCCGGAGTCTCAGTATTGGGTCCCATCTGGGAACGTCAGATGAGGTCTCTGCCTGTCAGCGCGTCTGCTGCCGACGCCGTATTTAACCTCAAATTTATGACTTTGTTATATCAGAATTAATTACTGATATTTCCCCCAAAACTGAATGACGTTGACGAAAATGCTAAGTGCAGGCAATTTAGCTCTATTTGCAGATTAATTTGGGCCCACCTGTGATGCTGGGTGCGCTAAGTAGGTACATCAGTTTTAATTACAGACCTCGCAGAGTGGGTTTAGTTAAATTACAATATTAATTATAACATTTACCAGGTATCAGAGTGACGAACGGTTGTGGAGACGCTCTTCCCTCAAACCTCCTGTTTCTCCATGCGACAGGCTCACTCCCGTCCTTCACACCACCTTCACACAGTTGGACCTGGAGGAGAGCTGGAGCCAGTGAAGTAGCCTGAAACACACTGAGACACACATCAATTCTAAACACAGTAAAAAACGCTTAAACCCCATTCCAGAGCTAAGCTGTGAAACCCCTATATGAGGTGTACAAATACCTGTTTTTGTTGTTTACCGTGGCCCGGTATTAAACGAGTGGGTCCACAACATTACCTTCAGCATCCAGGCAGCAGACACATCCATCACTTAGATGATAATGTGATTCATGCTTGACTGCCACTTGAGTTCCCAAAAATACCAATAACAGCCTTTGATCTTAGGGGATAGATCTATTCTATGTGATCCTATATTCTACCATAAATGATTGTACAGAATTTGATATATCACACACCAATTCACATCTGAAGTTCACACGAAGCTGTAACATACAGTGGAGGTGTGTAAAATGACATGCTAGATGTTGGTCAGGTGCTGGTTCAGGATTTGATGAAGGATTAAACATATAAATGATATCGTCCATATACCTGAGTTTAGCCACAGTCACCATTACCGCTCTATCAGGCTCCAAGACGGGGTCTGAAAGGTATCCAGGGTTGGAACTGAGAGATGTAGCCATGTTCTAAAGTACTATATTAATCATCATCACACAACATCATTAGGCTATGTCATTCTATTAAAGGAATCACATACTGTATCATACATTTCATTAATTAAATCCTAACCCAGTCAATCTACTGTGAGGAGACTGCCCCATCAAGATGGTAAGAGGTAGGGGGGTGAGGGCGGGGTTAGATGGCAGAGGGCAGTGGTACTTCACTCCACTAAATGTCTCTCCAAAGTGAAGTAAAGGGGACAGATTTGCATGTCAGGGGATTTTTGGGGGCTGGGTTAGACAATAGCTACTGATGAGGGGGGCTGTGGAGGGCGGATGAGTGTGTGTGTGTACGTGTGTGTGTGTACGTGTGTGTGTGTGTGTGTGTGTCTGCATGCGCCCGCATCGGGCGGTGGTCTAAGAGGCAAAATTCTACTGACAAGTGTCCTCTCTCTGTGGAGCAAACAACCATAGGAGAGGGGAAGTATCGGGGGAAAAGAGGAGGGGCTTGATGCCCAAAACAGATCGAGAGCACAATTACCTCCTGGGTCAGGGTGAATGGAGAGCACTTTATAATGTCTCTGTGGCGAATGGAGAGCACTTTATAATGTCTCTGTGGTGAATGGAGAGCACTTTATAATGTCTCTGTGGTGAATGGAGAGCACTTTATAATGTCTCTGTGGTGAATGGAGAGCACTTTATAATGTCTCTGTGGCGAATGGAGAGCACTTTATAATGTCTCTGTGGTGAATGGAGAACACTTTATAATGTATCTGTGGTGAATGGAGAACACTTTATAATGTCTCTGTGGTGAATGGAGAGCACTTTATAATGTCTCTGTGGTGAATGGAGAGCACTTTATAATGTCTCTGTGGTGAATGGAGAGCACTTTATAATGTCTCTGTGGTGAATGGAGAGCACTTTATAATGTCTCTGTGGTGAATGGAGAGCACTTTATAATGTCTCTGTGGTGAATGGAGAGCACTTTATAATGTCTCTGTGGTGAATGGAGAGCACTTTATAATGTCTCTGTGGCGAATGGAGAGCACTTTATAATGTCTCTGTGGTGAATGGAGAGCACTTTATAATGTCTCTGTGGTGAATGGAGAGCACTTTATAATGTCTCTGTGGTGAATGGAGAGCACTTTATAATGTCTCTGTGGTGAATGGAGAGCACTTTATAATGTCTCTGTGGTGAATGGAGAACACTTTATAATGTCTCTGTGGTGAATGGAGAGCACTTTATAATGTCTCTGTGGTGAATGGCGAGCACATTATAACGTTTTTATGGTTGTTTATGGGTCCTATCGTAACCATGCTGCCCTGCCACATCTGTAATTATGATGTGCAGATTACACTTCAGATGGCCACTAATAATACCAACACACACACACACAGACACAGACACAGACACAGACACAGACACAGACACAGACACAGACACAGACACAGACACAGACACAGACACAGACACAGACACAGACACACACACACACACACACACACACACACACACACACACACACACAGACACAGACACACAGACACACACAGACACACACAAAAGGCAATTGCACATGCTCACTTGCAGATATCCTAAAAATGTAAAGGCTACTACATGCAAAACATTGATACATTATTTCATTTTCATTGTATTGTCTTTCCACTTAGTCTTGCACTTTTCCTTTGTCTCTGTTACACTCACTATCTTTTCTCTCTATCTTTCTCCCTCTGTTACTCACTTTCTCTCTCCATCCCTCCATCTCTCCCCTCCTTCCTCCATCCCTCTGTCTCTATATCTCTCCCCTCCCTCCTCCATCCATCTGTCTCTACATCTCTCCCCTCCTTCCTCCATCCCTCTGTCTCTACATCTCTCCTCCTCATTCCTCCACCCCTCTGTCTCTATATCTCACCCCTCCCTCCTCCATCCCTCTGTCTCTATATCTCACCCCTCCGTCCTCCACCCCTCTGTCTCTACATCTCTCCCCTCTCTACTCCATCCCTCTGTCTCTATATCTCTCCCCTCTCTACTCCATCCCTCTGTCTCTATATCTCTCCCCTCTCTACTCCATCCCTCTGTCTCTATATCTCACCCCTCCGTCCTCCATCCCTCTGTCTCTACATCTCTCCCCTCCTTCCTCCATCCCTCTGTCTCTACATCTCTCCCCTCCCTCCTCCACCCCTCTGTCTCTACATCTCTCCCCTCTCTACTCCATCCCTCTGTCTCTATATCTCTCCCCTCCCTCCTCCACCCCTCTGTCTCTACATCTCTCCCCTCCCTCCTCCATCCCTCTGTCTCTACATCTCTCCCCTCTCTACTCCATCCCTCTGTCTCTATATCTCACCCCTCCTTCCTCCATCCCTCTGTCTCTACATCTCTCCCCTCTCTACTCCATCCCTCTGTCTCTATATCTCACCCCTCCTTCCTCCATCCCTCTGTCTCTACATCTCTCCCCTCCCTCCTCCACCCCTCTGTCTCTACATCTCTCCCCTCTCTACTCCATCCCTCTGTCTCTATATCTCACCCCTCCGTCCTCCATCCCTCTGTCTCTATATCTCACCCCTCCCTCCTCCATCCCTCTGTCTCTACATCCCTTCCCTCTCTACTCCCTCCCTCCCTCCCTCCCTGCCTCCCTCCCTCTGTCTCTCCCTCCCTCCGTCTCTCCCTCCCTCCCTCTCTCCCTCCCTCCGTCTCTCCCTCCCTCCCTCTCTCCCTCCCACTGTCTCTCCCTCCCTCTGTCCCTCCCTATCTCCCTCCCTCCAGAACTGATTAGTATGTATACTGTATGTTCCATCACGCTGTAGTGTTGACCTGTAGCTGTCATCTCCCTGATTACCTCCCTGATTCACTCTCCTTGTTTAGTAATGTGCAATCAATCATAATCAATTAGCCAAAATGTTGAATCATTAAAACCATTATCATTAATTAAAATAATGATCACTTTCTGCCAATGCTTCATTACCAGTGTTGTGTGACGTGTCTGCAACACACCAGACTTCCTCTCCCTGCTCTTTCTTTCTTCTTCACTGAAGTCAAAGATTTTTAAATTTTGCGAAGAATTCCACCAACAGCTTTCTGAATGATATTTGGACTTTATTTTTGAGATTGCCTTTTTTTATGAATAAATTGAGTAACCATTTAACAACCACAATAAATATCAAAGGATATTTTAATATAAATAAAAGTACTTAAAAAATACATATATATGTATATGTATATATATCTTCTCCCAAATAGTTTAATGGAGTTCAAAAAAGGAACACACAAATTACATTTTCCATGACCCAATGTAGCCTAATTTAAAGATCAAACATGCATCCCAAAACGTCAAGTCTAAAATGGCCCAGGGACATCTCCCACCCCTCTGACATAAACTGTCCTTTTGTCTCAATGTCTAAGAGACCCCATTCGTTCCTCTGTAAAATAATAATCCAAAGCTACAGCACTGGCCCCTCTCTTTCACGCTTGACCAGGAACTGTCTATTGGTGTGCCTTAGATTCACATCCCTTCTTCTTAAAGGAGTTAAGAGAGGAGAGATGGAGGAGTGGAGAGATGGAGGACCATTAATGATGGGTAAACATCCAGGGGAAGGCCTGATCGGGCGCACTTGTTTGAAAAGCCTGGAGGGCGAAAGAGAGAGGAAGAGAGAGAAAGAGAGAGGTAGAGAGAGAGCCGGCCACTGAGGCTGGGCAGTAATTCCATCTTTCCAGATGATTGTCATTTCTCCTCTCTGCTCCTGTTGAAACCTGGAATAGACCTGTCATTCCCAAGCACCCAATAATTGCTTGTGTCAAATTTTCCTTAAAAGCGGGCTGGAGCCCTGAGGGTGTGAGCGAGGGGCGCTAGTGACTGACTGAGTGTGTGTGTGTAATATGTGTGTGTGTGTCTGCTTCAGTGTTTGCAGTGTTTATACCAGCCTGTCCTGTTTGGTGGAAGGGGGCCACCTCACTTCCCTGCTCTGGGACCAAGAGGGTAGCTGGTGGGAGTAGAGGGGAGCATCGCTCACTGCCACCCGGGTAAAGCAGCCGTCTCATTAGGGTCACTGCCACCCGGGTAAAGCAGCTGTCTCATTGGGGTCACGGCGCCCCTGTGGGATGTGAGTGGAAGGGAAATGGGCCTGAACACTGCCACAGTATCCCTGGCTGCATGGGCTCCATTAAACCAGCCAAGCCAGCCTTGGGATGGATGTAGATTATTAAAGTGAGGACCAGGCCCATTCATCCTGTCATAATATAACACCATAACACCGCCACCGTGCTTTGTGTCCTTTAACCCCTCCACTACACTCCATCTATATAGCACCATGGCAATGAGTTGAGTTGGGGGGTTGCCCACATTGGAATAAACAAGATAGAATTGTCATGTGTGGATTTACACTGAACCAAAATATAGACACAACATTCAATGATTTCACTGAGTTAGAGTTCATATAAGGAAATCAGTCAATTGAAATAAATTCATTAGGCCCTAATCTATGGATTTCACATGACTGGGCAGGGGCGCAGCCATGGGTGGGCCTGGGAGGGCATATGTCCACCCACTTGGGAGCCAGGTTCACCCACTGGGGAGCCAGGCCCAGCCAATCAGAATGAGTTTTTCCCTACATAAGGGCTTTATTACAGACAGAAATACTCCTCAGTTTCATCTGCTGTCCGGGTGGCTGGTCTCAGACAATCCCACAGGTGAAAAAGCCGGATGTGGAGGTCCTAGGCTGGCGTGGTTACACGTGGTCTGCGGTTGTGAGGCCAGTTGGAAGTACTGCCAAATTCTCTAAAATGACGTTGGAGGCAGCTTATGGTAGAGAAATGAACATTCAATTATCTGGCAACAGCTCTGGTGGACATTCCTGCAGTCAGCATGCCAATTGCACGCTCCCTCAAAACTTTAGACATCTGTGGCATTGTGTTGTGTGACAAAACTGCACATTTTAGTGGCCTTTTATTGTACCCAGCACAAGGTGCACCTGTGTAAGGATCATGCTGTTTAATCAGCTTCTTGATATGCCACACCTGTCAGGTGGATGGATTATCTTGGCAAAGGAGAAATGTTCACTAACAGGGATGTAAACAAATTTGTGCACAACATTTTAGAGAAATAAGCTTTTTGTGCGGATGTAAAAATTCTGAGATCTTTCTTTCTTTTTCTTTTTCTTTTTTCTTTTATTTCACCTTTATTTAACCAGGTAAGCCAGTTGAGAACAAGTTCTCATTTACAACAGCGACCTGGCCAAGATAAAGCAAAGCAGTGTGATAAAAACAACAACAACACAGAGTTACATATGGAATAAACAAAACGTACAGTCAATAACACAATAGAAAATAGAAAATCTATATACAGTGTGTACAAATGTAGTAAGTTATGGAGGTAAGGCAATAAATAGGCCATAGTGCAAAATAATTATAATTTAGTATTAACACTGGAGTGATAGATGTGCAGAAGATGATGTGCAAATAGAGATACTGGGGTGCAAATGAGCAAAATAAATAACAAAATGGGGATGAGGTAGTTGGGTGGGCTAATTACAGATGGGCTGTGTACAGGTGCAGTGATCGGTAAGCTGCTCTGACAACTGATGCTTAAAGTTAGTGAGGGAGATAAGAGTCTCCAGCTTCAGAGATTTTTGCAGTTCGTTCCAGTCATTGGCAGCAGAGAACTGGAAGGAATGGCGGCCAAAGGAAGTGTTGGCTTTGGGGATGACCAGTGAGATATACCTGCTGGAGCGCATACTACGGGTGGGTGTTGCTATGGTGACCAATGAGCTAAGATAAGGCAGAGATTTGCCTAGCAGTGATTTATAGATGACCTGGAGCCAGTGGGTTTGGCGAGGAATATGTAGTGAGGGCCAGCCAACGAGAGCGTACAGGTCACAATGGTGGGTAGTATATGGGGCTTTGGTGACAAAATGGATGGCACTGTGATAGACTACATCCAATTTGCTGAGTAGAGTGTTGGAGCCTATTTTGTAAATGACATCGCCGAAGTCAAGGATCAGTAGGATAGTCAGTTTTACGAGGGCATGTTTGGCAGCATGAGTGAAGGAGGCTTTGTTGCGAAATAGGAAGCCGATTCTAGATTTAACTTTGGATTGGATATGCTTAATTTGAGTCTGGAAGGAGAGTTTACGGTCTAACCAGACACCTAGGTATTTGTAGTTGTTCACATATTCTAAGTCAGACCCACCGAGAGTAGTGATTCTAGTCGGGCGGGCGGGTGCAAGCAGTGTTTGATTGAAGAGCATGCATTTAGTTTTACTAGCATTTAAGAGCAGTTGGAGGCTACGGAAGGAGTGTTGTATGGCATTGAAGCTCGTTTGGAGGTTTGTTAACACAGTGTCCAATGAAGGGCCAGATGTATACAAAATGGTGTCGTCTGCGTAGAGGTGGATCTGAGAGTCACCAGCAGCAAGAGCGACATCATTGATATACACAGAGATAGAGTCGGCCCTAGAATTGAACCCTGTGGCACCCCCATAGAAACTGCCAGAGGTCCAGACAACAGGCCCTCCGATTTGACACATTGAACTCTATTTGAGAAGTAGTTGGTGAACCAGGCGAGGCAGTCATTTGAGAAACCAAGGCTATTTAGTCTGCCAATAAGAATGCGGTGATTGACAGAGTCGAAGCCTTGGCCAGGTCGATGAAGATGGCTGCACAGTACTGTCTTTTATCGATCGCGGTTATAATATCGTTTAGGACCTTGAGCGTGGCTGAGGTACACCCATGACCAGCTCGGAAACCAGAGGTTGAACAAGCTAGTAATAGTGGTTGCGACAATTCCGGCAGCTAATTTTAGAAAGAAAGGGTCCAGATTGTCTAGCCCAGCTGATTTGAAGGGGTCCAGATTTTGCAGCTCTTTCAGAACATCAGCTGTCTGAATTTGGGTGAAGGAGAAGCGCGGTGGGGCATGGGCAAGTTGCAGCGGAGGGTGCAGAGCTGGTGGCTGGGGTAGGGGTAGCCAGGTGGAAAGCATGGCCAGCCGTAGCAAAATGCTTGTTGAAATTCTCTATTATCGTAGATTTATCGGTGGTGACAGTGTTTCCTAGCCTCAGTGCAGTGGGCAGCTGAGAGGGGGTGCTTTTATTCTCCATAGACTTTACAGTGTCCCAAAACTTTTTGGAGTTAGTGCTACAGGATGCAACTTTCTGTTTGAAAAAGCCAGCCTTTGCTTTCCTAACTGATTGTGTATATTGGTTCCTGACTTCCCTGAAAAGTTGCATATCGCGGGGGCTGTTCGATGCTAATGCAGTACGCCACAGGATGTTTTTGTGCTGGTCAAGGGCAGTCAAGTCTGGGGTGAACCAGGGCTATATCTGTACTTTGTTCTGCATTTTTTTTGAATGGGGCATGCTTATTTAAGATGAAGAGGAAAGCACTTTTAAAGAACAACCAGGCATCCTCTACTGACAGAATGAGGTCAATATCCATCCAGGATACCCGGGCCAGGTCAATTAGAAAGGCCTGCTCGCAAAAGTGTTTTAGGGAGCGTTTGACAGTGATGAGGGGTGGTCGTTTGACCGCGGACCCATTACGGACGCAGGCAATGAGGCAGTGATCACTGAGATCCTGGTTGAAGACAGCGGAGGTGTATTTAGAGGGTAAATTAGTCAGGATGATATCTATGAGGGTGCCCATGTTTACGGATTTAGGGTTGTACCTGGTAGGTTCCTTGATAATTTGTGTGAGATTGAGGGCATCTAGTTTAGATTGTAGTACGGCCGGGGTGTTAAGCATATCCCAGTTTAGGTCACCAAGCAGTACGAACTCTGAGGATAGATGGGGGGCAATCAATTCACATATGGTGTCCAGGGCACAGCTGGGGGCTGAGGGGGGTCTGTAGCAAGCGGCAACAGTGAGAGACTTATTTCTGGAAAGATAGATTTTTAGAAGTAGAAGCTCAAACTGTTTGTGCACAGACCTGGATAGTATGATAGAGCTCTGCAGGCTATCTCTACAGTAGATTGCAACTCTACCCCCTTTGGCAGTTCTATCTAGACAGAAAATGTTGTAGTTGGGGATGGACATTTCTGAATTTTTGGTGGCATTCCTAAGCCAGGATTCAGACACTGCTAGAACATCAGGGTTGGCGGAGTGTGCTAATGCAGTGAATAACTCAAACTTAGGGAGGAGGCTTCTGATGTAAACATGAAAGAAACCAAGGCTTTTACAGTTACAGAAGTCAACAAATGATAGCGCCTGGGGAGTAGGAGTGATACTGGGGGCTACAGGGCCTGGGTTAACCTCTACATCACCAGAGGAACAGAGGAGGAATAGAATAAGGATACGGCTAAAGGCTTTAAGAACTGGTCTTCTGGTGCGTTGGGTACAGAGAATAAAAGGGGCAGATTTCCGGGCGTTGTAGAATAGATTCAGGGCATTATATACAGACAAGGATATGGAAGGATATGAGTACAGTGGAGGTAAAACTAAGCGTTGGGTAATGATGAAAGAGATAGGATTACTGGAGGCACCGATTG
This sequence comes from Coregonus lavaretus, assembly GCF_964263955.1. Taxonomy (NCBI): domain Eukaryota; kingdom Metazoa; phylum Chordata; class Actinopteri; order Salmoniformes; family Salmonidae; genus Coregonus; species Coregonus lavaretus. The sequence goes on from NC_140021.1 coordinate 10,472,694, forward strand.
AGCCGGTCTCCGCGTGTATGGGGGGTGGGACAAAGGAGCTATCTGAGGCAGGTTGAGCGGGACTGGGGGCTCTACAGTGAAATAGTACAATAAGAACTAACCGAAACAGCAATAGGCAAGGCATATTGACATGGGAGAGAGGCATAAAGCAATCACAGGTGTTATTCAAGAGAGCTAAGACAACAGCTGGTAATGGCGACAAAAGTTTGGGCTGAGGCTAAACAGATAAACAGGATGGGGTACCGTATAAAGGAACAGTCCAGCAGGCATCAGCTGTGTAGCTGAGTGATCATAAGGTCCAGTGAACAGCAATAGGTGAGTCTGGGAGCAGTTCGGTGGCTGCTACGGCACAGGCGAGCAGGAGGCATGGCTGTTGATTGCGAGTGCTAGCTGGCCGGGGCTAGCAGATGGATCTTTGTGGTTGTCGCAACGGGAAGCCTGTTGAAACCACATCAGACGATTACGTCGGCAGACCAGTCGTGATGGATCGGCGGGCTCCGTGTCAACACTAGGAGGTCCCGTCCGGTTGACAGAGAGGTAGATAGCCGGGAGATGGGCCTGGCTCGAGGCTAGCTCAAGGCTAACTGGTGCTTGCTTCGGGACAGTGGTGATTAGCCATTAACAACAACAGCCATTCGGTTGCAGCTAGCTAGTTGCGATGATCCGGTATTAAGGTCCAGTGATTCAGTGATTCCGGCAGAAAATCCAATATGCTCTGGATCGATAGCGTGCTGTGCAGACTGGCCGATAATTGTCCAGGCTAGAGCTGGCTGGTAGGTAATATTTCAGCATATGAAACATGGGACCAACACTTTACATGTTGCATTTATATTTTTGTTCAGTGTAGTAAACTAAACAATGAGGTGAATTCATATTCTGAAACTGAACCTCCTGAAAAATAACTACAAACAAGATGGCCACTATCCCTAGCCTAATCAGTTGTTTTTCGGTAGAAAACATGGCTGCTCTGCTGTTCTATCCTCCTGCTGTCTGTCTGTCTGTCTGTCTGTCTGTCTGTCTGTCTGTCTGTCTGTCTGTCTGTCTGTCTGTCTGTCTGCTGTTCTGTCTCCAGCTCTATAGCTGCCCATGGCACAGCCAGTCTGGCATGGCAGGGTACCCTGCCAAGAGGAACTAGAGAAAACAGGCCGTGAGGCAGGAGGGGTCTCAGAACATGTGGCACCCCTCTCCACCCCACTGAGGGGGCCCTCACACTATGGAGGAACCTATCATGCACACCTGATTACATTACTGGCAAATGGTCTTCAGGAATGAGTGTAATTGTGTGTCATTACAACCTGTGAAGTGTGACAGGAGGACCCTAAAACAGAGATTGGCTTTTGTGAAAACAGCACATTGACTATCCCACCAAATCAACCTCGGATAGACAATTGACATGCCTTCAACATCAGTCAAATAATTTACATTTCTTGATCTCTTTAAAATGTTAGCAGATATGATGCTGATGCAAGCATAGTTCAGAATGTTCTCAAAATTCTAAACATGCAACGTATTGAGAGAGAGAGAGAGAGAGCGAGAGCGAGAGCGAGAGCGAGAGCGAGAGCGAGAGCGAGAGCGAGAGCGAGAGCGAGAGAGAGAGAGAGAGAGAGAGAGAGAGAGAGAGAGAGAGAGAGAGAGAGAGACCGGGCTCAGGCTGGCTGTCATGTCATAAAGGATGCAGTCAGAGGGAGCAGAGAAGATTTCATGGCTAATGATTCCCGCTGCTCTAATATCAGTGTGGGCTGCAGTGGGGATAACCAAGTTGAGCTGTCTTAGCTCAAATGATTCAATTAGGGCAGCTGTCCCTATTTGTCATGGCTCAACTGGCTGCTAGATTACCTTTCCACTGCACATACGTACCTCTGCATTGAACTTACCAGCTCAACAGTTTAAAAAAGAAAGGAGGGAGGGAGTGACAGAGAAAGAGAGAGAGCGTGAATGTGAGTGGGGAGAAGCGGGTGAGAGAAAATTAAGGCAAATAATGCAGTAATAACCACATTATCCACTTAAAGGCCGCGGGCATTACATAGATAAATGGTGTGGAGGAGAGGATCCTGGTGGTGGAATCAGAATCAGGGGAGATCCTCCGAGCGTGCCGGCTGGAGTGATTGGAGAGAGAGATGGAGGTGGTTCGGCTACGCATGAAATCTGATCACTGCCTCAGCTTGTCTGAGATCTCACTGGGGAAGGGGATGTGCACAGGGACAGAGAGACAGACTGGAGTGGAGAGAAGGAGAGACAGACAGACAGACAGACAGACAGACAGACAGACAGACAGACAGACAGACAGACAGACAGACAGACAGACAGACAGACAGACAGACAGAGGGAGAGAGAGGGAGGGAGGGATGGGGGAGAGAGAGAGAGAGAGAGAGGTGATGGGAGAGATATGGAGATGTAGGGGAGAAAGAAAGAGAGAGAGAAAAACGAGAATACAACAAAACAAAATGATATGACGCTAAACACATCTTTAATATTCTCTCCCATATCTTTCCCCGGTTGTGTTGCTGCATTTCAATAAAGGCCCTCAGTTCTCCTCAGCATTACATATGAGGACACACTTAAAGACTCATTAGTGTTGATTGAGACGATGGATCACAGGGCCAAGTCCTCTCCGTTTGCTTTAATGCAGTTAAACATGAATTTGTGCCAACTAACCTCATCAAATCTAATTAACACAATTGTCAGTTTTGGGTGATGGTGGAACCTACTTGAACGACGGCTGGGACAACATGCTAAGACAGAAGTCATATCTTGATTAGGGTTATTTAAGGTAGATTTCAAGTTGATCCTTGTCCTCAAATAGTGTCATTATCACTATCCTAAAACACCTTTATTTGAATATAAACAAAATCACTTTCATGATCATAAGATACATCTTTCTCTCTTGTAAGACTACAGTGTAGCTCTATTCTAAGTGTTTCTATACATCATCCCCTAGTAAACAAACAGCCCATGTAAAGCCATAACACTATGATCTGCCCCATGAAGATTGTACACAATGCTTAGGCATCCATGAAAACACAACCAATGAGCCATTTTTCACTTGTCGTCACGGCTTGTAGACACATTTACTGTAACTGACTCCACAGAGGCACTGGAATACCTCACACTAATAAGGACTATAATTCGGACGGTCGGTCCAAACAGGGGACAGACAGTAAGCAGCTTAATAAATAGGGAGTTGTTCTAGTTCAGTCATCACAGTATGTTGTTATGGAGTGCTTATGGTTTGAGGACAATGGGGTTGGATATAACAAGATAACACCACATTATCAAATCTAGTCTACATCACTGCATCTCTTAAATTAGATATGTCTGTTTGTACTGTCTGTAAACTGTTAGAGTGGATCAAGGAGATCTGTGATTAATAAACTATAGACAGAATATGAAACAGAAGAATGATTGTGTGGGTTTTGCCGCGACAAATATATAGTATGTCTTATACACGCTTCATTCAATCGCCATTCTTAGACTCTATCGGACGTACTACACAGTGAGCTCCAAAAGTATTGGGACAGTGACAATTGTTTGTTTTGTTTTGGTTCTGTACTCCAGCATTTTGGATTTGAAGTGATACAATGACTTTGAGGGTTTTTTCATCCATATCGGGTTGAACCTTTAGAAATTACAGCACTTTTTATACATAGTCCCCCCATTTTAGGGGACCAAAATTATTGGGACCAATTCACTTATATGTGTGGGGGGGTATTTTTATTTTATTTATTTAACCTTTATTTATACAGGTTTTTCTCATTGAGATAAAATCTATTTTTCAAGAGAGACCTGGTCCAACAGCAGCAGGGTGAACAAAGTTTCAGACAAAACAACTTACATACACTAACACAACATTGAACAAAACTATAGACACACATACAGTACAACAATTACATATTACGTAAATAAACACAAATGTCATAACAAAAAAACAGCTGTCCTAAAGACAATTAAACTCTTCTATGATATTTACACCGACCAAGTGTTTAAACTCCACCAACGTGACTAGATCATCACATTTTCATGTTCAGGAGAGAATTCCAGGAGCACGTAAGGAGCTGAGTAACTAAAACTATTTCTACCATGACCTGTTCTAATTCTTGGTACTGTTAAAGGCAAATGAGAATGGGACCGTAATTTATATTTATTTACAGATCTGATTAAAAAAGAACAGAGATAAAGCGGTATTTTACCCAATATGGCCTTATAAACCAGTGTATACCAGTGTTTAAGCCTACGCAAGGTCAATGACGACCAGCCAACGGCGCTGTAGAGATCACAATGATGTGTTAGACGTTTTTGAAATGTATGATTTAGATATTTGCATGATATTTGTGCGCAGTGGCGGCTCCTGAAAAAATTCTCAGGAGGGGCAATTTTTCTGATGATTTAGGTGACCTACACACGTGCACGAGTCCGTGCACGCGATTCCAGATATCTTTACCTCTGAATAAACTGCCTTTATTATACCATATCCACCCTGTCCAAAGTCTCTACTTGGTCTCAGTTCTCCAGTAAACTTGTGATTATCAACAGTACACAACGGTAACAAACAATTGGGGGAACTCACGGGGCAGATAGTAACCACTTAAAAGGAAGCGATTCCCAAACCTTCCATAACAAAGCCATCACCTACAGAGAGATGAACTTGGAGAAGAGTCCCCTAAGTAAGCTTGTCCTGGGCCTCTGTTCACAAACACAAACAGACCCCACACAGCCCCAGGACAACAACAACAACAACAACAACAACACAATTAGACCCAACCAAATCATGAGAAAACAAAAAGAGAATTACTTGACACATTGGAAAGAACAAACAAAAAAACAGAGCAAACTAGAATGCTATTTGGCCCTAAACAGAGAGTACACAGTGGCAGAATACCTGACCACTGTGACTGACCCAAACTTAAGGAAAGCTTTGACTATGTACAGACTCAGTGACCATAGCCTTGCTATTGAGAAAGGCCGCCGTAGGCAGACCTGGCTCTCAAGAGAAGACAGGCTATGTGCACACTGCCCACAAAATGAGGTGGAAACTGAGCTGCACTTCCTAACCTCCTGCCAAATGTATGACCATATTAGAGACACATATTTCCTTCAGATTACAGCGATCCACAAAGAATTCGAAAACAAACCCAATTTTGATAAACTCCCTTATCTACTGGGTGAAAAACCACAGTGTGCCATCACAGCTGCAAGATTTGTGACCTGTTGCCACAAGAAAAGGGCAACCAGTGAAGAACAAACACCATTGTAAATACAACCCATATTTATGTTTATTTATTTTCCCATTTGTACTTTAACTATTTGCACATTGTAACAACACTGTATATATACATAATATGACATTTGAAATGTCTTTATTCTTTTGAAACTTCTGAGTGTAATGTTTACTGTTAATATTTATTGTTTATTTCACTTTTGTTTACTATCTACTTCCCTTGCTTTGGCAATGTTAACACACGTTTCCCATGCCAATAAAGCCCTTAACTTGAATTGAATTGATAGTAAGGTCGCAATGACACAGAAAGCAGTTCAATGTCGGGGTACAGAGTCGCTCTCTTACCAGGATCGCGGTCCGCTCTGACCAGGGTGAAGGTGGCCGGCTCCACTTCTCTGTCCGGGACTCTGTCATCCAGCCAAGTCTCCCAGCTGTATTGGGATTCAGCTGCCAGCAGCGTTTTCATTATTTAGTCCGTTCGTAGCGGGTATGTACACGATCAACAAGATCAGTCCAAAACCGAAGATCAGTCCAAAGCAGAATGTTTGCAGAATGTTTGTAAACTAAGTCTACAAATTAAAAACATAAAATAACGCCACACTGCAGGTCGCAACATAGACGCTGCTAGCTGCCATTGTCTTAGTTACGTTCAACGTTACGTCACGTATGACGAAAGCGCGTAAGTGCATGCCCACAGACACCCATAGAGAATGTATTGAAAGCTTTGAAATGTGAAAAAAATAGATTTTACATGACAGGCTATGAGAGACTTCTGGGCGATTTTCAACCTGACTGAAATCGCCCAAAAAACGGGCGGGGCCATTTGAAGCACGACTTTAGCCTGATTTGACATTTAGTGGCTGGCAGATCAGACGTGAACACTGATAACTGCTGTTGCCGTGATATAATTGATTAGAAAAAAAATCCCTTCCTTTTCCCGTTTGGCAGTGCGTCGCCCATATCGCCCTATTGGACAAGCCGTCCCTGTTTGTGCGTCTGTAACGTTCTCACTCATCATTGTTCACGATTCATTCAGGATTATCCGTAATCATGGTAGCATCCACATTAATGTAGAAGTGTTTAGAAACATATTCTATTCTTATTTACAATAAAAGTGACTAAAAAATGACACAATACATTATTTACCATTCATTTCTATTGGGCACAAAATAATCTGAAACACAACCAAAACAAACAGCAAATGCATCCAACAAATTTGTGGAGTCACAAGGTTGATGTAGTCATTGCGTGCTAGGAATATGGGATCAAATATTTAACTTTTAACTCTGTTAGTCATTGTATCATTTCAACTCCAAAGTGCTGGAGTACAGAGACAAAACAACAAACAATGTGTCACTGTCCCAATACTTTTGTCCCAATACTTTTGGAGCTCACTGTACACCTGTGATTTTCCCGGCTTTATTTAATGCAGTTCTTAATCATAATACAACTTCATTTTTTATTTCTGTTTAAGCACTGTTTTAATTTGTTTACATACAGACTATACATTTGAACAATAGTCTAATCCTACTTTGACTCAGCTTCTATTTGCAGAAAATAATAAGCTCTGAACAGAGCTGCACCCCAAAATCAGTTTTCCATAAACGTCCGTCCAGGACAGACAGGACAGTACAGTAGGATCTCTGCCTGCTTGTGTGGGCAGTCTGAGGCTGAGCTGTCAAGAGGCTGAGTAGAATCATGTTTATTAGACTGATTGAGGGGGCAGGCCTCTGCAGCAGGACCACAACCTAACGGAGAAAAGGGACACATTCATACAACTGAGTTGACACATTTATTTGGCCAGCCCTTCGTTAACTCAATTCACTTCTGTTTTGTCAGCTTTGTAACCCCACAGTGTTGTACGCCACTGGGGCTGTACTGGGGAGAAAAATACCAGATATTACTGGAGGCTAGAGAAGCAAAACACATACACAATCAGATCTTTGAACTCTTCCTATGATTCATCATTAATTATAAAGGTCCCTTAAGCACGGGTGTTTTGACCCCAGAGAGCCTGAATAAATACATCATTAATTACAATAATAATTGCTGTCAATACATTAATCCAACAATAGGCTAAATTAATCCAACAATAACACATGACGTTTTAGATTAACACATTACATTTTAGATTAACACATGACGTTTTAGATCAACAATATTGAAATATATACAGTGGGGCAAAAAAGTATTTAGTCAGCCACTATTTGTGCAAGTTCTCCCACTTAAAAAGATGAGAGAGGCCTGTAATTTTCATCATAGGTACACGTCAACTATGAAAGACAAATTGAGAAAAAAAAATCCAGAAAATCACATTGTAGGATTTTTTATGAATTTATTTGCAAATTATGGTGGAAAATAAGTATTTGGTCACCTACAAACAAGCAAGATTTCTGGCTCTCACAGACCTGTAACTTCTTCTTTAAGAGGCTCCTCTGTCCTCCACTCGTTACCTGTATTAATGGCATCTGTTTGAACTTGTTATCAGTATAAAAGACACCTGTCCACATCCTCAAACAGTCACACTCCAAACTCCACTATGGCCAAGACCAAAGAGCTGACAAAGGACACCAGAAACAAAATTGTAGACCTGCACCAGGCTGGGAAGACTGAATCTGCAATAGGTAAGCAGCTTGGTTTGAAGAAATCAACTGTGGGAACAATTATTAGGAAATGGAAGACATACAAGACCACTGATAATCTCCCTCGATCTGGGGCTCCACGCAAGATCTCACCCCGTAGGGTCAAAATGATCACAAGAACGGTGAGCAAAAATCCCAGAACCACACGGGGGGACCTAGTGAATGACCTGCAGAGAGCTGGGACCAAAGTAACAAAGCCTACCATCAGTAACACACTACGCCGCCAGGGACTCAAATCCTGCAGTGCAAGACGTGTCCGCCTGCTTAAGCCAGTAAATGTCCAGGCCTGTCTGAAGTTTGCATTTGGATGATCCAGAAGAGGATTGGGAGAATGTCATATGGTCAGATGAAACCAAAATAGAACTTTTTGGTAAAAACTCAACTCGTCGTGTTTGGAGGACAAAGAATGCTGAGTTGCATCCAAAGAACACCATACCTACTGTGAAGTATGGGGGTGGAAACATCATGCTTTGGGGCTGTTTTTCTGCAAAGGGACCAGGACGACTGATCCGTGTAAAGGAACGAATGAATGGGGCCATGTATCGTGAGATTTTGAGTGAAAACCTCCTTCCATCAGCAAGGGCATTGAAGATGAAACGTGGCTGGGTCTTTCAGCATGACAATGATCCCAAACACACCGCCCGGGCAATGAAGGAGTGGCTTCGTAAGAAGCATTTCAAGGTCCTGGAGTGGCCTAGCCAGTCTCCTGATCTCAACCCCATAGAAAATCTTTGGAGGGAGTTGAAAGTCTGTGTTGCCCAGCGACAGCCCCAAAACATCACTGCTCTAGAGGAGATCTGCATGGAGGAATGGGCCAAAATACCAGCAACAGTGTGTGAAAACCTTGTGAAGACTTACAGAAAACGTTTGACCTGTGTCATTGCCAACAAAGGGTATATAACAAAGTATTGAGAAACTTTTGTTATTGACCAAATACTTATTTTCCACCATAATTTGCAAATAAATTCATTAAAAATCCTACAATGTGATTTTCTGGAATTTCTTTTCTCATTTTGTCTGTCATAGTTGACGTGTACCTATGATGAAAATTACAGGCCTCTCTCATCTTTTTAAGTGGGAGAACTTGCACAATTGGTGGCTGACTAAATACTTTTTTTCCCCACTGTATATGTTCTTCTAGATTAGCACAGTATAATATAACATTGGCAGTTGTCTATAAAATTCCATGCCAGTGAACAGAGGGAGGGTGATGAGCAGACTACTTTACATAAACCCAGGAATAAGTCCCTTTCCTGGTCTATCTTTACAGAGGGGAGTGTGGTTGACACAGTGCTGGCTGCTGCAGTCAGCTGAGCAGTCTGATGTACTGCTGTCACACGTTTGCCTCTCTGTCTGTCTGTCTGTCTGCCTGCCTGCCTGCCTGCCTGCCTGTCTGCCTGCCTGCCTGCCTGCCTGCCTGTCTGCCTGCCTGCCTCTCTGTCTGTCTGTCTGCCTGCCTGCCTGCCTGCCTGCCTGTCTGTCTGCCTGCCTCTCTGTCTGTCTGCCTGCCTGCCTGCCTGCCTGCCTGCCTGCCTGCCTGTCTGTCTGCCTGTCTGTCTGTCTGCCTGCCTGTCTGTCTGTCTGTCTGTCTGTCTGTCTGTCTGTCTGTCTGTCTGTCTCTTAGTCACAACCAGATCTCCTCAGCTTGCTATGCATCCTGCCCATATAAGACACCCACAACCTCTCTTTATCTGAAAGCCTAGTTATCAAACACCATCAAGGCAGAATTTGGTCAGTTTTAGACGCATGCCCATGGTATTGATAAATATCTGTCACGCCCTGGCTCTGGGGACTCTTTAATGTTGAGCCAGGGTGTTAGTTTCTATGTTTAGTTTTCTAGGTTTATGTTCTAGATCGTGTGGATCTATGTTGCCCAGGGTGGTTCCCAATCAGAGGCAGCTGATTCTCGTTGTCTCTGATTGGGAACCATACTTAGGCAGCCTGTTTGGCACAGTTAATGGTGGGATCTTGTTCTGTATAGGTTTCTGTTGGTGAACCTTTTGACTTCACGTATCGTTTTGTTGTTTTGTTGTTTATATAAAGTACTCATTAAAAGATGTACGCCTATCACGCTGTGCCTTGGTCCGGTTCTTACAACGATCGTGACAGAAGATCCCACCAAAGAAGGACCAAGCAGCGTGTTCAGGAGCAGACACCGGGAAAGGAACTGGAGAAGTTGGCGATGTCCCAGGTGGGCGAATGGTGGTCTTGGGAGGACATGTTCGCGGGCAGAGGGCCATGGGCAAAAGTTAAAGCCCTGGCGAGAGAGGAGGTACGGCGCCAACCGTGCCGTCGCCGGACAGGCGAGAGGCAACCCCAAGTAATTTTTTGGGGGGGTCACACGGCATGGACGACGGGGCTGCTGGAGGCAGCTACAGGGCGAGTTTGCGGACTAGGAGAGGAGGCCACCAGGTTACGGGGGCCATTGGTCATGAGGGGGAAGGAGAGTGTAGAGGCACGGCGAGAGGTACTGGGGTGTGTTACCAGTCCGGTCCGGCCCGTTCCTGATCCCCGCACAAGGCCAGTGGTGTGTGTTCCCAGTACGGTCTGTTCCTGTCCCTCGCACCAAGCCTGTGGTGCGCGTCGCCAGCCCGGTCCGGTCTGTTCCTGCTCCCCACACCAAGCCAGTGGTGCGCGTCGTCAGCCCGGTCCGGCCCGTTCCTACACCCCGCACCAAGCCAGTGGTGCGCGTCGCCAGCCCGGTCCGGCCCGTTCCTGCTCCCCGCACCAAGCCAGTGGTGCGCATCGCCAGCCCGGTCCGGCCCGTTCCTGCTCCCCACACCAAGCCAGTGGTGCGCGTGGCCAGCCTGGTCCGGCCCGTTCCTGCTCCCCGCACCAAGCCAGTGGTGCGCGTCGCCAGCCCGGTCCGGCCCGTTCCTGCTCCCCGCACCAAGCCAATGGTGCGCGTCGCCAGCCCGGTCCGGCCCGTTCCTGCTCCCCGCACCAAGCCAGTGGTGCGCGTCGCCAGCCCGGTCCGGCCTGTGCCTGCTCCCCGCACCAAGCCTGTGGTGCGCGTCGCCAGCCCGGCCCGGCCCGTTCCTGCTCCCCGCACCAAGCCAGTGGTGCGCGTCGTCAGCCCGGTCCGGCCCGTTCCTGCTCCCCGCACCAAGCCAGTGGTGCGCGTCGTCAGCCCGGTTCGGCCCGTTCCTGCTCCCCGCACCAAGCCAGTGGTGCGCGTCGTCAGCCCGGTCCGGCCCGTTCCTGCTCCCCGCACAAAGCCAGTGGTGCGAGTCGTCAGTCCGGCACGGTCCGTGCCTGTTCCACCTGTGCCTGGTCCGGCACCGGTCAGCTGCTCCACGCCGGAGCCAGAGCAATCCGCTCCACCGGTGTTCAGTCCAGCTCCGGTCAGCAGGGCCAGACCACGAGGGCGAGAGAGAGAGGGGTGGTCACGCCCGGAGCCGGATCCGCCTCCGAGGCGGAATGCCCACCCGGCCCCTCCCCTGTGGTGTTTGGTTGGCGCGGTCGCAGTCCGCGCCTTTGGGGGGGGGGGGGGGGGGGGGGTACTGTCACGCCCTGGCTCTGGGGACTCTTTAATGTTGAGCCAGGGTGTTAGTTTCTATGTTTAGTTTTCTAGGTTTATGTTCTAGATCGTGTGGATCTATGTTGGCCAGGGTGGTTCCCAATCAGAGGCAGCTGATTCTCGTTGTCTCTGATTGGGAACCATACTTAGGCAGCCTGTTTGGCACAGTTAATGGTGGGATCTTGTTCTGTATAGGTTTGTGTTGGTGAACCTTTTGACTTCACGTATCGTTTTGGTGTTTATATAAAGTACTCATTAAAAGATGTACGCCTATCACGCTGCGCCTTGGTCCGGTTCTTACAACGATCGTGACAATATCAAGACTTGTGACAAAAACTTTTAAAATCTTTCTTTGTTTCAAAGCTCTCTTTCTCTAAATGTACGTTGTATACTCTCACCTCCAGAGCTGTACAGCCCATACGTACATGAGTGCCCTGGCATATTGTTTGTTTGCCTGCCACATGGAATTGACTGGTCTACTGTCCCCCACAGTGCATGACATACTGCACCCTTGATGGTTAACCCAGATTCCATCCTATAGCGGAGGGCTTTGTTCCCCTTCCTCTCCTCCCCTCCTCCCCTTCCTCCCTCCCTTCTACCCCCTCCTTCCTACCCCTCTACCTGCAGCATCAGGGCTGCACTGCATCGTGGGTACAGCTGAGGCCATGCCAAAACCCAATTTGGCCTGTGTCCAGCACTTCATTGGAAAGTAATGGTTTTCACTGAACTGAGTTATGGCCAGCTGTTTGCAGACAGTCTGTGACATACTGATGGAGCAGAAAGCGCCGTATGTTGCTTTCCAAATCAAATGATACAAGGAGTGTGACATTGTGGAGAAACATCTGTCATTAGCAATTTTCAGCACGCTCCACTAATTCTGGGCAAAATACGCATAATGAAGTTACCGCAGGAAACTTCAAATATTGTCAGCCGCAACAAGGCCAGGAGAAGCCGGTTCTCACCAAGGCCTGTAATCCAATTCATTTGTTGTGAGAAACATTAAAGCAAAGGGGAGGATAATTATATTTGATCATCCCGTTTTTAAAATGCAAATCACAAATGTTCTTCTTTAATCAAACAACCAGAAAAAATAATCAAGGACAGGAGGGCGGTGGGTTTTATTGAAGTCTCCTCCCTTGTAGTGTGGCCCGTTGGCGCAGGCTCCATATGGGGCAACACAAAGGCTCTGACAGGCCTGCTTGCCAATGCTCAGTCAACCTAGATGTATAAACCCATGACGATGGCGTCTCTGGTCTTGTGATCTGTAGAAAGACACCCCACTGTTAAATGTGCACTGGATCATGATGGCAATTGAGACTGACTTGGCTTGTTGTATTGTGGCAGCCATGTTGGGTTTTGTGTCCAAATGAAGATGACTTGCCAAAAATGAGTGAAATTTTTATTAGAATTCCTGATTAGTGACTTTGTGGGGTTTGAGATGTCTATTGTCAAATGTGGCAGTTTTATTTTAGAACTATAGATAATACAGGCAGAAATATATCTGAAAAGTTAAATTGTTGCACATGTGTGAGGGGCATTATTGACAGCTCTCCTGATACCATACTACTTCAGAACAGAACAGGACATACCAGAACAGTTGTTGAAGTGCGACGTGTCAGAGTCGGGTGGCCGTCTGGACTGGAGTCTGCTCACTCACTCACACACACACACACACACACACACACACACACACACACACACACACACACACACACACACACACACACACACACACACACACACACACACACACACACACAGTCTCTCTGGCGGTGCTTGCTACGTGGCAGAAGGGCCATAAAACCCGCCTGTGTTAATTCTGTCTTAATCATCATGGTACCACATGTTAAGCAGGATGTCCTACCACTGCTCCAGATCCACTTCAAAGTTGTGCTGCAGCAGACATCCCTTCCACGTAGCCAGGTAATATGCTAGTGGACAGCGATGGCAGAGAGAGGGACAGTTGGCCATTGTGATTAAAAAGGCCTCTTCTCTTGGAGCCTTGCCCCACATCTAATTTCCTGTCCCCAGCCTTTGTAATGATGTGTTTTATGTGACGCATGTTGGTGAATAACTGGCAGCACTCAGATAACAATAATCACCCATAATGCCCCAGGGGAGGGGATGGTCCCTCTCAGGGACTGTGTGAGTCATTAATATACAAAATGGCCGCTGATGTCCTGAGTGTCTATTGTCACTCATCCTGGATGGTCTGACAATACATATTTAGATGCTGTATGATGTATGCTGAATGGACACAATAGGTCGATTTTTGTCATTGTCAAGAAGTACCTCTGTTTTTAAAATGTATTAATAATAAATCTACTAAACATGCTGGATATTTCAGACACTGAATTGGCTGATAGGATGAATTCAATTTGTGGGTTAGCGAGCATGCATAAAAGCACATCATGCACAGACTGAAACAGAATGTTTACTTGGTTGAGCTACCGATCATTTATTCCATAATTGTTTTCCTGGGCTTCAAGCAGCCAGTGATAATGTGTTGTTACCCATCCCCTTAAAAACGGCTCATTCTGGCTCGTGGTCATTAGAGTGGAGTTGATGCTATTAAGTGCTCCTCTCCTCTCCTCTCCTCTCCTCTCCTCTCCTCTCCTCTCCTCTCCTCTCCTCTCCTCTCCTCTCCTCTCCTCTCCTCTCCTCTCCTCTCCTCTCCTCTCCTCTCTGGTGCCTCCTGGAGTGTGATGTCATCAGTATGAGCCAGGAAATCCTAAGAGCCTGGCTGTGCAGTGCTTCAATGCCTTGGCAGGTCCAGGTGTTTGACCGCTCATCGATTTTCTGTTCCTATTACAATGGTTTGTCACCCTTCACTTAGCCTACATGTTCAGTTCAGCCACAGCATGCATATTGCAAATCCATTCAAACCTGACATCATGCAAGTTGCACAATTATAGAGAACTCTAACTTCCCATGCAGCAACTCAATACCCGACTGCAGTAGTAGTCTGCCTTGGCCCCCTCTCCTTCCTCCGAGCTGGGCCCCAGCCCTCAGCCAGGCCGAGCAGAGCTGTGACATGCCCACATGTCTGTCAGGATGGTGGATGTCTCCCTGCTTCAATCTACTGACATTGATTTGTGAGCATAATGCCTGATTATAGGATGGGTGACAGTTAAATTCTATCAAAATTAAGGCACAATTAAACATTTCATCTGCGCTAATTACTGGCTGTAGATTTGGCCCGATGACCATGTGCTGGAGGAAATCAGCAACCATAACACAGTTTAATGGGCCACAGCTGTCTTACAGCTTGGTAATACTTGCACAGTGCACCAGAACTGTAATTTATGAGAGAGAAAGAGGGGAGAAATCTGCAGTGGATTGAGTGCCAGAATAGATTTAGAATTCAAATAGTTTAATGAGGTTTGGATTCACCGTTGTGGATGCTCTGATGCCGACTGAAATACATAACCCCGTTGTACTTAGAGTGTGTGTTTCTGTGTGTGTGCGTGTGTGTGTGTGTGTGCATGCGTGTATTTGATCAAGTTGAGGGAAAGTACAAAAAAGTTGGAGCTGGCACAATCCCTTCATGTATTGGTGCATAATATGAGAACTATCTAAATGAACATCATGTTTTGATCATGCTTTGATCATGCACTGTCCATTCTAGTTGTTTATTTCCTAATATCAAAGGCCTTGTACCATGCACAGGATCCTGTTCCCTTTGAGGAGCTGTAGACAAAGACAGGATGGTCTCTCGTCTCTGAACATGAACACTTGGTGGGCCTTGGACAGACATCTTGGGTTCACACTAAAATAATCAGCCCCAGTGCCCACCTCGTGCCAGAGAATTAGCCTGGGAAATTCACCAAAATGTGGGAACAGCTTGGGAACAGAAGGGTGAAAAGGGCTGTGTGTGTCCGTGTGTGTGTGTGTCTGCTCTACAAGCTAATTCCATAGCAAACAGGGGAAAGCTCCTCCTAAGTACCTCAGCTCTAGTGTGCTGGGGCCCTGCTGGCCTCTCTCCTGTGGCTTCCATCAGACCCTCTTCAATTAGCTGCAGGTTTGCTCTCCCCAAACCCTCCCATCACACATGTTCAATGGATTATAGGGAATATAGCATGGTGCAACTGATAAGGCCCCATTCATATGGAGAGGAAGATTCCATGTTAGGTAATTTTACCATTACATTTAGCACAGGCCCCGTGTAGCTCAGATGGTAGAGCATGGCGCTTGCAACGGCAGGGTTGTGGGTTCGATTCCCACTGGGGGCCAGTATGAAAATGTATGCACTCACTAACTGTAAGTCGCTCTGGATAAGAGCGTCTGCTAAATGACTAAAATGTAAAATTAGCCATTTCAGTTTATTCATGGTTCTCCTTTCACCCTAAAAAGTCAATCTCGGTTAGTCAGTATAAATTAATTTAAATTCAGATTAAACTTTCTTTCCCCCGTATCATAGACCACAGGCAAGCTAAAACATCCCTGCATTACCATAGTCATATCAAAGCACAGAGCTGGGTAGTGTGTATAGGGGTCTGCAGTTTGTTGGCCTGGTCTGGCATGCTGCAGGCTGGGTTAGTGGGAGCCCACTGAGGTTAATGTTACTGCTGTTTTCTGGGTGACACCTTCAGTCTGTGACAAGGCTGCGAGGCGAGGGCCGGACGCTGCTGGCTCTAAATACCCCACTGCTCTGTGACTTGGGCCCGGTTCAGGTGAAGGGCTGGCTGCTCAGTACAGTACAGAACACGCCCTGCAGGCCCAGTTGACCTTCTTTTAGGAGCGATTGTTTGTATGTTTGGGGAGACGGAGCGTGTGTTGAAACTGTGACCTACTGCTTGGTCGTTCTGTAAAGGGCTAGTATAGACTTTCACTGTGATATTGTTGTAATGAGTTATTTGCTCATGCAGAAGTCGATTTTTAGATGGGAGATATTGTTAGAGAGACATCATCTAACAGGACGTTATTCCCTTGAAAATGCATTTCTTTTTTCCTTTATGACTTGTGAATTAACTGAGCTTGAGTGAACTAAGTTTTTTTTTTATAGTTGGCTGTACCATTGGTCAGTCTGTATTCTTGGTCAGTTGACCGGTTGACTGTGGCGATGATCTGACGGCAATGCGTTAGTGTCCGCCATGCCCTAAGCCTTATCTGTGAGCATCACAGGCCGGCTGGCGTACAGTATGTCAGTGTGTTGCACAGGGATGGAGCCTGACGAGGGGGCTCACGCTCGCACTACGCCGGCTGTTGTCCTCAAACTGCAGCACATTGCCACGTCGCCCCAGGACAGAGAATCAGGGACAGCGAAGGACAATGATATGTATAGGGAGCTCAGTGCTGCTCATTGTCCATGTGCCATAGTTATGCTATGTATTTGTGTATGTCTTGTCTGCATGTCTTCATACTGTATCTGTATACACTCTTCCCAATGAAGTTGATCTTTGTGAAAAATAAGAATATCCAAGGAAATGTTGGTTTTCTAGCATGCACTGGAAGTTACTGTTGACTATGCTTTACAAAAACATTGCTTTTTTACAATAGCAGAATTGTTTTACCAAAGCACTGTGCTTTCTAGTAGTGCTACTGCTGTCAGCAATGCATTTGATAAAGTTATGAGGACCCAAAGTTATTAATTATGCGAAGGAAGGACTGTTGCTTCATTCATTGGTTCAGCTATGAGCTTGAATAGTGCATCTTCTCTGAGTGAATCCAAACATTAGATTGGATGTAATGGAGAGAAATGAAGCTGTGCTCTAGACTGTTAATCCCTCCTGCATTAAAGCGTGCTCCGCAATGCTCGCTGTTAATCTGCTATCAACTCGTAAATCATGTCTTATGAAGAGCTTACTAAACACACATTACCGCATTACACTGTAAATGCTCCAATTAATTACATATTCAAATAAAGAAGTGGATTATTCTCTGAGAAATCAGCCATACTGCATGGTGTTGGACATGAAGTAGGGAGTTCTAGAGGAGCATCAGAGATATGCAGTGAGGTGAACATGTCAGCGTTGTATCCTGAACCTACTCTGTAATCTCCTGGTCATGTGTCAGGGATAGGGACAGATTTCTGCCAGTCTCATACCAGGCTGAATCTGTTACAATTAGACACACGCATGACCAGACATTTGTGCACTCTGTTGTACATTTTCAGACATATTGTGCATATTCTATTGTGATTTTAAAAAATGAAATGTAGTGTTTTATTTTATTTTATTTATTTATTTATTTTTTACAAAATAGTAGTGTAGCTAATTCCAGGATGAGGGAGGTAATATTTCCCAATGTGTTGAAAGTTACTAGATTGTTTTCACACATTTTGTCAACATTTTTAATTCATGTATACAAGATATTAATGAAATTGAAAAGCCTGCTTTGAAAATGACAAAAAGACAGACAGAGACAGACAGAGACAGAGACAGAGAGAGACAGACAGAGACAGAGACAGAGACAGAGACAGAGACAGAGACAGAGAGAGACAGAGAGAGACAGAGAGAGACAGAGAGAGACAGAGACAGAGAGAGACAGAGACAGAGACAGAACCGATCACTGACATGTCATGCCAACCCTCAGTGTTCCACAGAGCGTTTCCATGACAACATCACCAACACCCCATCAACTCCACCACTGAACATTCTGTCATGCACCGTATTTTTTCCATTATTCAAGCTCAAAATGAGGTGTGTGTTTTTATGTGCATGTGTGTGTGTGTGTTTACACCGGCATTAAGTGCCCTGAGTGGATCGTGTGTTTGTTTTTTTGATGAGTTGTGCTGTGTGTATGTGTGTGTGTGTGTGTGTGTGTGTGTGTGTGTGTGTGTGTGTGTGCTGTGTATGCCATGTCGGGGCCAGTGGCAGCTGAAGAAGAGGACTGTATTTGTGGATGAACAGCATGGCTACAGAGAGGAGAGGAGATCCTGAGGGAGGCCTAATGGTTCCACTCCTTCCTGCACAGAGATAAAGACTCCTAATAAGCGTGTATGCTCACCATCTGGCCCTGTGCATGTGGTCCTTATGGAGGCGAAAGCAGCGCAATCTGTAAACGATCAGGAGCCATAGCGCTCCCCCTAGAGATGCCGCCATGCAATCAAGGTGACAGATGGCAGCGCCTCTGCTGTGGCCTCATGGAGGAGATCAAAATCACCTTCAATAAACTCTGACTGGAATGGGCACGGGCCCCCTAAAAAAGTCACTTTGTCAGTCAAACTGTGGCAGCTTGCTGAAACAGGGGACACACACAGTGGCCCGTCCGACCGGCCAGCCGACCGCCTGATTTCCATATTTTCCGTCTGACTGGTCCTGAACTGTGATCTTTCTCCAGTAGACCTTCTCTCGCCGCATGAGGTGGTGGTGCTGCTGTGGGCGAGGAGGCTGCCAGGCCGAGCTCTGTTATTGGGGGAAATTGGGAACATAATGCTGTTAATAATATAGGGCAAAAGGAGTGGATGGCAGCGGGGACACCCCCTGTCTCTCTCTCTCCACCCTCTCTGTCTATCTCTTAATAGATATCATAAAGCCAACCCCATAATGACAGATTTACTGATTATCAAAGAAATACAGAATCTCTCTCAGATCTACACCCATATACATACTGTCTATACCTTCCATTTCTATACACCAAATGATAGAGCAGCATTGTCCCTGATTCTGCATTGTTTCCATGTCTGTTTCCTGTCTGTTCCCTGTCTGTTTCTGTCGGTTTCCTGTCTGTTTCTGTGTCTGTTTCCTGTCTGTTTCTGTGTCTGTTTCTGTGTCTGTTTCTGTGTCTGTTTCCGTGTTTGTTTCCTGTCTGTTTCTGTGTCTGTTTCCTGTCTGTTTCCTGTCTGTTTCTGTGTCTGTTTCCGTGTCTGTTTCCATGTATGTTTCCCGTCTGTTTCTGTGTCTGTTTGCGAGTCTGTTTCCTGTCTGTTTCTGTGTATGTTTCCATGTCTGTTTCCATGTCTGTTTCCATGTCTGTTTCCATGTCTGTTTCCATGTCTGTTTCCTGTCTGTGTATGTGTCTGTTTCCATGTCTGTTTCTGTTCCTGTGTCTGTTTCCATGTCTGTTTCCTGTCCTTTTCTGTGTCTGTTTCCGTGTCTGTTTCCGTTTCTGTGTCTGTTTCCATGTCTGTTTCTGTGTCTGTTTCCATTTCTGTTTCTGTGTATGTTTCCATGTCTGTTTCCATGTCTGTTTCCATGTCTGTTTCCTGTCTGTGTCTGTGTCTGTTTCCATGTCTGTTTCTGTTCCTGTGTCTGTTTCCATGTCTGTTTCCTGTCCTTTTCTGTGTCTGTTTCCGTGTCTGTTTCCGTTTCTGTGTCTGTTTCCATGTCTGTTTCTGTGTCTGTTTCCATTTCTGTTTCTGTGTCTGTTTCTGTGTCTGTTTCCATGTCTGTTTCTGTGTCTGTTTCCTGTCTGTTTCCTGTCTGTTTCTGTGTCTGTTTCCATGTCTGTTTCTGTGTCTGTTTCCCTGTCTGTTTCTGTGTCTGTTTCCTGTCTGTTTTTGTGTCTGTTTCCTGTCTGTTTCCTGTCTGTTTCTGTGTCTGTTTCCGTGTCTGTTTCTGTGTTTGTTTCTGTGTCTGTTTCCATGTCTGTTTTCTGTCTGTTTCCATGTCTGTTTCCTGTCTGTTTCCGTGTCTGTTTCCATGTCTGTTTCCATGTCTGTTTCCATGTCTGTTTCCTGTCTTTTTCTGTGTATGTTTCCGTGTCTGTTTCCGTGTCTGTTTCTGTGTCTGTTTCGGTGTCTGTTTCTGTGTCTGTTTCTGTGTCTGTTTTCATATCTGTTTCCGTGTCTGTTTCCGTGTCTGTTTCCATTTCTGTTTCTGTGTCTGTTTCCATTTCTGTTTCTGTGTCTGTTTCCTGTCTGTTTCTGTGTCTGTTTTCATGTCTGATTCTGTGTCTGTTTCCATGTCTGTTTCCTGTCTGTTTCTGTTTCTGTTTCCATTTCTGTTTCTGCGTCTGTTTTCATGTCTGTTTTCATGTCTGTTTCCTGTCTGTTTCCTGTCTGTTTCCATTTCTGTTTCTGCGTCTGTTTCTGTGTCTGTTTCCATTTCTGTTTCTGTGTCTGTTTCCATGTCTGTTTCCTGTCTGTTTCTGTTTCTGTTTCCCTGTCTGTTTCCATGTTTCTGTGTCTGTTTCTGTCTCTGTGTCTGTTTCCATGTCTGTTTCCTGTCTGTTTCCGTGTCTGTTTCTGTGTCTGTTTCCTGTCTGTTTCCATGTCTGTTTCCTGTCTGTTTCTGTTTCTGTTTCTGTCTGTTTCCTGTCTGTTTCTGTGTCTGTTTCCGTGTCTGTTTCCGTGTCTGTTTCCGTGTCTGTTTCCATGTCTGTTTCCTGTCTGTTTCTGTGTCTGTTTCCATGTCTGTTTCCATGTCTGTTTCCATGTCTGTTTCCTGTCTGTTTCCGTGTCTGTTTCCATGTCTGTTTCTGTTTCTGTGTCTGTTTCCATGTCTGTTTCCTGTCTGTTTCCGTGTCTGTTTCCATGTCTGTTTCTGTTTCTGTGTCTGTTTCCATGTCTGTTTCCATGTCTGTTTCCATGTCTGTTTCCTGTCTGTTTCCGTGTCTGTTTCCATGTCTGTTTCTGTTTCTGTGTCTGTTTCCATGTCTGTTTCCTGTCTTTTTCTGTGTCTGTTTCCTTTCTGTTTCCGTGTGTGTTTCCATGTCTGTTTCCGTTTCTGTGTCTGTTTCCATGTCTGTTTCTTTGTCTGTTTCTGTGTCTGTTTCCTGTCTGTTTCTGTGTCTGTTTCTGTGTCTGTTTCCGTGTCTGTTTCCTGTCTGTTTCTGTGTCTGTTTCCTGTCTGTTTCTGTGTCTGTTTCCTGTCTGTTTCTGTGTTTGTTTCCACGTCTGTTTCCTGTCTGTTTCTGTGTCTGTGTCTGCTGAGCATGATGGAGACAGCATTGCTGGGCAACGCTATTTCACACATCCCCTTCTTCTGAGCCACAGTCTGTCAGTATGTCTGTCTGTAATGTGAGAAAAACAGGCTGACTCTCCAAGCTTTTTTGCTCCAGTGCAAAAGTTCAACAATGAAACACCATCTGTTCAATAGGACTAATCTAGGCAGGAGAGAACCAAGTCCAAGGCTTCCTTGATTGTGAGGCTTTCTTGTCTTTGGACTTCCTGCCATAAGCTTGGACTTCCTGCCATAAGCTTGGACTTCCTGCCATAAGCTTGGACTTCCTGCCATAAGCTTGGACTTGAAACCAGTGTAGATTGAGAGAGAATATTTATATCAATGCTTGATTACATAATGAGAACAATATGAGACAAGTCTTGTGTTTTGGTTAGAGTGATTATCCGAGGAACCAAACCTGAATTTGAACTGTAGCCTATTTATTGAGAGTAGTTCCACTTTATCTATTTAATGTGATCACTGCATGCAACTGGGGATAAAGCAGCATACCTTTAGCACTTTTACTGCATAAGTCTGAATTTAAAAGCCTTTGATATTGGACATTATTCTTTGAACACACCCAACCCCTCAACCAGAGGTGGCTTCTTCAGTCTCCAATCAAAAGAGTGCTATAGGTACGGTACTTACTCTAGAGAGAGAAATCCTTTGTCCTCTCTTTTCCCCTCCACTCCCCCCACCCCTCAACCCTAAGCACTCACTTAGTTAATTGCTGCACTTATTTGATTAATTGGACAAATTCCATTGTACTCTCTCTGTCTCTCTCTCTCTGTTTCTCTCTCTGTCTCTCTCTCTCTCTCTCTCTCTCTCTCTCTCTCTCTCTCTCTCTGTTTCTCTCTCTCTCTCTGTCTCTCTCTCTCTCTCTCTCTCTCTCTCTCTCTCTCTCTCTCTCTCTCTCTGTCTCTCTGTTTTATTGGGGTGTCCTAAAGAACTCTTAATCATCCACTTTTCAATTTACAAATGTTAAATATGTGCACTTCAGCTAATAATTAGATCAATTACACTAATTAATATCAAGTTTCAAGTTTTAATGTCACTTGCACATTTACAGTGAAATGCGTTTCTTGAAAGAACAGAAGGTAGAACAAACACACACAATAAATAAAAATAAGAAATAAGAAATAAGAAGAACACAAGAAAGTAAGAAGCTATATACAGGGTCAGTTCCAGGGTCAGAAGCTATATACAGGGTCAGTTCCAGGGTCAGAAGCTATATACAGGGTCAGTTCCAGGGTCAGAAGCTATATACAGGGTCAGTTCCAGGGTCAGAAGCTATATACAGGGTCAGTCAGTTCCAGTACCATATTTACAGTTTGCAGGGATACTGTAGTGATAGAGGTAGATACTGTTTAAGGGTAAGGTGACCAGGCATCAGGATATATGATAAACAGAGTAGCAGCAACGTATATGATGATTGTATGTGAGTGTGTGTGCGTGTATAAATGTGTGTGCATGTTACGTGTGTGTGAGCAAAGGAAGTGAGTGAGTGTGTGTTGGAGTGTCAGTGTGCGTGAGTAGGGTCCTGTGAGTGTGCATAGAGACAGTGCAAAAATGTAAATAAAATACAAGGGTCAACTCAGATAGTTTGTATAGACATTTAGTTATCTATGTATCAGTCTTATGGCTTGGAGATAGAAGCTGTTCAGGAGCCTGTTGGTGTCAGACTTGCAATGGTACCGCTTGCAGTGCGGAAGCAGAGAGAACAGTCTATGGCTTGGGTGGCCCCTTCCGTTTCCTGTAGTCCACGATCAGCTCCTTGGTCTTACTGACGTTGAGGGAGAGGTTGTTGTCCCGGCACCACACTGCCAGGTCACTGACCTCCCTGTAGTCTCATCGTCGCAGGTAAAATCATTTTTTTTTAGGGGGTAGATCAGCTTTGATATTGCAAATATATTGTGGCTTCTATCAATGTAATTGTCTGCATAATTTCCAATCCCCCATATATATATAAAAAAAAATATATATATATTAATTTAAATATAACACTGCGTGATCAAAAGTATGTGGACACCTGCTCGTCGAACATCTCATTCCAAAATCATGGGCATTAATATGGAGTTGGTCCCCCCTTTGCTGCTATAACAGCCTCCACTCTTCTGGGAAGGCTTTCCACTAGATGTTGGAACATTGCTGAGGGGACTTGCTCCATTCAGCCACAAGAGCATTAGTGAGGTCTGGCACTGATGTTGGGCGATTAGGCTTGGCTCGCAGTCGGCGTTCCAACTCCTCCCAAAGGTGTTTGATGGGGTTGAGGTCAGGGCTCTGTGCAGGCCAGTCAAGTTCTTCCACACCGATCTCGACAAACCATTTCTGTATGGACCTCGCTTTATGCATGGGGTCATTGTCATGCTGAAACAGGAAAAGGTCTTCCCCAAACTGTTTCCACAAAGTTGGAAGCACAGAATGCCATTGAATGCTGTAGCGTTAAGATTTCCCTTCACCGAACCATGAAAAACAGCCCCAGACCATTATTCTTCCTCCACCAAACTTTACAGTTGGCACTATGAATTCGGGCAGGTAGCGTTCTCCTGACATCTGCCAAACCGTGATTCATCACTCCAGAGAACGCGTTTCCACTGCTCCAGAGTCCAATGGCGGCGAGCTTTACACCACTCCAGCCGATGCTTGGTATTGCGCATGGTGATCTTAGGCTTGGAAACCCATTTCATGAAGCTCCCGACAAACATTTATTGTGCTGACATTGCTTCCAGAGGCAGTTTGGAACTCGGTAGTGAGTGTTGCAACCAAGGACAGATGATTTTTATGCACTAAGCTCTTCAGCACTCGGCGGTCCCGTTCTGTGAGCTTATGTGGCCTACCACTTCACGGCTGAGCCATTGTTGCTCCTAGACGTTTCCGCTTCACAATAACAGCACTTACAGTTGACCGGCAGCTCTAGCAGGGCAGAAAAGGCATCCTATGACAGTGCCACGTTGAACGTCACTGAGCTCTTCAGTAAGCCCATTCTACTGCCAATGTTTGTCTATGGAGATTGCATGGCTGTGTGCTCGATTTTATACACCTGTCAGCAACGGGTGTGGCTGAAATAGCCGAATCCACTAATTTGAAGGGGTGTCCACATACTTTTGTATATATATATATATTTTTAAATATAGTTTCCTTTATTATTTTCTGGTAACCCTACCACCCCTTCCCTAATTGGAGTAAATTAATGGACAACAACACTTAGGCTTCTACTTCCAGCTTATACATACTATATACATTTTACGGACACAGTATATTTTACGCTAGTTATCCTTTATTTGTTGTTAGTCCCGTCCTTCAGCTAACCTCAACCCCTCCCATCTATCTCTGAAGACCATCCTGTTTTGATTTCTATTTGCCATATGTTTTCAACTGTTTTAATGTTTCACAAAAGTTCTGAACCTTTCTATTCTCATAGTTTCTACAGATTGTAAATGAAAGATAAACATTTTTGCTACGAGTATTATTATATTATTGATGGATTGACCATGACTTTCAGATCACCCAGCAGCGCTATTTGCAGAGTTAAATGTTGCAATTCTTCAGTCATTCCTGATCCTGCAACCAAAAACAAGCTACATATGGACAAATGATCGAATGATTCTGTCTCTTCGCAGCAAAATCTGCAGAGTTGGGATGGTTGTATCCCCCATATATTTAACATTCTATTGGTTGCAAGAATTTTGTATAATAATGTCATCATAAAACTTGATGATGATGTTGGAGTCATACGTGGCCACGCAGTCGTGGGTGAACAGGGAGTACAGGAGAATTAAAAACGGTTTAATTAAAAACAGAGAAGGGGTCATGGTCTCTGGATTTGTTATCCATAGTGTGGGCAGCTTGAGGTCTTTGTGACTTGAGTCTTAAATCTGTTCCATGTGGCTTTACTTGGTAAGCCCTTTTCATAATTGTTGTGGTTGTTGTAGAGCACCCCTCCTTTCCGTTGTTGTAGAGCACCCCTCCTTTCTGTTGTTCGCTCTAGGCCCACCTGAACTCCCGCCACAGATATCTTATTCATTTTTATCAGTAGTCACAATCAATTATTTCTAGTGCTAGTAAAATTCAATACAGCCCACAATCTCAGTAGCCTATGTAGCATTACAACTAAAATGCTATTCAAACAGACACAATTTCAAAGGAAACAATCACTCATTAAGATCAGGTGTGGCCAATTAGTGGGAGAGGCCAACACACCTGAACACACTTAACAAGACTGAACTTAGAACTTTGCTGGTTTTTATAGAACGTTTTCTTAACGTTCTGAGAACGGAATGTATGTTTTTAAATAACATTCTTAGAATGTTCTCTGAATGTTACATTAAGGTTTCGGAACAATTTGAGAACATGACTTTAAATAGAACCATGAGGAAACGTGTAGGAAACGTTATGCTGAAGTACTGAAATCCCCACAGAAGAATGTTGTTTCTTAACGTTCTCGAAACAATTTGAGAACATTCCCAATGTCAAACCAGTTGGAGAACGTTCCTAGAACATTAACATGATCAAAATTGAAATTAAATGCAACCACGTTTAAACTTTTAGGAAACGTTCTGTTAAAGTAATGAAATACCAAGAAAATAACGTTTTTTTGTCAAGTTCCTTAAATGTGCTGAGAATGTTCTAAAGCCACGCAGCTATCCTGCACCATTCCCAGAAAGTTGTGGGAAGGATGTATGCAAAATTACCTTAGGACAACTACACTCTCACCAAACTCTAAGAATCATATGGTTCTCAGAACGTTATGTGCTAGCTGGGGAGTCCGTTTCTTGCGTTGTCATGGTGTGGTGGGGAGTGGGAAGAAGGGTGTCAGAGTGTCACAGTCTACACTCTCATGTCTCTGTCATGTCCAATAGGAGAGAGGTGGAAATGCAAACTGACAGTCTGGTGGGCTAAACAAATAGGTAGTTTGAGTAGGTTGGTCATTTCATGCTTGACCTTTATGGCCTTATCACTGGTTCATATTTTACTGATTCACTCAGTTGACCTCAATGGAACAAGGTGCAGTTTGTCATTCTGTAAAAGTAATTTCTACTACATCTAACTACAGCTGTTGTCAGATGTATTATTTATGCAAATGTATGCGTGAAATTAGCGGCCAGTGCTGAATGAATTTGCTTTCACAAATATACTTGTGTAACAATGGTCTGAATTCGACACACTTGTCATATTTGTAATGTAATGCTTAATGCACCCAGCATCACACAGTAAATGATATTAAGGGGTTCTAATGTTGTACGGTTTAGCTGTAGTTGTTTCAGATTAAACTATTAGGCCAAACACATATCGCATATCAGAGAACTTTGATGCTCACTGATGAATCTGCTAATTACACACCCTTTATAAATAAAACTGCACATAAATGTAACTGCTGTAGTTATTGTTGGTAATAGATTAGATGAACAGTTGTGTGATATCCTTTTCGTTGTGCATTGGAAGGTCACAGTTGAGATCGGAAGGTCGTTCGCGACATCTATTTTCAAATGTCTTCAAACATGAAACATACCTCTCAGACCTGAAATACTCCCTATACCAGTTAATGAAGATATAATGTGATTTTGAGAACAGTTCTGAATATGAAAACACACCAAGGCGATTGGTCTGATCCTGACTGGTAATGTTTGTCTTTGGGGGTTTGTCTGTCTGTGTGTGATTGTGTTAAATCATATTGATTCATGAGGGAGCCTCAGACTGGTTTGTCAGATGAGCCTTTTAATTTGAGCCTCCCTGATGGATACCAGTAATTTATGCTGATTAGAAATAAAGCATCATATTTTCCTTTATCCACCCTCATTCGAATGGGGAAGATCTTTCCGGAAGGGTAGAAAGGAGAGCAGTTGATTAGTTGTAATGTGACCGCAGAGCCCCATGGGCTGAAATTTATGTCCACCATTTGAACTGTGGCTACATGCACTGTATACATCAGGTTGGTTAATGAAATTTGTCGCCAGGAGGAACTCAGATGCTGCTGCCTCTCTCTCTACTTTGACACTTAATTGTGTGATGCACCAGAATAACCTTTCTAACCTCCAGCTAATGTTCATGTTGTTTAAGCCCACATCACAATGTCCATGATACCTTGATGTACAAGTACTGTTTTCTCTTGAATTAGAAAGTTGTGCTGACTCTTTATTGTGTTCCTCTGAAAGGATTTAATTTCATGTCACTGCCAGGCTAGGGAAAGGGGATACCTAGTCAGTTGCACAACTGAATTGTGTCTACTACATTTAACCCAACCCCCTCTGTTGCCTTAATCGACATCATCGGCACCTGGGAAGCTGTTGGGGATTAACTGCCTTGCTCAAGGGCAGAACTGCATATTTTTCCACCTTGCCGGGTTCGGAGATTTGAACCAGCAACCTTTTGGCTATTGGCCCAACACTCTTAACCGCTAGACTACCTGCTACCCTGTTCAGAGAACCATATGTTGCTTAAAGCTTAGTTATAGTGTGGTTGTTCTTGCATACAACCTTCCCACAACATTCTGATAATGGTGCAGGATAGTTGCTTGGCTTTGGAACATTCTCAACACATTTAAGGAACTTGACAAAAAAACTATATTTTCTTGGTATTTCATTACTTCAACAGAATGTTTCCTTAAAGTTCAAACATGGTTACTTTTAATAAAAATGTTGGTAATGTTCTAGGAACGTTCTCCAACTGGTTTGACATTGGGAATGTTCTCAAATAGTTCAGATAACGTTAAGAAACATTGTCCTTCTGTGGGAATTTCAGAACTTCAGCATAACATTTCCTACAGGTTTCCTCATGGTTCTATTTAAAGTCATGTTCTCAGAACGTTCAGAGAATGTTAAGAAACAACATTCTTCTGTTGGAATTTCAGTACTTCAGCATAACGTTTTCTGTAGGTTTCTCATGGTTTCATTTAAATTCATGTTCTCAGAACATTAACATCTACGGGATTGGTGTCCCGTATACGGGTGATGGGATAGCGGCAAATGGTATCAAGAATATGCATATCCTTGCTTCAGGTCCTGAGCTACAGGTAGTTCGATTTGGGTATGTCATTTTAGGCGAAAATTGAAAAAAAGGGTCCGATCCTTAAGAGGTTAAGTAAACTTTCCATAAAAACCAGAAGAAAACATTAGTAATGTTCAAAGAACAATCTAAGAACATATACATTCTATTCTCAGCGTCAACAAAACTCTCTCACTAATTGGCCACACATTTTTTGAATTTTTTTATTTATTTATTTAACCTTTATTTAACCAGGTAAGCCAGTTGAGAACAAGTTCTCATTTACAACTGCGACCTGGCCAAGATAAAGCAAAGCAGTGCGATAGAAACAACAACACAGAGTTACACATGGAATAAACAAAACATAAAGTCAAAAACACAATAGAAAATATATATACAGTGTGTGCAAATGTAGTAAGTTATGGAGGTAAGGCAATAAATAATCTATAGTGCAAAATAATTACAATTAGTATTAACACTGGAATGCTAGATGTGCAAGAGATTATGTGCAAATAGAGATACTGGGGTGCAAAAGAGCAAAATAAATAACAATATAGGGATGAGGTAGTTGGGTGGGCTAATTTCAGATGGGCTGTGTACAGGTGCAGTGATCGGTAAGGTGCTCTGACAGCTGATGCTTAAAGTTAGTGAGGGAGATAAGAGTCTCTAGCTTCAGAGATTTTTGCAATTAGTTCCAGTCATTGGCAGCAGAGAACTGGAAGGAATGGCGGCCAAAGGAGGTGTTGGCTTTGGGGATGACCAGTGAGATATACCTGCTGGAGCGCAGACTACGGGTGGGTGCTGCTATGGTGACCAATGAGCTAAGATAAGGCGGGGATTTGCCTAGCAGTGATTTATA
This sequence comes from Coregonus lavaretus, assembly GCF_964263955.1. Taxonomy (NCBI): domain Eukaryota; kingdom Metazoa; phylum Chordata; class Actinopteri; order Salmoniformes; family Salmonidae; genus Coregonus; species Coregonus lavaretus. Next base: position 10,501,735 of record NC_140021.1, read on the forward strand.
GATGGCCTGGAGCCAGTGGGTTTGACGACGAACATGTAGTGAGGACCAGCCAACAAGAGCGTACAGGTCACAGTGGTGGGTAGTGTATGGGGCTTTGGAGACAAAACGGATGGCACTGTGATAGACTACATCCAATTTGCTGAGTAGAGTGTTGGAGGCTATTTTGTAAATGACATCGCCAAAGTCAAGGATCGGTAGGATAGTCAGTTTTACGAGGGCACGATCTTAATGAGTGCTTGTTTCCTTTGAAATGGGGTCTGTTTGAATAGACTAAAATGAACAGCTTTGTATGAGTAAAAAAAACACAAAAAAACATGGCATGCTAGCTCCATCCTGGTGGCGCAGTGGACTAATTTCACAGCTAGCAAACAAAAGATCATAGGTTCAAATCTCACTGATGCGTTGCCACAATAAAATATAATTGTGTTTGCGTGATTAATGCCTAAGGAAATTAATTTCCATGTGTGCTTGGAGTTGAAAACCGTAAAACTAAGCTAGCAGTGTTATTGAAAGATTCAGAGGATTTCCGTTCTTAGAGTGTTAATGAAACCTCCCAGTAAAACTTTCAAAGAACCAGAGTAAAATGTTCTCAGAATCTCCCTGCAACCTAAAAACAAATATTCCCAGAAAAGGCTAAATGTTCACTTCTTTTCTCAGAATGTTTTAAAAACGTTCCGTTTTACTGGTCAGGAAACGTATGGCTTCGTTCCCACAACCAATGTGAAACCAAAAACATTTGTTCCCTCAACTTCCAAGGAACCAAATGTGCTAGCTGGGGTGCGTGACAGTGACTGACAGGTGTCAGGACTGAGATGGTTCCTGCTCTCCGCTGTGAGTGAGATGTGGTGGGACAGAGAGAGATGGAGGGATGGGGGAAGGAGGGAGAGAGGGATGCGTGAGAGAGTCTGCCCCCCATTCAGGGTTTGCTGCTCGCGACACACACCCTCACCCCCGTATTGTCTGTCAGCATCAGCAGATGACTGAGAAAGGAACTGCTCAACTTCAGACAGGACCAGACAGCGTGTGTGTGTCTCTGTGTGTGTGTCTCTCTCTCTGTGTGTGTGTCTCAGTGTGTGTGTCTCTGTGTGTGTGTGTTGAATATAACTGAGATTCCGCTTTTGTAAAAATGTTCCGAATTATTTTTGACGTCAGAGAAATTTAGACAGGGTAACTTGAGAACATTATATGAAGTTCCACTTGCAGTTAGTAATTTCTTACAACCCAAATGATCACGCACACAGATTTAGCTGGGTCACAGCTCCTCAGCAACATCCAGCAGACATAATAATCACACTGCCACTTAACCATACCCTCCTCTTGACGCTCGCTGCCCTCCCCATCGCCATATAAAACCTGACTGTTTTCCAACAACATGATTTCACAAATGGAGGAACAGCATCTGCTTTCCCGCAGCTTCACATATGGCTGCCATGGCCGCTCGGATGAGCTGAAGCAGGTAATGGAGGGAGGGGGGTGTGGGGGCAGGGGGTGAGGAGGGCATGAGGAGAGGAGGGCAGGGGGTGGCCCCTAGGGGCCCCTGAACAGAGGGCCTGGCTCTGGGGGACTCTGCTGGGAGGCTCTGCTGGGAGGGGCCATGCTGTCCCGGGCCAGATGAACCCGCATATGTAATGAGGACAGAGAAGCGACAGAGGAGAAGAGAGTAGAAAGGGAAGGCAGATCAGTTCAGAGAGAATGAAAGTGCTGCTGTTGTCTCTGGGCTGTTTGGGAGATCATTTTGGGGAGCGTTAAACTGTGATAGTTTAGGGTTTTGAATCCTGCTTATGATTTTATAAGGTTTTCTTTTCCAAGCACTCAGCAAATATTCTCAGTGTGATTTCACTATTGGGTTGTTTCTCTCCTCCCTCTATCCCCCCTCCTCTACCTCCTCTCTATCCCCTCCTCTCTATCCCCTGTCTCCCCACTCCCTCCTCCCCTCTATCCCCTGTCTCCCCACTCCCCCCTCCTCTCTACCCCCTGTCTCCCCACTCCCCCCTCCCCTCTATCCCTGTCTCTCCACTACCCCCTCCTCTCTACCCCCTCCCCTCTCCCCTCCCCTCCCCTGCCCCTCCCCTGCCCCTCCCCCTCTTGTCTCTCTACCCTGGTGGTGTTAGCGGTGATCAGAGTGTGACAGGCAGTCCTTGGGGAGCCCTGAGCACCATTTACAGCTCTTTTGGTGTTAATGTCCCCTGTCTGCTCCTATTTCCTTCCCACCACACCTCCTCCTCTACCTCCCCTGTCTCCCTCTACCTCCCCTGTGTCTCTCTACCTCCTCCTCCTCCCCCTCCTCCTCTACCTCCCCTGTCTCCCTCTACCTCCCCTGTGTCTCTCTACCTCCTCCTCTACCTCCCCTGTCGCCCTCTACCTCCCCTGCCTCCCTCTACCTCCCCTGTCTCCCTCTACCTCCCCTGTCTCCCTCTACCTCCCCTGCCTCCCTCTACCTCCCCTGTCTCCCTCTACCTCCCCTGCCTCCCTCTACCTCCCCTGTCTCCCTCTACCTCCCCTGCCTCCCTCTACCTTCCCTGTCTCCCTCTACCTCCCCTGACTCCCTCTATCTCCCCTGTCTCCCTCTACCTCCCCTGTCTCCCTCTACCTCCCCTGTCTCCCTCTACCTCCCTTGTCTCCCTCTCCCTCTACCTCCCCTTCCTCCCTCTACCTCCCCTGCCTCTCTCTACCTCCCCTGTCTCCCTCTACCTCCCCTGTCTCCCTCTACCTCCCCTGTCTCCCTCTACCTCCCCTGCCTCCCTCTACCTCCCCTGTCTCCCTTCCCTGTCTCCCTCTACCTCCCCTGTCTCCCTCTACCTCCCCTGCCTCCCTCCCCTGTCTCCCTCTACCTCTCCTGTCTCCCTCTACCTTCCCTGTCTCCGTCTACCTCCCCTGTCTCCCTCTACCTCCCCTGCCTCCTTCCCCTGCCTCCCTCTACTTCCCCTGTCTCCCTCTCCCTCCCCTGCCTCCCTCTACTTCCCCTGTCTCCCTCTACCTCCCCTGTCTCCTTCTACCTCCCCTGCCTCCCTCCCCTACCTCCCTCTACTTCACCTGTCTCCCTCTACCTCCCCTGCCTCCCTCTACTTCCCCTGTCTCCCTCTACCCACCCTGTCTCCCTCTACCTCCCCTGCCTCCCTCTACCTCCCCTGTCTCCCTCTACCTCCCCTGCCTCCCTCCCCTGCCTCCCTCTACTTCCCCTGTCTCCCTCTACCTCCCCTGCCTCCCTCTACTTCCCCTGTCTCCCTCTACCTTCCCTGTCTCCCTCTACCTCCCCTGTCTCCTTCTACCTCCCCTGTCTCCCTCTACCTCCCCTGCCTCCCTCTACCTTCCCTGTCTCCCTCTACCTCCCCTGTCTCCCTCTACCTCCCCTGTCTCCGTCTACCTCCCCTGTCTCCCTCTACCTCCCCTGCCTCCTTCCCCTGCCTCCCTCTACTTCCCCTGTCTCCCTCTCCCTCCCCTGCCTCCCTCTACTTCCCCTGTCTCCCTCTACCTCCCCTGTCTCCTTCTACCTCCCCTGCCTCCCTCCCCTACCTCCCTCTACTTCACCTGTCTCCCTCTACCTCCCCTGCCTCCCTCTACTTCCCCTGTCTCCCTCTACCCACCCTGTCTCCCTCTACCTCCCCTGCCTCCCTCTACCTCCCCTGTCTCCCTCTACCTCCCCTGCCTCCCTCCCCTGCCTCCCTCTACTTCCCCTGTCTCCCTCTACCTCCCCTGCCTCCCTCTACTTCCCCTGTCTCCCTCTACCTTCCCTGTCTCCCTCTACCTCCCCTGTCTCCTTCTACCTCCCCTGTCTCCCTCTACCTCCCCTGCCTCCCTCTACCTTCCCTGTCTCCCTCTACCTCCCCTGTCTCCCTCTACCTCCCCTGCCTCCCTCTACCTCCCCTGTCTCCCTCTACCTCCCCTGCCTCCCTCCCCTGCCTCCCTCTACTTCCCCTGTCTCCCTCTACCTCCCCTGCCTCCCTCTACTTCCCCTGTCTCCCTCTACCTCCCCTGTCTCCCTCTACCTCCCCTGTCTCCCTCTACCTCCTCTGCCTCCCTCTACCTCCCCTGTCTCCCTCTACCTTCCCTGCCTCCCTCTACCTCCCTTGTCTCCCTCTACCTCCCCTGCCTCCCTCTACCTCCCCTGTCTCCCTCTACCTCCCCTGCCTCCCTCTACCTTCCCTGTCTCCCTCTACCTCCCCTGTCTCCCTCTACCTTCCCTGCCTCACTCTACCTCCCCTGCCTCCCTCTACCTCCCCTGTCTCCCTCTATCTCCCCTGCCTCCCTCTACCTCCCCTGTCTCCCTCTACCTCCCCTGTCTCCCTCTACCTCCCCTGCCTCCCTCCCCTGCCTCCCTCTACTTCCCCTGTCTCCCTCTACCTCCCCTGCCTCCCTCTACTTCCCCTGTCTCCCTCTACCTTCCCTGTCTCCCTCTACCTCCCCTGTCTCCCTCTACCTCCCCTGTCTCCCTCTACCTCCCCTGCCTCCCTCTACCTTCCCTATCTCCCTCTACCTCCCCTGTTTCTCTCTACCTCCCCTGTCTCCCTCTACCTCTCTGTCTCCCTCTACCTCCCCTGCCTCCCTCTACTTCCCCTGTCTCCCTCTACCTCCCCTGCCTCCCTCTACTTCCCCTGTCTCCCTCTATCTCCCCTGTCTCCCTCTACCTCCCCTGTCTCCCTCTACCTCCCCTGTCTCCCTCTACCTCCTCTGCCTCCCTCTACCTCCCCTGTCTCCCTCTACCTTCCCTGCCTCCCTCTACCTCCCCTGTCTCCCTCTACCCACCCTGTCTCCCTCTACCTCCCCTGCCTCCCTCTACCTCCCCTGTCTCCCTCTACCTCCCCTGCCTCCCTCCCCTGCCTCCCTCTACTTCCCCTGTCTCCCTCTACCTCCCCTGCCTCCCTCTACTTCCCCTGTCTCCCTCTACCTTCCCTGTCTCCCTCTACCTCCCCTGTCTCCTTCTACCTCCCCTGTCTCCCTCTACCTCCCCTGCCTCCCTCTACCTTCCCTGTCTCCCTCTACCTCCCCTGTCTCCCTCTACCTCCCCTGCCTCCCTCTACCTCCCCTGTCTCCCTCTACCTCCCCTGCCTCCCTCCCCTGCCTCACTCTACTTCCCCTGTCTCCCTCTACCTCCCCTGCCTCCCTCTACTTCCCCTGTCTCCCTCTACCTCCCCTGTCTCCCTCTACCTCCCCTGTCTCCCTCTACCTCCTCTGCCTCCCTCTACCTCCCCTGTCTCCCTCTACCTTCCCTGCCTCCCTCTACCTCCCTTGTCTCCCTCTACCTCCCCTGCCTCCCTCTACCTCCCCTGTCTCCCTCTACCTCCCCTGCCTCCCTCTACCTTCCCTGTCTCCCTCTACCTCCCCTGTCTCCCTCTACCTTCCCTGCCTCACTCTACCTCCCCTGCCTCCCTCTACCTCCCCTGTCTCCCTCTATCTCCCCTGCCTCCCTCTACCTCCCCTGTCTCCCTCTACCTCCCCTGTCTCCCTCTACCTCCCCTGCCTCCCTCCCCTGCCTCCCTCTACTTCCCCTGTCTCTCTCTACCTCCCCTGCCTCCCTCTACTTCCCCTGTCTCCCTCTACCTTCCCTGTCTCCCTCTACCTCCCCTGTCTCCCTTTACCTCCCCTGTCTCCCTCTACCTCCCCTGCCTCCCTCTACCTTCCCTGTCTCCCTCTACCTCCCCTGTTTCTCTCTACCTCCCCTGTCTCCCTCTACCTCTCTGTCTCCCTCTACCTCCCCTGCCTCCCTCTACTTCCCCTGTCTCCCTCTACCTCCCCTGCCTCCCTCTACTTCCCCTGTCTCCCTCTATCTCCCCTGTCTCCCTCTACCTCCCCTGTCTCCCTCTACCTCCCCTGTCTCCCTCTACCTCCTCTGCCTCCCTCTACCTCCCCTGTCTCCCTCTACCTTCCCTGCCTCCCTCTACCTCCCCTGTCTCCCTCTACCTTCCCTGCCTCACTCTACCTCCCCTGCCTCCCTCTACCTCCCCTGTCTCCCTCTATCTCCCCTGCCTCCCTCTACCTCCGCTGTCTCCCTCTACCTTCCCTGCCTCACTCTACCTCCCCTGCCTCCCTCTACCTCTCCTGTCTCCCTCTGCTATACTTATCCCTAAGGAGGTAGATTATAAGCATTGTACAACCGGTGTTGTAGAATCTACAATTTTAAATGGAAAATGTGCCCAAATTATTGAAAATGTTTACCTTATTTTATATTGGGTACATAGAACAATAGAAAACAGTCTATAGACCAGAGTTTGAGTCAAAACTAGAGCCCCAGACCCAGTCCTAGACTTTATCTCTTCACACCCAGACCAAGATCCAGTGTATCTACACAGTCACAAGACCCAGACCAAAGTGTAAAACCCAGACTGAGATCTTCATAGTATTTACCCATCAGCTCCCAACAGCCAGACATTAATGGGTTAAATAAACTCTGTAGGCACCAGGAATAAGATGTGTAATGATTGCTAATTGCCTCGTTAGTATGAAAAAAAAGCAGTGTTTTGTCTCCCAGTGCTGAAGGGCTAAATTAGCAGCAAACAAACAAGCAGGGAAAAACATGTGAATAAGGATGTTTTTACATGAGCATCTGTGGATACAGCTGCCACTCGCTTGTCCCTCCTGCCTGGTCTCTCTCTGCTTTGCTCTGTTTCAGAATAACAAAGCTCAGGCATTTACATATTCCTTGCTGTGTTGAAAGTTGTCAGGCTACATCATAATTGTTCATGCCTGACAATGGCTTTAACCTTTTACTGCAGTGGGCTAAACCAGGGTCAAAGAGAGTGTTTCTTGGTCGTCTTAAATCAATCTACTTTGAAACAAAAGTTTACACCTCACACACATGGCTATGAGCAAAAAAAAGGAAGACACCTGTACCATGTCAGATACAGAGTTGAAATGTATTAAATTGAGTGTACA